>NC_091987.1:147495075-147857575 GCF_044704955.1 Pristiophorus japonicus | reverse complement strand
AGAAAGAGGGAGAGAGAAAGAAAGAGGGAGAGAGAGAGAAAGAGGGAGAGAGAGAGAAAGAGGGAGAGAGAGAGAAAGAGGGAGAGAGAAAGAGTGAGCAAGAGGGAGAGAGAAAAAGAGGGAGAGAGAGAGAAAGAGGGGAAGAGAGAAAGAGGGAGAGAGGGAGAGAGGGAGGAAGAAAGAGGGAGAGGGGGAGAAAGAGGGAGAGAGGAAGAAAGAGGGAGAGAGAAAGAGGGAGAGAGAAAGAAAGAGGGAGAGAGAGAGAAAGAGAGAGAGAGAAAGAGGGAGAGAGAAAGAGGGAGAGAGAGAGAAAGAGTGAGAAAGAGGGAGAGAGAGAGAAAGAGGGAGAGAGAGAGAGAAAAAGAGGGAGAGTGAGAAGGAGAGAAAGAGAGAGAGAAAGAGGGCGAGAGAGAGAAAGAGGGCGAGAGAGAGAAAGAGGGCGAGAGAGAGAAAGAGGGCGAGAGAAAGAGGGCGAGAGAGAGAAAGAGGGCGAGAGAGAGAAAGGGGGCGAGAGAGAGAAAGGGGGCGAGAGAGACAAAGAGGGAGAGAGAGAGACAAAGAGGGAGAGAGAGAGACAAAGAGGGAGAGAGAGAGACAAAGAGGGAGAGAGAGAGACAAAGAGGGAGAGAGAGAGACAAAGAGGGAGAGAGAGAGACAAAGAGGGAGAGAGAGAGACAAAGAGGGAGAGAGAGAGACAAAGAGGGAGAGAGAGAGACAAAGAGGGAGAGAGAGACAAAGAGGGAGAGAGAGAAAGAGGGAGAGAGAGAAAGAGGGAGCGAGAGAAAGAGGGAGCGAGAGAATGAGGGAGCGAGAGAAAGAGGGAGCGAGAGAAAGAGGGAGCGAGAGAAAGAGGGAGCGAGAGAAAGAGGGAGCGAGAGAAAGGGGGAGCGAGAGAAAGGGGGAGCGAGAGAAATAGGGAGCGAGAGAAAGAGGGTGCGAGAGAAAGAGGGGGCGAGAGAAAGAGGGCGAAAAGAGGGCGAGAGAAAGAGGGCGAGAGAAAGATTGCGAGAGAAAGAGAGCGAGAGAGAGAGAGGGCGAGAGAGAGAGGGCGAGAGAGAGAGGGCGACAGAGAGAGGGCGACAGAGAGGGGGCGAGAGAGAGAGGGGGCGAGTGAGAGAGGGCGAGAGAGAGAGAGAGAAAGAGAAAGAGGGAGAGAGAGAGAGAAAAAGAGTGAGGGAGAGAGAGAAAGAAAGCGGGAGAGAGAGAAAGAGGGAGAGAAAGAGGGAGTGAAAGAGGGAGAGAAAGAGGGAGAGAAAGAGGGAGAGAGCGAGAGAAAGAGGGAGAGAGCGAGAGAAAGAGGGAGAGAGCGAGAGAAAGAGGGAGAGAGCGAGAGAAAGAGGGAGAGAGCGAGAGAAAGAGAGAGAGAGCGAGAGAAAGAGGGAGAGAGCGAGAGAAAGAGGGAGAGAGCGAGAGAGAAAGAGGGAGAGAGAAAGAGAGAAAGAGGGAGCGAGAGAGAGAGAAAGAGGGAGAGAAAGAGGGAGAGAGAGAAAGAGGGAGAGAGAGAGAGAAAGAGGGTGAGAGAGAGAGATAGAGGGTGAGAGAGAGAGAAAGAGGGTGAGAGAGAGAGAAAGAGGGAGAGAGAGAGAGAAAGAGGGAGAGAGAGAGAGAAAGAGGGAGAGAGAGAGAGAGGGGGAGAGAGAGAGAGAAAGAGGAAGAGAGAGGAAGAAAGAGGGAGAGAGGAAGAAAGAGGGAGAGAGGAAGAAAGAGGGAGAGAGGAAGAAAGAGGGAGAGAGAAAGAAAGAGGGAGAGAGAAAGAAAGAGGGAGAGAGAAAGAAAGAGGGAGAGCGAAAGAGGGAGAGCGAAAGAGGGAGAGCGAAAGAGGGAGAGCGAAAGAGGGAGAGCGAAAGAGGGAGAGCGAAAGAGGGAGAGCGAAAGAGGGAGAGCGAAAGAGGGAGAGAGAAAGAGGGAGAGAGAAAGAGGGAGAGAGAAAGAGGGAGAGAGAAAGAGGGAGAGAGAAAGAGGGAGATAGAAAGAGGGAGAGAGAAAGAGGGAGAGAGAAAGAGGGAGAGAAAGAGGGAGAGAAAGAGGGAGAGAGAAAGAGGGAGAGAGAAAGAGGGAGAGAGAAAGAGGGAGAGAGAAAGAGGGAGAGAGAAGAGAAAAAGACAGAGGGAGAGAGAAGAGAAAAAGACAGAGGGAGAGAGAAAGAAAGACAGAGGGAGAGAGAAAGAAAGACAGAGGGAGAGAGAAAGAAAGACAGAGGGAGAGGGAAAGACAGAGGGAGAGAGAGAGAAAGAGGGAGGGAGAGAGAGAAAGAGGGAGAGAGAGAAAGAGGAAGAGAGAGAAAGAGAAAGAGGGAGAGAGAAAGAGGGAGAGAGAAAGAGGGAGAGAGAAAGAGGGAGAGAGAAAGAGGGAGAGAGAAAGAGAGAAAGACAGAGGGAGAGAGAAAGACAGAGGGAGAGAGAAAGACAGAGGGAGAGGAGAAAAAGACAGAGGGAGAGGAGAAAAAGACAGAGGGAGAGGAGAGAAAGACAGAGGGAGAGGAGAGAAAGACAGAGGGAGAGGAGAGAAAGACAGAGGGAGAGGAGAGAAAGACAGAGGGAGAGGAGAGAAAGACAGAGGGAGAGGAGAGAAAGACAGAGGGAGAGGAGAGAAAGACAGAGGGAGAGGAGAGAAAGACAGAGGGAGAGGAGAGAAAGACAGAGGGAGAGGAGAGAAAGACAGAGGGAGAGGAGAAAAAGACAGAGGGAGAGGAGAGAAAGACAGAGGGAGAGGAGAGAAAGACAGAGGGAGAGAAAGAAAGACAGAGGGAGAGAAAGAAAGACAGAGGGAGAGAGAAAGAAAGACAGAGGGAGAGAGAAAGAAAGACAGAGGGAGAGGAGAGAAAGACAGAGGGAGAGAGAAAGACAGAGGAAGAGAGAGAGAAAGAGAGAAAGAGGGAGAGAGAAAGAGGGAGAGAGAAAGAGGGAGAGAGAAAGAGGGAGAGGAGAGATAAAGAGAGAGATAAAGAGAGATAAAGAGAGATAAAGAAAGAGAGGGGGAGAGGTAGGCGCCGGGGGAGAGGAAGGCGGAGGGGGAGAGGAAGGCGGAGGGGGCGAGGAAGGCGGAGGGGGAGAGGTAGGCGGAGGGGGAGAGGTAGGCGGAGGGGGAGAGCAAGGCGGAGGGGGAGAGGAAGGCGGAGGGGGAGAGAAAAAGAGGGAGGGAGAGAGAAAAAGAGGGAGAGGGAAAGAGGGAGAGAGAAAGAGGGAGAGAGCGAGAAAGAGGGAGAGAGCGAGAAAGAGGGAGAGAGCGAGAAAGAGGGAGAGAGCGAGAAAGAGGGAGAGAGCGAGAAAGAGGGAGGGAGAAAGAGGGAGTGAGAAAGAGGGAGTGAGAAAGAGGGAGGGAGAAAGAGGGAGGGAGAAAGAGGGAGGGAGAAAGAGGGAGGGAGAAAGAGGGAGGGAGAAAGAGGGAGGGAGAAAGAGGGAGGGAGAAAGAGGGAGGGAGAAAGAGGGAGCGAAAGAAAGAGGGAGGGAGAAAGAGGGAGCGAGAAAGAGGGAGCGAGAAAGAGGGAGCGAGAAAGAGGGAGCGAGAAAGAGGGAGCGAGAAAGAGGGAGCGAGAAAGAGGGAGCGAGAAAGAAGGAGCGAGAAAGAGGGAGCGAGAAGGAGGGAGAGAGAGGGAGGAAGAGGGAGGGCGAAAGAGGGAGGGCGAAAGAGGGAGGGTGAAAGAGGGAGGGCGAAAGAGGGAGGGCGAAAGAGGGAGGGCGAAAGAGGGAGGGCGAAAGAGGGAGGCAGAAAGAGGGAGGCAGAAAGAGGGAGGCAGAGAGAAAGAGGGAGGGAGCGAGAAAGAGGGAGGGAGTGAGAAAGAGGGAGGGAGAGATAAAGAGGGAGGGAGATAAAGAGGGAGGGAGAGATAAGAGAGATAAAGTGGGAGGGAGAGAAAGAGGGAGGGAGAGATAAAGAGGGAGGGAGATAAAGAGGGAGGGAGAGATAAGAGAGATAAAGTGGGAGAGAGAGAGAAAGAGAGAGAGAGAAAGAGGGAGAGAGAAAGAGGGAGAGAGAGAGAAAGAAAGAGGAGAGAGAAAGAGGGAGGGAGAGAGAAAGAGGGGGAGAGAAAGAAAGAGAGGGAGAGAAAGAAAGAGGGGGAGAGAAAGAAAGAGGGAGAGAAAGAAAGAGGGAGAGAAAGAAAGACGGGGAGAGAAAGAAAGAGGGGGAGAGAAAGAAAGAGGGAGAGAGAAAGAAAGAGCGAGAGAAGAAAAGAGAAAGAGAAAGAGTGAGAAAGAGAGAGAAAGAAAGAATGAGGGAGAGAGAGAGGGACCTGGGGATCCTTGTGCATAAAACACAAAAAGTGAGTATGCAGGTGCAGCAAGTGATCAGGAAAGCAAATGGAATGTTGGCCTTTATTGCAAGGGGGTGGAGTATAAAAGCAGAGAAGTCCTGCTACAACTGTACAGGATATTGGTGAGGCCACACCTGGAATACTGCGTACAGTTTTGGTCTCCATATTTAAGGAAGGATATACTTGCATTGGGGGCTGTTCAGAGTTGTTTCCGGAGATGAGGGGGTTGACTTATGAAGATAGATTGAGTAGGTTGGACCTATACTCACTGGAGTTCAGAAGAATGAGAGGTGATCTTATCGAAACATAAAAGATAATGAGGGGGCTCGACAAGGTGGATGCAGAGAGGATATTTCCACTCATAGGGGAAACTAAAACTAGGGGACATAGTCTCAGAATAAGGGGCTGCCCATTTAAAGCTGAGATGAGGAGAAATTTCTTCTCTCAGAGGGTTGTAAATCTGTGGAAATTCTCTGGCCCAGAGAGCTGTGAAGGCTGGGTCATTGAATATATTTAAAGGCGGAAACAGACAGATTTTGGAGCGATAAGGGAATAAAGGGTTATGGGGAGAGGGCAGGGAAGTGGAGCTGAGTCCATGATCAGATCAGCCATGGTCTTATTAAATGGGGGAACAGGGTCGAGAGGCCAAATAGCCTACTCCTGTTCCTATTTCTTATGTTCTAAGAAAGAGGGAGAAAGAAAAGACAAGACAAAGACCAAGACCAAAAATCAGACAGACAGACCAAGCCAATTAAATAGATTTTGTCGTTATTGTAATGCAGGACATGTAACGGCCAATTTGTACACAGCAAGCTCCCACAATCAGCAATTAGATAAACAGTTTTAGTGATGTTGGTTGAGGGATAAATGCTGAGCCTGGATACTTCCCTGCTCTTCTTCTAAAAGTGCCATTGGATCTTTTACGTTCATCTGAGAGGGTAGAATGGATGTCGGTTTAACACCTCAGCTAACGATGGCACCTCTGACAGTGCAGCACTCCCTCAGTGCTACACTGCACTAGAGTGTCAGCTGAGATTATTTGCTCAAGCCCTGGAGTGGGCTTCAACCTCACAACCTTCTGGCTCAGAGGATAGAAAACTACTAATGAGCCAAGGCTGAGGGTAGTACGTGGTTGGTATGAAGGGGGGATCTGAAGATATGAGGATGTTATTTGGATGATATGGGGGCAGATATCTCATGGTATGAGGATGATATCTGACAGTATAGAAATATTTGTACAGTCTGAGGGGGTATCATGATATGGGGGTATCTGACAGTATTAGAGGGGTACCTGATTGTATGAGCGGATGTGCTCTGAGGGAATAAAAGTGGGAATCTGATGGGGTGAGGGTGGATACTTGATGGTTTGAGGCTGGGTCTCTGATGGACTGAGGTGAGTATCTGATGGGATGAGATGGGATTCTGCTGACCCGGTGGGTATCTGTTGGTGGTCTGTGAGTGCATATCTGATGGTATCTGCTGTTACACATGTGAATATTGGATGGTGTGAGGGAGGACAATTGCTGGTCTGAGAGTGGGTAACTGATGGGATGAGGTTAGGTATTGAATGGGATGAAGGTGGGTATCTGATGGTATCAGACGGGATGAGGGTGGATATCTGGTGGGAATCTGTTGGTATGAGGGTGGTTTATGACAGTAAGAGCTGGGTATCTGATGGTGTGAGGGTGGACATCTGATGGAGTGAGGGTGGGCATCTGATTGTTTAAGAGTGGGTGTGTGGGTGGTATGAGGTTAGTTGACTCAATGATATGAGGGTGGCTTTCTCGGTGGTCTGAGGGTGGGTATCTGGATTCAATGAGGGTGAGGATGTGATGATATAAGGTTGGATATCTGATGGTGTGTGGGAATAAGGATGTGTATATGATGGTACAACAGTGCGTATCTGATGGTATCTGAATAGTATGAAGTAAATAACTGCTGGGATGAGGTGGGTATCTGATGGAATGAGTGTGGGTATCTGATGGAATCTGGATAATATGAGGTTGGGTGGCTCAATGGTATGAGGGTGACTTTTTCCATGGTCTGAGGGTGGGTGCCTCATGGTATGGATGGCATATGGTGGACTGGAGGTTGGTATCCAATGTTATGAGGTGGGTATCTGATGGGATGAGGTGGATATCTGAGGGGTTGATGGTGGGTATCTGAGGGGTTGATGGTGGGTATCAGGTGGCATTAGGGTGGCTATCTGATGGGATGAGGTGGCTATCTGATGGGATGAGGTGGCTATCTGATGGGATGAGGTGGCTATCTGATGGGATGGGTGGGTATCTGATGGGGTGAGGTGGGTATCTGATGGGGTGAGGTGGGTATCTGATGGGGTGAGGTGGGTATCTGATGGGGTGAGGTGCATATCTGAATAGTACAGCACAGGAGGCCATTCAGCCCATCGAATCTGCACCGACTCTTTCGAAGCACAATCCAGTTAGTCCCACTCTCCTGCTCTTTCCCATATCCCTGCAATCTTTTCACCTTCAAGTATTTATCCAATTCCCTTTTGAAGGCTACTATTGAATCTGTATCCAGCACCCTTACTGCAGTTGTACAGTTTTTCCTCATGTCACCTCTGGTTCTTTTGCCAATCACTTTAAATCTGTGCCCTCATTATGGACCCTTCAGCCATTGGAAACAGTTTCTCTTTATTTACTCTATCTAAACCCTTCATGATTTTAAACACCTCTATCAAATCTCTTCTTAACCTTCTCCAAGAAGAATAACCCGTGCTTCTCCAGTCTATCCACGTAACTGTAATCCCACATACCTGGAACCATGCTAGTAAATCTCTTCTGTACCCTCTCCAAAGCCTTCACGTCCTTCCTAAAGGATGGTGCCCAGAATTGGATGCAATACTCCAGCTGGAGCAGAACTAGTGTTTTATACAGGTTTTGCATAAGTTCCTGGCTTTTGTACTCTTATGCCTCTATTTATAAAGTCCAGGATGGTATCTGATGGTACGAGGGGGGAATCTGATGGGATGAGGGTGGAAATCTGTTAAGAGTGAGGGTGGGTATCTGATGGTATCTCATGGGATGAGCTTGGAAATCTGATATGAGAGTGGGTACCGAATGGGATGAGGTTAGGTATCTGATGATAATGGGTGCCATCTGATGGTTTGGGTTGGATATTTGATGAGGTGAGGGTGGGTTCCTGATGGGGTGAGGGTGGGTATCTCATGGTAAGAGGTGGGATGAGGGTGAGTATCCGAAGATATGAGATGGGTATCTGAGGGTATGAGGTGCGTATCTGATGGGATGAGCTGGGTATCTGATGGGATGAGCTGGGTATCTGGGGGGACGATGGTGGGTATCTGGTGGGATCATTTGGTATGAGGTTGATTATCTGATGGGATGAGCTGGGTATCTGATGGACTGAGCTGGGATAAGCTGGGTATCTGATAAGCTGAGTTGGGATAAGCTGGGTGGGTATCTGATGGGCCGAGCTGGGATGAGGGTGGGTATCTGCTGGGATGAGCTGGCTATCTGATGTAATAATTTGGTAGGAGGTTGACCTGGGCATCTGAGGGAATGAGGCTTGTATCTGGGGCTTTGAGAGCAGGTATTTGAGGGGATGATGTGGGTAACTAATGGGATGAGCTGAGATGGAGTTGGTATCTGAGGGCGTGAGCTGGGTATCTGATGGGATGAGCTGGGTATCTGATGGGATGAGGTGGGAATGTGAAGCCGGGTATATAAGGGTATGTGAGGAGGTGGGGGGGATGATACGTGAGGGGGGGGGGGGGATGATACGTGAGGGGGGGGGGGGGGATGATACGTGAGGGGGGGGGATGATACGTGAGGGGGGGGGGGATGATACGTGAGGGGGGGGGGGGATGATACGTGAGGGGGGGGGGATGATACATGAGGGGGGGGGATGATACGTGAGGGGGGCGGGATGATACGTGAGGGGGGGGGGATGATACGTAAGGGGGGGGGGATGATACGTGAGGGGGGGGGGGATGATACGTGAGGGGGGGGGATGATACGTGAGGGGGGGGGATGATACGTGAGGGGGGGGGGATGATACGTGAGGGGGGGGGGATGATACGTGGGGGGGGGGGATGATACGTGAGGGGGGGGGATGATACGTGAGGGGGGGATAGATACGTGAGGGGGGGGGGAAGATACTTGAGGGGGGGGGGGAAGATACTTGAGGGGGGGGATGATACATGAGGGGGTGGGGATGATACGTGAGGGGGTGGGGATGATACGTGAGGGGGTGGGGATGATACGTGAGGGGGTGGGGATGATACGTGAGGGGGTGGGGATGATACATGAGGGGGTGGGGATGATACGTGAGGGGGTGGGATGATACGTGAGGGGGTGGGGATGATACGTGAGGGGGTGGGGATGATACGTGAGGGGGTGGGGATGATACGTGAGGGGGTGGGGATGATACGTGAGGGGGTGAGGATGATACGTGAGGGGGTGGGGATGATACGTGAGGGGGTGGGGATGATACGTGAGGGGGGGGGTGATACGTGAGGGGGGGTGATACGTGAGGGGGGGGTGATACGTGAGGGGGGGGTGATACGTGAGGGGGGGTGATACGTGGGGGGGGGGATACGTGAGGGGGGGATGATACGTGAGGGGGGGGGGATGATACGTGAGGGGGGGGGATGATACGTGAGGGGGGGGGATGATACGTGAGGGGGGGGGATGATACGTGAGGGGGGGGGATGATACGTGAGGGGGGGGATGATACGTGAGGGGGGGGGATGATACCTGAGGGGGGGGGATGATACCTGAGGGGGGGGGATGATACCTGAGGGGGGGGGATGATACCTGAGGGGGGGGGATGATACCTGAGGGGGGGGGATGATACGTGAGGGGGGGGGGATGATACGTGAGGGGGGGAGGATGATACCTGAGGGGGGGGGGATGATACGTGAGGGGGGGGGGGATGATACGTGAGGGGGGGGGGGATGATACGTGAGGGGGGGGGGGGGGGATGATACGTGTAAGGGTGTATGAGGGGGTATAGAAACATAGAAAATAGGTGCGGGAGTAGCCATTCGGCCCTTCGAGCCTACACCCCATTCAATAAGATCATGGCTGATCATTCCCTCAGTACCCCTTTCCTGCTTTCTCTCCATACCCCTTGATCTCTTTAGCTATAAGAGCCATATCTAACTCCCTCTTGAATATATCCAGTGAACTGGCATCAACAACTCTCAGGGAATTCCACAGGTTAACAACTCTCTGAGTAAAGAAGTTTTTCCTCATCTCAGTCCTAAATGGCCTCCCCCTTATCCTAAGACTGTGTCCCCTGGTTCTGGACTTCACCAACATCGGGAACATTCTTCCCGCATCTAACCTGTCCCATCCCGTCAAAATCTTATACGTTTCTATGAGATCCCCTCTCATCCTTCTAAACTCCAGTGAATACAGTTGCTCCAATCTCTCCTCAGCAAGCTTCCTCTCGTACTCTATTTTCCCCCTCTTAATTAAACCCTTAGTCCTCCTCTGTTGAATTCTAAATTTCTCTCAGTCCTCAGGTATGTTGCTTTTTCTAGCCAATTTATATGTCTCTACCTTGGTTTTAACACTATCCTTAATTTCCCTTCTTAGCCACGGTTGAGCCATCTTCCCCGTTTTATTTTTACTCCAGACAGGGATGTATAATTGCTGAAGTTCATCCAGGTGATCTTTAAATGTTTGCCATTGCTTATCCACCTTCGACCCTGTAGGTATCCTTTGCCAGTCTATTCTAGCCAATTCACGCCTCATACCGTCGAAGTTACCTTTCCTTAAATTCAGGACCCTAGTTTCCGAATTAACTGTGTCACTCTCCATCTTAATAAAGAATTCTACAATATTATGGTCACTCTTCCCCAAGGGGCCTCGCACAACAAGATTGCTAATTGGTCCGTTCTCATTACACATCACCCAGTCTAGGATGGCCAGCCCTCTAATTGGTTCCTCGACATATTGGTCTAGAAAACCATCCCTAATACACTCCAGGAAATCCTCCCCCACCGCATTGCTACCAATTTGGTTAGCCCAATCAATATGTAGATTAAAGTCACCCATGATAACTGCTGTACCTTTATTGTACACATCCCTTATTTCTTGTTTGATGCTGTCCCCAACCTCACTACTACTGTTTGGTGGTCCCACTAGCGTTTTCTGCCCTTTGTATTCCGCAGCTTCACCCATACCGATTCCACATCATCCAGGCTAATGCCCTTCCTTACTATTGCATTATGGGGGTATGCGAGGGGGTATGGCGGTGTATGAGGGTGTATGGCAGTAGGTGAAGGAGTATGAGGGGGGTATGGGGGTAGGTAAGGGGGTATAGGGGTAGGTGAGGGGGTATGGCGGTGTATGAGGGGGGTGTATGGCGATGGGTGAGGGGTATGGCAATACGTGAGGGCGTGTAAGGGTATATGAAGGGGGTGTAAGGGGGTATGAAGGGGGTGTAAGGGGGTATGGGGGGGGGTGTATGGGGGTATGGCGAGGTGTATGGCGGTGTATGGGGGGGGTATGGTGGTATGTGAGGGTGTGTAAGGGTATATGAGGGGGGTGTAAGGGTATATGAGGGGGGGGGTGTATGGCGGTAGGGTGTGTAAGGGTATATGAGGGGGGTGTATGGCGGTATGTGAGGATGTGTAAGGGTATATGAGGGGGTGTATGGGGGTATGGCGGTATGTGAGGGTGTGTAAGGGTATATGAGGGGGGTGTATGGGGGTATGTGAGGGTGTGTAAGGGTATATGAGGGGGGTGTATGAGGGTATGTGAGGGTGTGTAAGGGTATATGAGTGGGGTGTATGAGGGTAGGTGAGGGTGTGTAAGGGTATATGAGGGGGTTGTATGGGGATAGGTGAGGGTGTGTAAGGGTATATGAGGGGGGTGTATGGGGGTAGGTGAGGGTGTGTAAGGGTATATGAGAGAGGTGTATGGGGGTATGGCGGTAGCTGAGGAGGGCGGGCCTGACCTGCAAGATAAGCCGGCTGTGGTGCGGGTCGAGCAGGTTGCCGCCGGCCGCCGAGCGGGTGATGATGACCCGGCCGTAGGGCCCCGGGCTCTGCAGGTCGGAGTAGAGCAGGTGCTTGGACTGGTTGACGGGGAAGAGGCTGTTGACGAGGCTGCGCTCGATCTTGGCCAGGCTGTGGCGCGGCGCGAAAAGGTACTCCATGTTGTCCTGCAGCCGGTAGCGGCTGAAGCTGGCGCCGAACAGGATGGCGAGCAGCACGGGCGCCGAGGCGAAGAAGACCGGGTGGTTGCCGATGAAGAAGCCCAGGCGGTAGAAGCAGGTCTTCAGCCCCCGGTGCAGCAGCTGCCGCAGCATCCTGGCTGGGGTTGCGAGGGGAGCCTCCGGGGAAGGGCCTCACACGACCGCCCAGGCCCGGCAGCCAGCCGCCATCCGCAGCGACCCCGGCCCTGCCCGCCCGCTCGGCTAGGCTAGGCCCGGCCCGTGTTTCGCTGCCGGTGCCGGCGGCGGCAGGCCCTCACCCCCAGGCTGCAGCACAGGGCTCGCTGCTCGCTGCTAAGCAACAGGCTGGAGGCAGGCGGAGCTTGGTGTGGGGGGGAGGGAGTGTCTGAGTGCACACAGACCGGCAGCTCCCTGATCCCCAGGCCTGCTGTCAGACCTGCTGCCCTCCCCCCCCCCTCAGCTGGCTGTCAATAGAACCCACCACACTGCTCCCAACAAGAGCAGGGGACTCCCTGACCAATATTTGTATCCCTCAGCCAACATCACTAAAATCAGATCATCTGGTCATTTATCACAGCAACAACTTGTATTTATGTAGTGCCACATAGTTTACATGCCGGACACAAGACTTTCAAAGCAAGTGCTCTACTCTGAACTCCTTCACGGCAAGTGAGCCAAAGGTGGGCAGAGGAAACGTTACAGGGACACCCTCAAAGCCTCCCTGATAAAGTGCAACATCCCAACCGACACCTAGGAGTCCCTGACCTGAGACCACCCGAAGTGGAGGGAGTGCACTGAACTCCTTGAGTCTCATTGCCTAGAGCATGCAGAAATCGAGCACAGGCAACAGAAATGGCAAACCAGTCCCACCCACCCCTTCCTCCACTGTCTGTCCCACTTGTGACAGGAACTATGGTTCTCGTATTGGACTGTTCAGCTACCTAAGGACTCATGTTAAGAGTGGAAGCAAGTCTTCCTCGATTCTGAGGGGCAGGCTATGATGATGATGATACATAAAGTCAGCTTCACCATTCAATGAGATTATGGCTGCTCTTCGACCACAACTCCACTTTCCTCGTAACTCTTGATTCCTTAATATTCAAAAATCTATCTATCTCCGTCTTGAATATACGACCTCCGTCTTCAATATAGCTTTACAGGAAAGTTAGATAAACACGAGGGAGAAAAGAATAGAAGGATATGTTGATAGGGTGAGATGGTCTCATTCCGCCACTTCCTTGCCCGCTCCCTTATCGTTCAAAACATAGTGAAATGTCTCATGGTGCTTCACAGGAGTATAGTGCGATTAAAAATTTGACACCAAGCCACATAAGTAGAAATTAGCGCAGGTGACCAAAAGCTTGGTCAAAGAGGTATGTTTTAAGGAGGAAAGAGAGGCGGAGAGGTTTAGGCAGCTAGTCCCAGAGCTTAGGGCCTAGGCAACAGAAGGCACGGCCACCAATAGTTGAGCGATTAAAATCAGGGGTGCAGAATTAGAGGAGCGCATACATCTCCGGGGGGTTGGTTGTGGGGCTGGAGGAGATTACAGAGATAGGGAGGGCGAGGCCAAGGAGGGATTTGAAAATAAGGATGAGAATTTTGAAATCGAGGCGTTGCTTAACCGGATGCTAATGTAGGTCAGCGAGCACAGAAGATGATGGGTGAGTGGGACTTGGTGCAAGTTAGGACCCAGGCAGCCAAGTTTTGGATCACCTCTAGTTTACAAAGGGCAGAATGTGGCTGTCGAGAGATCCCACCACAATACTTCCAAGAAGAGCAGGGGGAGTCCTTGGCCAATATTTATCCCTCAGCCAACATCACTAAAATCAGATTATCTGGTCATTTATCACATTGCTGTCAGCTATGGCTCAGTGGGTAGCACACTCGCCTCTGAGTCAGAAGGTTGTGGGTTCAAAGTCCCACTCCAAGAACTTGAGCACAAAAATCTAGGCTGACACTCCAGTGAAATGCTGCACTGCCATCTTTCAGATGATTCGTTAAATCGAGCTCCCGTCTGCCTTCTGAGGTGGACGTAAAAGAACCCATGGCACTATTCCGAAGAAGAGCAGGGGAGTTATCCCTGGTGTCTTGGCCAATAATAATCCTTCAATCAACATGACAAAAAACAGTTTATCTGGTAATTATCACATTGCTGTCTGTGGGAATTGCTTGTGCGCAAATTGGCAGCCGCTTTTCCCATGTTACAACAGTGACTACATTGTACATTCATTGGCTGTGAAGTGCTTCGAGACGTCCGGTGGTCGTAAAAGGCGCAAGTCTTTCTTTTTCTTTCTTTATTGCTGCTCGTGGGATCTTGTGTGCAAATTGGCTGGTGCATTTCCTACATTGTTTCCTACATTACAAGTGACTACACTTCAGAAAGTACATAATTGGCTGTAAAGCGCTGCAGGACATCCTGAGCCCATGAAAGGAGTTACATCAGTGCAAGTTCTTTCTCACTGTGCTGGGCTGCTTTGCTGAACGAGCCCACTGGGCGCACCCTGTCCTTACCTGTTACAATAACATACATTTATATCGCCCGTGCCTTTACGGCATCCCAAGGCGCTTCACGTTGGGAACGTTATCAAACAAAATTTGACACCGAGCCACAAGAGATATTAGGACAAGTGAAAGGAGTAAGTTTTAAGGAGGGTCTTAAAGGAGGAGAGAGAAGTATCGAGGTGGAAGCATTCAGGGAGGGAATTCCAGAGCATATGCCAAGGCACGGCCACCAATATAGGGCCGATGAAAATTGGGGATGCGTTGGAGGCCATAACTAGATGAGATCTCAGAGGGTTGGGCTGAAGCATTCACAATTGCATTACATTGTAATCTCACTGCCAGTTCTCTCCATGATCACCGTGCAGCTCTGATCATGGAAGCACAGACGGAGTCCATTGTGCCTGAGCCGGCTCTTTGAAAGAATTATCCAATTCATCCCACTCCGTTTCCATTTGTAAATATTATGGGCCTGAATTTGCTGGAAACTTGCACTAATGGCATGCAGCATTATTAATACCTGTACGTAAAATTTCCAGGTAAATAATGGAGTCACTTTGCCAAACTTACCCTATTATTTGCACTGCAACCACTTAGACTGAAAAATAATGGCGCAAGTGAGTTGGTATTGACATGAGTTATGGCCCTGACATGACTGTCAGTCTGGGAGGCCAGCAAAATGCCCTTTATAGCTGTGAAGTCTTCCTCTAGTGATCTAGAAATTGTTCAAGTTTTCCTTTTCTAATTCTCTCAGTTATGGCAATCTTTCCTTGCCAGTTTTGCCATCCTATTATCTCCTTCTACGTGTTAGGAAAGTGAAAGCATTGTAATGGCCTATCCCCTGAGCAGTGCCCCGTTCATGATTATCATGGATAACTTGGAGGAGGAGCATAAGGAGAAGGTGTTTCAATTGAGGCTCTGTGACTAGAAACTGATCTAAACTCACTATTCGCCCCTACAACCCACCCTAGAGAGTGTACAGGGGATGGCTCTAATTTGACACACTGTTGAGGAGCTGTTAATCAAGGAAGCAATTGGCTATCACTGACATGCTCCACGAAGATCTGAAAGAGATATGCTTCCCGCAGGCTGCATCAGTGGCAATGAAGGTAATGACAGCCCTCAATTTCTACAGCTCTGGTTCCTTCTAGTCAGGCACTGAAAACCTCTAATATCAGCCAAGGGGCTGTGAGGAGCCCACAGTCATCAAGTGATAGATGCCCTCTTCCGCAGGGCATCTGACTTCATTAAGTATCACATCGCTCCTGCGCAGCAACGAGACAGGTCCATCAATTTCCACAGAATTGCTGGCTTCCCCAGTGTGCAGCGGCCAGGGATGGGACCCGTCTGCTACTGAAAGCTTCACTTGAGGAACCTGTCGTCTTCGTAGACAGGAAGGGTTACCACTCATTTAAATGTTCTAATTCCGATGCCCAACTCCACATTCTGCGCGTTAATGCAGAGCACTGGGGAAGTGCTCACGAAGCCTTTAGAACATAAAAACTAGTAGCAGCAGTAGGCCATTCTGCCCCTTGAGCCTGCTCGATCATTCAATGAGATCATGGCTGATCTTCTACCTCAACTCCATTTTCCTGCACTGTCCCCGTATCCCTTGATTCCCTTAATATCCAAAAATCTATTGATCTCTGTCTTGAATATATGCAAAGACTGAACCCTCTCGGGTAGAGAATTCCAAACATCACCACCCTCTGAGTGAAGACGTTTCTCCTCATCTCACTCCTAAATGACCGACCCCTTATTCTGAGACTGTGGCCCCTGGTTCTAGACTCCTCAGCCAGAGGAAACATCCTCCCTGCATCTACCCTGTCAAGTCCTGTAAGAGTTTTGTATGTTTAAATGAGATCACCTCTCATTCTTCTAAACTCTAGAGAATATAGGCCTAGTCTACTCAATCTCTCCCCATAGGACAATCCCTTCATAACACATGTCCTTCACCATTCCACCATCCACGACTTGTTCAGCAGGGAGGGACAAAGAGGTGGATGGAGCCTGGGGAGGGGGTGGGGGGAACAACATTTTAGTTTAAACTTTAAATCATCCAGCGATGTTTCTGTGAAAAAGGGGATGGCTTGACACGAAAGGTTAGTTTTTAAACCACCATTTAAAACATTTTTTGAAATATTTTTTTTAAGTTGATTTAAGGTGATTTCAGAAATTGCAGTTTGCTGACCTCATTCTGAGTCACAGCATCTGTTCTCAGCTTTTTATAGTGCCATGCGCTCAGTCTGTGGGTTAAGCCATTGGCTCCACCATCCATGAGGTCCCTAATACGTTATTGACCTTGTTATAGACAGATTATGTTCCAGCAAAGTGAGCTGTAAATATATGATATTAAGGGCAAATAGAGCAAAACACCATTCCAGCAAATTCAATATTACATTAAGTAGCTAACATCTTTGCTCTCAAATCCTTTAAAGTTGTTATGGCCTTTGCTTATCTAAGCTCTCTATGCCCTGAGCTATGCTTCTGAATATTTCCTAGCTTAATTCTCTAAATAGTGATTAATGAATGACTGCAACACTTTCTTGTTCAGTATCATGACTGACATAATAAGTTGTACACTGCTGACATCCAGTTCCACCTCACCACTGCCTATCACAACACCTCCACTGCCTCTGATTTGTCACGCTGCTTGTCTTAACGTCCAGTACTGGATGAGCAAAAGTTTCTTCCAGCTAAATATTAGGAAGCCATTGTCTTTGGTCCCTGCTACAAACTCCATTCCCTAGAATCCATCTCCATCCCTCTCCTTGGCCACTGTCTAAGGCTGAACCAGACCATTCGCAACCTTGCTGTCCTATTTGACCCCTTCCAACCACATATCCACGTCATCACCAAGACTGCCTACTTCCACCTCCGTAACCCGTCTCCGCCCCTGCCTCAGCTCATCTGCTGCTGAAACCCTCATCCAAGTCTTTGTTACCTCTAGACTGGACTATTCCAATGCTCTCCTGGCTGGCCTCCCATACTTTACATAAACTCTGCTACCTGTGTCCTGACTCACACCAAGTCCTGTTCACCCATCACCCCTGTGCTTGCTGACCTGCATTGGCTCCCAGTCCAGCAATGCCTCGATTTTAAAATTCTCATCTTGTTTTCAAATCCCTCCACAGCCTTGCCCCTCCCTATCTCTGTAACCTCCTCCAGCTCTACAACCCCTCCAAGATCACTGCGCTCCTCCAATTCTGGCCTCTTGCACATCGCCAATTTTAATCGTACCAACATTGGCAGCTGTGCCTTCAGCTGCATAGGTCCTATGCTCTGGAATTCCCCCTCTAAACTTTTCTGCCTCCCTACAATCCAACCATGGGTTGCGTGAGTTAGGCAGTGGAAGTGAAGAAAAAAAACTCTTGAAGAATGCACATCAGCAGCAGTGATGTCCTGGGGCTGAGATGATTGGCCTCCAACAACTTCAACCATCTTCTTTTGTGCAAGATATGACTCCAGCCAGTGGACAGTTTTCCCCCTGATTCCCATTAACTTCAATTTTACTAGGGCTGCTTGATGCGACATGGTCACATGCTGCTTTGATGTCAAGGGCACGCTCACTTCATCACTGGAATACAGCTCGTTTGTCCATGTTTAGACCAAGGCTGTAATAAGGTCTGGAGCCGAGTGGTGCTGGCAGAACTCAAACTGGGCATCAGTGAGCAGGTTGTTGGTGAATAAGTGCTGCTTGATAGCACTGTTGACAACACCTTCCATCACTTTGCTGATGATTGAGGGTAGATTGATGGAGCGGTAATTGGCCGGATTGGATTTGTCCTAGTTGCCTAGCATCCTGTGGTATTGTGGTCTGTAACAACTTCCAAACGTTTGCTTCTTCATGTTATTATCGTTCAGCTTTTGAAAAGAAATGTTAAAAGCTGTGGGTAAACTGTCACATGAAAAGAGACACTAAACAAGACACACAGGTTTGCAATCTGGAGCGATCCAGGACATAGGATAACTGTAGCTGTTCGGAACATAGGGACAGGAGTGGGCCATTCAGCCCCTCAAGCCTGTTCCACCATTCAATTATATCCGTACCCGCCTTGGTTCTGTAACCCTTAATCGTTGCCTAACAAAAATATTGATTTCAGTTCTGACATTTTTAATTCCCTCCCCCCCCCCCCGCTCCCCCAGAGCCTCAACAGTATTTTGGGGAGAGGGTTCCAGATTTCCACTACCTTTTGTATGAAGAAACATAGAAACCTAGAAAATAGGTGCAGGAGTAGGCCATTCGGCCCTTCGGGCCTGCACCACCATTCAATAGGATCATGGCTGATCATGCAACTTCAGTACCCCATTCCTGCTTTCTCTCCATACCCCTTGATCTTTTTAGCCGTAAGGATCACATCCAACTCCCTTTTGAATATATCTAACTAACTGGCCTCAACAACTTTCTGTGGCAGAGAATTCTACAGGTTCACAATTCTCTGAGTGAAGAAGTTTCTCCTCATCTCAGTCCTAAATGGCTTACCCCTTATCCTTAGACTGTGACCCCTGGTTCTGGACTTCCCCAACATCGGGAACATTCTTCCTGCATCTAACCTGTCAAATCCCGTCAGAATTTTATATGTTTCTATGAGATCCCCTCTCTTCTAAATTCCAGTGAACATAAGCCTAGTCGATCCAATCTTTCTTCATAGGTCAGTCCTGCCATCCCGGGAATCAGTCTGGTGAACCTTTGCTGCACTCCCTCAATAGCAAGAATGTCCTTCCTCAGATTAGGAGACCAAAACTGAACACAATATTCAAGGTTTGGCCTCACCAAGGCCCTGTACAACTGCACTAAGACCTCCCTGCTCCTACACTCAAATCCTCTCGCTTTAAAGGCCAACATGCCATTTGCCTTCTTTACCGCCTGCTCTACCTGCATGCTAACTTTCAATGACTGATGTACCATGACACCAAGGTCTCGTTGCACCTCCCCTTTTCCTAATCTGTCACCATTCAGATAATATTCTGCCTTCCTGTTTTTGCCACCAAAGTGGATAACCTCACATTTATCCACATTATACTGCATCTGCCATGCATTTGCCCACTCATCTAACCTGGCCAAGTCACCCTGCAGCCTCTTAGCATCCTCCTCACAGCTCACACTGCCACCCAACTTAGTGTCATCAACAAACTTGGAGATATTACATTCAATTCCTTCGTTTAAATCATTAATGTATATTGTAAATAGCTGGGGTCCCAGCACTGAACCTTGCGGTACCCCACTAGTCACTGCCTGCTATTCTGAAAAGGACCGGTTTATTCCTACTCTTTGCTTCCTGTCTGCCAACCAGGTCTCTATCCACGTCAATACACCACCCCCAATACCATGTGCTTTAATTTTGCACACTAATCTCTTGTTAAAAGGAGCTATATAATCAGCAAGTTGTTGTGTTGTAGCATTTCTCTTCACCTCTGGTTGCAACACAATTATTGAAATACATGAAGACAAATTGCTCCCAAGATCTCTTGTGTGGGACCTTGTCAAAAGCCTTTTGAAAGTCCAAATACACCACATCCACTGGTTCTCCCTTGTCCACTCTACTAGTTGCATCCTCAAAAAATTCTAGAAGATTTGTCAAACATGATTTCCCCTTCATAAATCCATGCTGACTTGGACCGATCCTGTCACTGCTTTCCAAATGCGCTGCTATTACATCTTTAATAATTGATTCCAACATTTTCCCCTCTACCGATGTCAAGCCAACTGGTCTACAATTCCCTGTTCCCTCTCCGTCTCTTAAAAAAATGGGGCCACATTAGCTACCCTCAAATCCATAGGAACTGATCCAGAGTCTATAGAATGTTGGAAAATGACCACCAATGCATCCACTATTTCTAGGGCTACTTCCTTAAGTACTCTGAGATGCAGACTGGGGATTTATCGGCCTTCAATCCCATCAATTTCCCCAACACAATTTCCTGACTAATAAGGATTTCCTTCAGTTCCTCCTTCTCGCTCGACCCTCGGTCCCCTAGTATTTTCGGGAGGTTTTTCGTGTCTTCATTAGTGAAGACAGAACCAAAGTATTTGTTCGATTTCCTCGTTCCCCATTATGAATTCACCTGATTCTGACTGCAAGGGACCTACATTAGTCTTCACTAATCTTTTTCTCTTCACATATCTATAGAAGCTTTTGCAGTCAGTTTTTATGTTCCCTGTAAGCTTACTCTCATACTCTATTTTCCCCCTCCTAATTAAACCCTTAGTCCTCCTCTGCTGGATTCTAAATTTCTCCCAGTCCTCAGGTTAGCTGCAGAAGTTCTTTCTGATATCACCCCAAATGGCCTAGCACTAATTTTAAGATTATGCCCTCTTGTTCTGAACACCCCGACCAGAGGAAATAGTTTTTCTCTATCTACGTCTTTAATCATCCCTTCAACTTCTGTACTCAAGGGCATACAAGCCTATTCAATGGAATCTTTCCTTGGGGTAATTGCTTGCTCACTGTGGCACTCTACAGGGTAGTGCTGGAACACTGATGGTGTGCAATGTACCCTTGTCTCTGGTTCTAATGAATCTTGCCCATAACACAGATCCTCGCTGCCCTTGTCAGGTCATTGCACCTTCTGTAACATTTGCAGGGGTGTCCTACCAGTTAGAGATGCCCTACTCACTGCCAGTGTCACTTGGTTCCGAACAGTTCCCACTGCACAGTTTTCAGGCATTTTGCCTCTAATCCCAAAAGCGCATCCCTCCTCTGCCATGTCTCGCTTAAGAGATACCATAACTCACTCTAAAATTGGCTGTTCTTTCCCTTCCACTTGCTGCCATCTCCACTGGTTACTAACAGCTACCTTTAAGCATGTTATCATTTAAAGGCAGGCTGCCTTACAACAACAACTACTTTTATTTATATAGCACCTTTAGCATAGTAAAACATCCCAAGGCGCTTCACAGCAGTGTTATAAGACAAAAATAAAACTGACACCGAGCCACACAAGAAGAAATTACTTCTACCCTGAATTCCAATGGATATTCCTTTAATTAGGAGTCATTTTATATTGATCTTCCATTACTGTACCCGTTGTCCTGTACACCTCCTTGGTTTCATTCAACAATGTCTTACAGATGCTGTTATATATGTAAACCTGTAAATACCTTGTTTAACCATCAGAGGGCTCATCCCCTGGAATCCCAAAATCCCTTGGGAGCACCTGTACATAAGGAGGCCTCACAGGCAGGAGAGGCACTCTGGAGACCTGAATAAAGGACTGCGGTCACACGTTACTTTGAGCTCACAGTATCTGGTCAGATTCTTTATGCAAGACATAACAATTGCCGATGAGATACAGATAATGAACCCCACCGCAACAATGGAGAGAACCGTGGGCATCCTGGAGAAATTTTCGGAGGGATATGATTGGGAAACCTTCGTGGAGCGACTCGACCAATACTTCGTGGCCAACGAGTTGGAAGGAGAAGCGGATGTTGTCAAACGAAGGGCAATCCTCCTCATCATTTGCGGGGCACCAACGTATGGCCTCATGAAAAATCTGCTTGCTCCAGCGAAACCCAGAGAGAAGTTATATGATGATTTGTGCACACTGGTCCAGGAGCATCTAAACCCAAAGGAAAGCGCTCTGATGGCGAGGTGCCGGTTCTACACGTAAAATAGGTCTGAAGGCCAGGAAGTGGCGAGCTACGTCGCAAAGCTAAGAAGCCTTGCAGGACATTGCGAATTTGAAGGACACTTGGAGCACATGCTCAGGGACTTCTTTGTACTTGGCATTGGCCATGAAGTAATACTTTGCAAACGTTTGACTGTAGAGACCCCAACCTGAGTAAAGCCATAGCGATAGCCCAGTTGTTCATCGCCACCAATGACAAACAAATCTCTCAGCACACGAGTGCTGTTGCAAGAACTGTGAACAAAGTAATGTTGTTTTCGAATCATAACATACAGGGCAGGACTCACATGCCTGCAGCTGCACATCCGCAGATGCCTCAGAGTCCACCATCAAGGGTGGTGAATGCAAGGCCATTAACAACTTGTTGGCACTGAGGAGGTGATCATCGTTTCCATTCATGCCGCTTCAAAGGATATGTTTGCATGGGCTGTGGAACAATGGTACACCTCCAACGTATGTGCAGGCGAGCTGCAAACCCTGCAAACCACCACGTTGCAGAGGACAGATTCACGGGGGATCACGACGAACCACAGCCTCAGACTGAGGAGGCAGAGGTATATGGGGTGCACGCATTTACCACAAAGTGTCCCCCGATAATGCTGAAGGTTGAATTAAATGGACTCCAATTTTAAATGTAACTGGACATGGGCGCGAGTATAATGAGCAAAATGAATTTCGATAAATTGTGGTGCAGCAAGGCCTCAAGGCCAGTCCTGACTCCCATTCGTACTAAACGGAGAACGTACACAAAAGGAACCGATTCCCGTAATCGGCAGTGCTATCGTAAAGGTCTCCTACGATGGAGCGGTGCACAAATTACCACTCTGGGTGGTACCGGCGGCAATGGCCCCACGCTGTTCGGCAGGAGCTCTGGGAAAGATACTGGGACGACTTCCGAGCGCTCTCGTCCGTTGACGACACTTCATGTGCCCAGGTCTTGAACAAGTTCCCCTCGCTGTTCGAACCGGGTATCGGGATGTTCTAAGGAGCTAAAGTGCAGATCCATTTGATTCCGGGGGCGCGACCCATCCATCACAAGGTGAGAGCGGTACCGTACATAATGAGAAAGAGGGTGGCGATCGAGCTGGACCAGCTGCAATGAGAGGGTACCATTTCGCTAATCGAATTCAATGAGTGGGCCAGTCCGATTGTTCCAGTCCTCAAGGAATATGGCACCGTCAGAATCTGTGGTGATTACAAAGTAACTATCAATCCTTTCTCCCTGCAGGATCAATACCCACTACCAAAGGCAGATGACCTATTTGCAACGCTGGCGGGAGGAAAAATATTCACGAAGCTGGATTTGACCTCGGCCTACATGACGCAGGAGCTGGAGGAATCATCGAAGGGCCTCAACTGCATCAGCACACACAAAGGTCTCTTCATTTACAACGGATGCCCGTTTGGGATTCGATCAGCTGCGGCGATATTCCAGAGGAAAATGGAAAGCTTGCTGAAGTCAGTCCCGTGTACCGTGGTCTTCCAGGACGACATCTTGGTTACAGGTTGGGACACCGTCGAGCACCTGCAGAACCTGGAGGAGGTTCTTAGTCGACTTAATCGTGTGGGGCTCAGGTTAAAATGCTCGAAGTGCGTTTTCCTGGCGCCTGAAGTGGAGTTCCTGGGGAGAAGAATTGTGGCGGACGGCATTAGGCCCACTGATTCGAAGACGGAGGCAATCAAGAACGCACCGAGACCGCAGAATGTGACGGAGCTGCGGTCGTTTCTAGGACTCCTGAACTATTTTGATAACTTCTTACCGGGTCTTAGCACATTGTTAGAACCACTGCACTCCTTACTGCGTAAAGGAGATGAATGGGTATGGGGTAAAAGCCAAGAAAATGCCTTTGAGAAAGCTAGAAAACTGTTATGCTCAAATAAATTGCTTGTGTTGTATGATCCATGTAAGCGTTTTGTACCAGCATGTGATGCGTCGTCATACGGTGTCGGGTGTGTATTGCAACAAGCTAATGAATCTGGGAAAGTGCAACCGGTTGCTTATGCATCCAGAAGTCTCTCTAAGGCTGAGAGGGCCTACAGCATGATCGAAAAAGAAGCGTTAGCGTGTGTTTATGGAGTAAAGAAAAAGCATCAATATCTGTTTGGGCTCAAATTTGAATTGGAAACCGACCATAAGCCACTTATATCCATCTTTTCTGAAAGTAAGGGGATAAATACGAATGCATCTGCCCGCATCCAGGGATGGGCTCTCACATTGTCGACATACAACTATGCCAGCCGCCACAGGTAACTCAGTAGGCTGCCATTGCCCATCACAGGGGTGGAGATGGCACAGCCCGCAGATTTAGTTATGGTAATGGAAGAATTCGAGAGTGAGCCAGACAGACCCCTTACTGTCCTTAGTAAAAAAACTTTGTGCTCCACGGGAGTTGGTCTAGTGTCCCGTTAGAGATGCGGGAAGAAATAAAGCCGTACCAGCAGTAATCGGGTAGTGCCAAAAAAGGGCAGGGACACTTTCATTAGTGACCTCCACAGCACCCACCCAGGCATTGTAATGATGAAAGCGATAGCCAGATCCCACGTGTGGTGGCCCGGTATCGATGCAGACTTAGAGTCCTGCGTGCACAAATATAACACATGTTCTCAGTTAAGCAATGCACCCAGGGAGGCGCCACTTTGGTCCTGGCCCTCCAAACTGTGGTCCAGGGTCCATGTCGACTACGCAGGCCCATTCTTGGGTAAAAAAATTTCCTTGTGGTTGTAGATGCGTGCTCCAAATGGATTGAATGTGAGATAATGTCGGCAAGCACGTCCGCTGCCACCATTGAAAGCCTGCGGGCCATGTTTGCCACGCACGGCCTGCCTGATGTCCTTGTGAGTGACAATGGGCCGTGCTTCATCAGTGCTGAGTTCAAAGAGTTCATGACTGGCAATGGGATCAAACATGTCACTTCTGCCCCGTTCAAACCAGCATTCAATGGTCAGGCAGAGCAAGCAGTACAAACTATCAAGCAGAGCTTGAAGAGGGTAACTGAAGGCTCACTGCAGACTCGCCTATACCGAGTCCGGCTAAGTTACTGCACAAGACCCCACTCTCTCACTGGGGTTCCTTCCCCTCATTGAACTGCTCATGAAAAGGGCACTTAAGACAAGGCTCTTGTTAATCCACCCTGATCTACACGAACAGGTAGAGAGCAGGCGGCTTCAACAGAATGCATATCATGATCGCGCAAATTGTCACGCGAAATTGAGATTAATGATCCTGTAAAACTATGGACAAGGTCCCAAGTGGCTTCCCGGTACTGTCGTGGCCAAAGAGGGGAGTAGGTGTTTCAGGTCAAACTTTCAAATGGACTCACCTGCAGGAAACACTTGGACCAAACCAAACTCAGATGCACGGACTATCCAGAACAACCCACAATAGACTCTACCTTTTTTGACCCACCAACACACATTCAAGTGGCAACAGACCCAGCAGTTGACCACGAAGCAGAACCCATCACCTGCAACAGCTCAGCAGGACTCACCACACCCAGCAGCCTGGCAAGGCCAGCTGCGTAGCAGCCCGAGGGCCTAACAAACGACTCACCTATGCATCGAGACGATCAACCAGGGAAAGGAAGGCCCCAAATCAACTCACATTGTTACACTATTGACTTGGGGGGGGGGGGGGGGAGGGCAGTATTGTTATATATGTAAACCTGTAAATACCTTGTTTAACCACCAGAGGGCTCATCCCCTGGAGTCCCAAGGGATCCCAAAATCCCTTATGAGCACCTGTACATAAGGAGGCCTCACAGGCAAGAGAGGCGCTCTGGAGACCTGAATAAAGGACTATGGTCACACGTTACTTTGTGCTCACAGTATCTGGTCAGATTCTTTGTGCAAGACATAACAGATGCCTTCTGACACATGGAGATTAAGGTGCTGATTCTCCTCAGTTGCTAATGATAGGAAGTAAGAAGGGAGATGATTAACACTGGGTCAAAGACCCATTTGCATCACTCCAGGCTTACCCAGTGCTGGGCTTGGACCTTGGCATGCAAGCTTTCCTACAGAAATGAGGCATCATGGAGGCATTCCTGGCACTTGAAAATTATGAGGGATTTCAAGAAGGTAGACAGAGACGATGGCCTAGAAATGAAATAAGGTGCAGGGGGGGCAGCAAGCCTTCTAAGCAGAACACCAGAAAGATGTGGGAGGAGATCGCTCAAGCTGTCAGTGAATTGAGTATTGTTCTCAGTAGCTGGATCCAGCGCTGCAAGAAATTCAATGACCTCACTTGGATGGTCAAGGTGAGTGAATGCATCTTCAAATGCCATATCCCACCATCTGCACCACTAGCCTCACACACTGCTCAATGCACCGCATCCCCATCACTCACTTATCAACAATCTCGAGCAATCACCACGCATACTTGCATTGGAAGCTGTTCAGAGAAGGTTCACAAGGTTGATTCCGGAGATGAGGGGGTTGATTTATGAAGACAGGTTGAGTAGGTTGGGCCTATACACATTGGAGTTCAGAAGAGTGAGAGGTGATCTTATTAAAACATGCAAGATAATGCGAGGGTTCGACAAGTTGGATGTAGAGAGGATATTTCCACTCATAGGGGAAACTAAAACTAGGGGACATAGTCTCAGAATAAGGGGCCGCCCATTTAAAACTGAGATGAGGAGGAATTTCTTCTCTGAGGGTTGTAAATCTGTGGAATTCTCTGCCACAGAGAGCAGTGGAGGCTGGGTCATTGAATATATTTAAGGCAGAGATAGACAGATTTTTGAGCGATAAGGGAGTAAAGGGTTATGAGGAGCGGGCAGGGAAGTAGAGCTGAGTCCATGATCAGATCAGCCATGATCTTATTAAATGGTGAAGCAGGCTCGAGAGGTCAAATGGCCTACTCCTGCTCCTATTTCTTGTATTCTTGTAGACCTCACAATCATAGTTTCACTGCACGCTCACACACTTACCACTGCTGCAAGACTCACACCTCACCTTGCACACGCTGCCAGCTATTCACCATGGCAGGCAAACACACTGTACCACACTCAGCGACAGATTTCCCTTTCTCTAGCAGGCAAAGGTGACTGGTAACCACCAGGAGCAGCAGCAGATGGCAGAGGGGAAGCTCAACTGCAGAATCTTAGAGCTGGAGGAAGCAGTACTGGAGATAATTGGAGGGGCCGTCACTGAGTCTGAGGCAAGCGGCGAAGTTGAAAGCATTGCTGATTATGAAGTTACGCTCATACCTAATCCTTCTTCTCCCATTCCACTTCCCCCTCATCCTTTCTCAGTTAAAAGCTGCTGATGGTGTATGCATGGATATCTTACATTTCCCCCTCCCCTCACCACAACCTGACCCTTGTGCCTTTCTCCATTCAGATACCCAAGAGCTGTCAGAGGCCAGCCTGTCCCCGAAGTTGTAGAGGAGAGTGACGGAGAAGAAGTGGCACTGTCACTCGATCTGACACTTCCAGGCACTAATTCAGAAAATGGCATTGTGCGTACTTTAGAGGGTAGTGAGAGGCGGGATGTGCATGTGGTGAGTCACCAGGCACAAGTGGGCTGCAGCCAGGCTGTGGGAAAGGGTAGCTCAGGTGCCAGATCCCCAGAGGGCCAGTTCACACCTAGGTTCTGCTGCACAAGGCTCAGATGATGAGCTCGATGGGGCAACCTTCAGAAGAAGGGTGATGTGCATGTACACAGAAATTCTTGGTGCAATGGCAAGCCTATCAGAGAGCCTCTTCTCAGTGTCAAGGAGCGTGAAGGAATCTGGCTCCAACACTGCATGGGGCTTTGCATGGAGCTTGGAACCCATGATTTCTAGGATGGAGATGATGGGCAACTCCATTAGGACACTTGTGGACCCAACCATGATGCTGGGTGTGATGGGCGATGTTGCAGCTCCCATAGGAGCACAAGTGGAACCATCACAATGTCTCAGTGCTGCAGTGCAAGCTCAAACTGCTCTCATGCAGGCTCAGCTTGTTGCCACGAAACTCAGACCGATGCCATTGTGGCTGGGTTTATGAGTGTGGGAAGAGGCTTAAAGGGTCTCACAGCAGTCCAGCAATCTAGTCTTCACTAATCATTTTCTCCTCACATATCTATAGAAGCTTTTGCAGTCAGTTTTATGTTCCCAGCAAACTTCCTCTCATACTCTATTTTCCTCCTCCTAATTAAACCCTTTGTCCTCCTCTGCTGAATTCTAAATTTCTCCAAATCCTCAAGTTTGCTGCTTTTTTTATAATGGGGAATGAGGAAATGGCAGAACAATTGAACAAATACTTTGGTTCTGTCTTCACTAAGGAAAACACGAATACCTCACGAAAATAATAAAGGACTAAGGGTCTAGCGAGAAGGAGGAACTGAAGGAAATCCTTATTAGTCAGGAAATTGTGTTGGGGAAATTGATGGGACTGAAGGCCGATAAATTCCCAGTCTGCATCCCAGAGTACTTAAGGAAGTGGCCCTAGAAATAATGGATGCATTGGTGGTCATTTTCCAACATTCTATAGACTCTGGATCAGTTCCTATGGATTTGAGGGTAGCTAATGTGGCCCCATTTTTTTTTTAAAAGAGGCGGAGAGGGAACAGGGAATTGTAGACCAGTTAGCTTGACATCGGTAGATGGGGAAATTTTGGAATCAATTATTAAAGAAGTAATAACAGCGCATTTGGAAAGCAGTGACAGGATCGGTCCAAGTCAGCATGGATTTATGAAAGGGAAATCATGCTTGACAAATTTTCTAGAATGTAACTAGGGTTAGGGTTAGGGTTAGGGCAAGGGAGAACCAGTGGATGTGGTGTATTTGGACTTTCAAAAGCTTTTGACAAGACCTCACACAAGAGATTAGTGTGCAAAATTAAAGCACATGGTATTGGAGGTAATATACTGACGTGGATAGAGAACTGGTTGGCAGACAGGAAGCAGAGTCGGGATAAATGGGTCCTTTTCAGAATGGCAGGCAGTGACTAGTGGGGTGCCGCAGGGCTCAGTGCTGGGGCCTCAGGTATTTACAATATACATCAATGATTTAGATGAAGGAATTGAGTGTAATATCTCCAAGTTTGCAGATGACACTAAGCTGGGTGTGAGCTGTGAGGAGGATGCTAAGGCTGCAGGGTGACTTGGACAGGTTAGGTGAATGGGCAAATGCATGGCAGATACAGTATAATGTGGATAAATGTGAGGTTATCCACTTTGGTGGAAAATACACGAAGGCAAAATATTATCTGAATGGCGGCAGATTAGGAAAAGGGGATGTGCAACGAGACCTAGGTGTCATGTACATCAGTCATTGAAAGTTGGCATGCAGGTACAGCAGGCGGTGAAGAAGGCAAATGGTATCTTGGCCTTCATAGCTAGGGGATTTGAGTATAGGAGCAGGGAGGTCTTGCTGCAGTTGTACAGGGCCTTAGTGAGGCCTCACCTGAAATATTGTGTTCAGTTTTAGTCTCCTAATCTGAGGAAGGACGTTCTTGCTATTGAGGGAGTGCAGCGAAGGTTCACCAGACTGATTCCCGGGATGGCAGGACTGACATATGAGGAGAGACTGGATCGACTCGGCCTGTATTCACTGGAGTTTAGAAGGATGAGAGGGGATCTCATAGAAACATATACAATTCTGATGGGACTGGACAGGTTAGATGCAGGACGAATGTTCCTGATTTTGGGGAATCCAGAACCAGGGAACACAGACTAAGGATAAGGGGCAAGCCATTTAGGACTGAGATGAGGAGAAATTTCTTCACTCAGAGAGTTGTTAACCTGTGGAATTCCCTACCGCAGAGAGTTGTTGATGCCAGTTCATTGGATATATTCAAGAGGGAGTTAGATATGGCCCTTACGGCTAAAGGGATCAAGGGGTATGGAGAGAAAGCAGGAAAGGGGTACTGAGCTGAATAATCAACCATGATCTTATTGAATGGTGGTGCAGGCTCAAAGGGCCGAATGGCATAATCTTGCACCTATTTTCTATGTTTCTATGTCTTAGTAGCCTCAGATATATTTCATCCGGTCCTGGGGATTTATCTATGTTCAAGGATGCTAAACCCCTTAAAACTTCCTCTCTTACTAGGTTTATCCCGTCCAATATTTCACTATCATCCTCCTGAACTTCAACGTTGGCATCGTCCCCTTTTGTGAGGACAGCCGCAAAGTATTAATTTAGTACCTTACCCACATCCTCCGCCTCCACACATAGACCACCATTTTGGTCGCTAATAGGCCCTACTCTTTTTTTAAGTTATCCTGTTGCTCTTTATATAATTGTAAAACATACTTGTTTTTTTAATTCTACTTGTCAGTATTTTTTATACCCTCTTTTTGCTTTCCTAATTTCCTTCTTAATTTCTATACTCTTCTAGGCTTTTTGCAGTATTGAGCTCACGGTATAGGTTGACTCATGAATAATGAGGATGAATGTTGTCTGTTGGGCCATATCTGGGTGGATATGGATTGGAGAGTGTGGATGGGAGGGGGGAGGGGACGGATGGAGATACATAGATGAATGGGCAGTTGTGAATGGGTGAAGGTAGACAGGTGGGAGAAAATGGAACAGAAAGTTGGGTGGGATAGAATGGATGGGTGGGACTGAATCGGAGAAAGTGGGTGGAGTGGATAGATGGGAGTTGGGTGGTAGTGAATGGGAGGGAGTGACTAATGGGGAGTGAATTGGAGAGAGTGTAAATAGCTAAGGAAGAGGACTGTTGTGGCAAACACCACCACTCTGTTCACAAGTGTGACCTTGATGCTTGTCACGTTAATTCCACCTCCCATTCCCGCTCTGACCCCTGTCTTTGGCTTCGTAACCTGTTCCAACAGAGCTCAATGCAAGCTCCAAGAACAATATCACATCTTTACCCTAGGACTGAACACTGACTTCAGACTTCAGCTATATCTTCAGTTTCAAACCTGCTTTAATTCTGAAGAGTAGGCATTAATAATCCTAGGACATTTTTCATTTTAAATGCACAGACAGCCTGTGTAGAATTTGCAGCAAACCCCCCCCAAAATAACTGACGAGAACAGAATGAGTAAACTGAAAGCAATTCTTGGTTTAAGACTGCTGAGATAGATAGAAATCATTGGGAGAAAACAAGAACTACTGCCTGGGCAAGATAGTGGAAGATGGTTGCCACAATGTGATGGAACTCTCCATTTGCTTGGATTAGTGCAGCTTCAACAACACTCAAGAAACTCAACATCATCCAGGACAAAGCAGCCCGCTTGATTAGCACCCCATCCACCACCATCGAACGGTCACTCCCTCCACCCACGGCGCACCGTGGCTGCAGCGAGTACCATCTACATGATGCTCTGCAGCAACGTGACACACTTTCTTCGGCAGCACCTTCCAAACCCGTGACCTCTGCCACCTAGAAGGACAAGGGCAGCAGGCACATGGGAGCACCATCACCTACAATTTCCCCTCTCAAGTTATACACTATCCTGACTTGGAAGTATATCGCCATTCCTTCATTGTCGCTGGGTCAAAATCCTGGAACTCCCTCCCCAACAGCAGTGTGGGAGTACCTTCACCACACAGACTGCAACGATTGAAGACGGCGGCTCACCACCACCTTCTCAAGGTCAATTAGGGATGGCCAATAAATGCTGCCCTTGCCAGCGATGCCCACATCCTGGAACGAATAAAAAAAATCTCTTCCATCAATTTGCTGATGATTGAGAGTAGACTGATGGGGCGGTATTTGGCCAGATTGGACTTGTCCTGCTTTTTGTGGACAGGACATACCTGGGCAGTTTTCCACATTGTCGGATCGATGCCAGTGTTGGAACTGCTTGGCTAGAGGCATGGCTAGTTCTGGAGCACAAGTCTTCAGCACAACAGCTGGGATGTTGTCGGGGCCTATAGCCTTTTCTGTATTCAGTGCGCTCAGCTGTTTCTTTATATCAAGGAGTGCATTGAATTGGCTGAAGACTGGCTTCTGTGATGGTGGGGACCCCAGGATGAGGCCGATATGGATCATCCATTTGGCACTTCTGGCTGAAGATGGTTGTCGTCAGGAGGTGGAACGGAACGTTGGTGAGACCTCCAAGAGGTCCAGCAATTGCAGGGAGCAGCGGCAGAGTCGTCGAAGCGGGACGTTGGTGAGGCCTACAAGAGGCCCCAGCAATTGAGGGAGCAGCGGCAGCGTCGTTGGAGACCAGCCAGTGCAGCTGCAGTGGGGAGGCAAAAAAGTAGAAAGAAATCGAAAGATGACAGCACAGCCAAGGGGGTAAATGATTGGTGAGTAGCTTTTCTTTTTTCTTTATTAGTAAGAACTTTTAGCATTGTTGTTGCCAATTTAAGTTAATCCAAGGGTTAAGTCATGGGAGGACAGCTCGGACACGTACTATGTGGGAAGTCAGGGACGCCTCCGGTGTCCCTGAAGACTACGTGTGCGGGAAGTGTATCCGCCTCCAGCTCCTGATGGACCGCATTGCGGCACTGGAGCTGCGGGTGGATTCACTCTGGAGCACTCACGATGCTGAGAATGATTGTGAATAGCACATTTACTGAGTTGGTCTTACCGCAGGTAAAGGGTCCACAGCCAGATAGGGAATGGAAGACCAACAGGAAGAGCAGTACAAGGAAGGTAGCGCAGGGATCCCCTGCTGTCATCCCCCTGCAAAACAGATACACCGCTTTGGGTACTGTTGAGGGCGATGACTCGTCAGGGGGGAGCAGCAGCAGCCAAGTTCATGGCACCGTGGGTGGCTCTGCTGCACAGGAGGGCAGGAAAAAGAGTGGGAGAGCTATAGTGATAGGGGATTCAATTGTAAGGGGAATAGATAGATGTTTCTGCGGCCGCAACCGAGACTCCAGGATGGTATGTTGCCTCCCTGGTGCAAGGGTCAAGGATGTCTCGGAGCGGGTGCAGGACATTCTGAAAAGGGAGGGAGAACAGCCAGTTATCGTGGTGCATATAGGTACCAACGATATAGGTAAAAAAATGGGATGAGGTCCTACGAGACGAATTTAGGGAGCTAGGAGTTAACTTAAAAAGTAGGACCTCAAAAGTAGTAATCTCAGGATTGCTACCACTGCCATCCAGAGTAGGAATCGCAGGATAGCTCAGATGAATACGTGGCTTGAGCAGTGGTGCAGAAGGGAGAGATTCAAATTCCTGGGACATTGGAACCGGTTCTGGGGGAGGTGGGACTAGTACAAACCGGACGGTCTGCACCTGGGCAGGACCAGAACCAATGTCCTAGGGGGAGGTTTTGCTAGTGCTGTTGGGGAGGAGTAAAACTAATATGGCAGGGGGATGGGAACCTATGCAGGGAGACAGAGGGAAAGAAAATGGAGTCAGAAGCAAAAGATAGAAAGGAGAATAGTAAAAGTGGAGGGCAGAGAAACCCAAGGCAAAAAACAAAAAGGGCCACATTACAGCAAAATTCTAAAGGGGCAAAGTGTGTTAAAAAGACAAACCTGAAGGCTGTGTGCCTCAATGCAAGGAGTATTCGGAATAAGATGAATTAATTGCGCAGATAGCAGTTAAGGGGTATGATGTAATTGGCATCACGGAAACATGACTCCAGGGTGATCAAGGCTGGGAACTCAACATCCAAGGGTATTCAGCATTTAGGAAGGATAGACAGAGAGGAAAAGGAGGTGGGATGGCGTTGCTGGTTAAAGAGGAAATTAATGCAATGATAAAGAGGGACATTAGCCTGGATGATGTGCAATCGGGATGGGTGGAGCTGCAGAATTCCAAAGGGCAGAAAACGTTAGTAGGAGTTGTGTACAGACCACCAAACAGTAGTAGTGAGGTTGGGGACAGCATCAAACAAGAAATAAGGGATGTGTGCAATAAAGGTACAGCAGTTATCATGGGCGACTTTAATCTACATATTGATTGGGCTAACCAAACTGGTAGCAATGCAGTGGAGGAGGATTTCCTAGAGTGTATTAGGGATGGTTTTCGAGACCAATATGTCAAGGAACTAACTAGAGAGCTGGCCATCCTAGACTGGGTAATGTGTAATGAGAACGGACCAATTAGCAATCTTGTTGTGCGAGGCCCCTTGGGGAAAAGTGACCATAATATGGTAGAATTCTTTATTAAAATGGAGAGTGACACAGTTAATTCGGAAACTAGGGTCCTGAACTTAAGAAAAGATAACTTCGACGGTATGAGGCGTGAATTGGCTAGAATAGACTGGCAAAGGATACTTAAAGGGTTGACGGCGGGTAAGCAATGACAAACATTTAAAGATCACATGGATGAACTTCAGCAATTGTACATCCCTGTCTGGAGTAAAAATAAAATGGGGAAGGTGGCTCAACCATGCCTAAGAAGGGAAATTAAGGATAGTGTTAAAGCCAAGGAAGAGGCATATAATCTGGCTAGAAAAAACAACAAACTTGAGGACTGGGAGAAATTTAGAATTCAACAGAGGAAAACTAAGAGTTTAATTAAGAGGGGGAAAATAGAGTATGAGAGGAAGCTTGCAGGGAACATAAAAACTGACTGCAAAAGCTTCTATAAATATGTGAAGAAAAAAAGATTAGTGAAGATAAACGTAGGTCCCTTGCAATCGGATTCAGATGAATTTATAATGTGAAACAAAGAAATGGCAGACCAATTGAACAAATACTTCAGTTCTGTCTTCAGGAAGGATGACACAAATTACCTTCCGATTGTACTAGGGGACATTCGGTCTCGTGAGAAGGAGGAACTGAAGGATATCCTTATTAGGTGGGAAATTGTGTTAGGGAAATTGATGGGATTGAAGGCCGATAAATCCCCGGGGCCTGATAGTCTGCATCCCAGAGTACTTAAGGAAGTGGCCCTAGAAATAGTGAATGCATTGGTGATCATTTTCCAACAGTCTATCGACTCTGGATCAGTTCCTATGGACTGGAGGGTAGCTAATGTAACACCACTTTTTAAAAAAGGAGGGAGAGAGAAAACGGGTAATTATAGACCGGTTAGCCTGACATCAGTCATGGGGAAAATGTTGGAATCAATCATTAAGGATGAAATAGCAGCCCATTTGGAAGGTAGTGATAGGATCATACCAAGTCAGCATGGATTTATGAAAGGGAATTCATGCTTGACGAATCTTCTGGAATTTTTTGAGGATGTAACTAGCAGAGTGGACAAGGGAGAACCAGTGGATGTGGTGTATTTGGACTTTCAAAAGGCTTTTGACAAGGTCCCGCACAAGAGATTGGTATGCAAAATCAAAGCACATGGTATTGGGGGTAATGTACTGACATGGATAGAGAACTGGTTAGCAGACAGTCAGGATAAACGGGTCCTTTTCAGAATGGCAGGCAGTGGCTAGGGCTCAATGCTGGGACCCCAGGTCTTTACAATATACATTAACGATTTAGATGAAGGAATTGAGTGTAATATCTCCAATTTGCGGATGACACTAAACTGGGTGGTGTTGTGAGCTGTGAGGAGGACGCTAAGAGGCTGCAGGGTGACTTGGACAGGTTAGGTGAGTGGGCAAATGCATGGCAGATGCAGTATAATGTGGATAAATGTGAGATTATCCATTTTGGGGCCAAAAACACGAAGGCAGAATATTACCTGGATGGCGGAAGATTAGGAACAGGGGAGGTGCAACGAGACCTGGGTGTCATGGTTCATCAGTCACTGAAAGTGGGCATGCAGATACAGCAGGCGGTGAAGAAGGCAAATGGTATGTTAGCCTTTATAGCTAGGGGATTTGAGTATAGGAGCAGGGTGGTCTTACTGCAGTTGTACAGGGCCTTAGTGAGGCCTCACCTGGAATATTGTGTTCAGTTTTGGTCTCCTAATCTGAGGAAGGATGTTCTTGCTATTGAGGGAGAGCAGCGAAGGTTCACCAGACTGATTCCCGGCATGGCTGGACTGCTATATGAGGAGAGACTGCATCAACTGGACCTTTATTCACTGGAGTTTAGAAGGATGAGAGGGGATCTCATAGAAACGTATAAGATTCTGACGGGATTGGACAGGTTAGATGCGAGAAGAATGTTCGCAATGTTGGGGAAGCCCAGAACCAGGGGACATAGTCTTAGGATAAGGGGTAGGCTATTTAGGACTGAGATGAGGAGAAACTTCTGCAGTCAGAGAGTTGGTAACCTGTGGAATTCCCTGGCGCAGAGAGTTGTTGATGCCAGTTCATTGGATATATTCAAGAGGGCGTTAGATATGGCCCTTGCGGCTAAAGGGATCAAGGGGTATGGAGAGAAAGCAGGAAAGGGGGGTACTGAGGGAATGATCAGCCAGGATCATATTGAATGGCGGTGCAGGCTCGGAGGGCCGAATGGCCTACTCCTGCACCTATTTTCTATGTTTCTATGTTTAAACGCTTCAGCCTCGTCTTTTCCACTCACGTGCTGGATTCCGCCATCATTGAGGATGGGGCTATCCATGGATTCTCCTCCTCCCGTTAGTTGTTTAATTATCCACTACCCATTCACGACTGGATGTGGCAGGACTGCAGAGCTTTAATCTAATCCGTTGGTTGTGGGATCACTTAGCCCTGTCTATAGCATGCTGTTTCCACTCTTTAGCATGCATGCAGTCTTGTGTTGCAGCTTCCCCATCTTGGTACCTCATTTTTAGGTACGTCTGGTGCTGCTCTTGGCATGCTCTTTTGCACTCTTCATTGAACCAGGGTTGGTCCTCTGACTTGACGGTAATGGTAATGGTAGAGTGAGGGATATGCCAGGCCATGAGGTTAGATTGTGGTGGAATGCAATTCTGCTGCTGATGGCCCACAGCATCTCCTGGATGCCCAGTTTTGCGGTTAGAAGTAGGTTTTTCCCTCATGTTGGTTCTCTCGCCAACTGCTGTAGGCCCAGTCTGGCAGCTATGTCCTTCAGGACTCGGACAGTTTGGTCAGTGGTGGTACTACCGAGCCACTCTTAATGATGGACATTGAAGTCCCCCACCCAGAGTACATTCTGTGCCCTTGCTACTCTCAATGCTTCTTCTAAGTGGTGCTCAACATGGAGGAGTATTGATTCATCAGCTGATGGAGGGTGGTAGATGGTAATCAGCAGGAGGTTTCCTTGCCCATGCTTGACCTGAAGCCATGAGACTTCATGGGGTGCAGAATCAATGTTGAGGACTCCCAGGGCCAATCCCTCCCTCCCTGTGCCACCACCCCTGGTGGGTCTGTCCTGCCCGTGGGACAGAGAATACCAGGGATGTTGATGGGAGGAGTCTGGGACATTGGCTGAAAGGTACGATTCTGTGAGTATGACTATGTCAGGTATTTGCATGACTAGTCTGTAGGACAGCTCTTCCAATTTTGGCACAAGTCCCGAGATGTTGGTGAGAAAGACTTTGCAGGGTCGACTGGGCTGGGTGTGCCATTGTCTTGTCTAGCTGGTGCCGAGGTTAATGCCGGGTGGCCTGTCCGTTTTTTAAAAATTCTTATTGTTTTTCATAGCGGTTGTGTACAACCAAGTGCCCATTTAAGAGGGCAGTTAAGAGTCAACCATATTGCTGTGGGTCTGGAGTCACATATAGGTCAGACAGGGTAAGGATGGCAGATTTCCTTCCCTAAAGGACATTAGTGGGTTTTCATGACAATCCGATAGTTTCATGGTCACCACTGATACGAGCTTTTTATTCCAGATTTATTTAATTAACTGAAATTTAAATTCCCCAGCTACCGTGGTAGGATCATTCATCCAGGCCTCTGGATTACAAGCCCATTGAAGTTACCACTATGCTACCATTCTCGATACACCATCACAGGACTCATGTAAACCAAGCACCAGCTCAGATACACTTCGGTGGGACTAGTAAGGCAGATAGTTGGATTTTCAATTTGTGACTCACACATCACAAGCGAGAATGAGCAGATGGTGGAGATAGGGACAGCAGTGGAGAGTCCACAATGGAGGGTGCAGGATGCTCCAAACTCTACTCAGCTGGACGCAGATGCTGTACCTCGGGGGGGCGGAGGAGATATTGACAAACAGGATACTTCTGGAGCAGCAGCAGAGAATGTGCGATGTACTGGCAGCTGCACTCTGCACACTTGGAGGAGTACATCTCAAACATGAGCAGCATGATGTCGCAGTCCATGGAAAGAGTGGCCACCTGCATGGAGCATCCAATGAGGCAATCACACGAATGTAGGCAGGGATTCACCAATGGCCAGGACACTATGAATGCCACCTTAAATAGGATGACTGATGGGCAGCAAACTGTTCTCCAGCTCTTTGCTAGCAGGGAAGTCTAGCTGTGTCATGAGAAGAATAATAGTGAAAGGGGACATGGAAGTGGGGACTCGGCTCAAAGCACTTCCACTTCTCATCCGTTGTCCCCTCAATCAGAACCCCACATGCTGCCTCGTGTCCAGATGGCCGAGTCTGCCTCTGCACAGGTGGAGCATTCTTTGGTGGGGCCCTCGCGGCTTCCAAAATGCAGGGTGTGCGGCTAAGAGCACCCCAGTTGTCAGAGCAGGGATCTGAGCAGCCTGCCTCTACCGCTGCTGAAGCCAGAGGTTGCACTTCATGAAAGTGGTCGGAAAAGGAAGAGTAAAGATTTGTAGTTGCTCATGGGTGAGTTACACATTGTTAGAACGTTTAGTTGCTGTTTTATATGGTGAGCCACATAAATATTATTAGTTTGCACCACTTTCCCATCTTGCCCATTTTCGATTGCTTACTGGCGATTTGCTTTTTCAGTTGTGTGCTGATGAATGGGGAAACATGAATTGACACTCCGCAATGGAGGGCTGTGAAAGGGAGGCTTGGCTTTTGCAGAACTGCTTTGTGTTGGTGGCATTTGGGAGGGGCAAAAGTGGCTTTTGCATGTTGTTGTTAGATGGGTGCACTGGTGCAACCCAAGTGAACCTTGCAATAATGATGCAATGTGCGGCGCTGGTGATGCATTGCCCACATCACCTTCCGCTTCCTCCTCCGAGTCATCCAAGCGGGCCCTGCACTTTGCGCCTTGTTCCTCCTGCAGGTCCAAACCTTGATGTTGCACAGAGCACAAGAAACGGGAACCATCCCGGGGACCCTGGTTGGTGTGTACTGAAGGGCGCCTGCAGATCTTCAGCATGCCAATGGCATGTTTGATGACACAGCGTGGTGGCCCAGACCTGCGAGAAACCATCAGCGGCAGGTCGGGGCCATAAAAGGAGCGGCGAGTGGCGGCCATGGGCAGCGTGGTGGTATACCACTGCAAGGTACAGTGCGAGCTGGTGCAGGAGGGTGACAGCAGTGAAGAGAGACGTCATCAAGGTCCAGATCGGTGATTGGAGCGTGGGCAAGTACAGCAGGAGCGGGGAGGTCAGGACGAAGGAGCGGCGAGAGATTGCAGAGCGATGTGATCGGGGCCAGAAGAGGCGAGGGCCCAGGGGCAGCACGGCACAGCCACACGGCAATATGTGTGCGCACTAGGTCTGTGCAGCAGAGCTGGTCTCCAGTTGTCTTGTGTAATTCTTGCCACTGGACCAAGACCTAGCTCTGTCAAGCCCGTGTGGTGCCTGGTGTGCAACGGCCACCACACGTTAAAAAAATCCATACACAGGCATCTTCCATCCTTCAAGATGTAGTTCGAGACCTGGAATATTAGGTCCTTTATTGAAACACTTGTGAACTCATCCTTTATTGGCGTGGAAGCAAGTCATCCTCATTTCGAGGGACTGCCTATGATTATGATGATGACACATATAGTGGTCATAATGTAATTCACTAACGTTCCAGTGCCTCATTCCTCGGGTTTCTGAGAGGTGTCATCAGCTCTGTGGATATCCACCGTCTCCAAGCAGACAGTTGATAACTGCTTTCAGGTGTGGAAATGTTTGGGAGGGTGAACTACTGCAGGACAAAAGCATCATGGCAGCTATCCAGGAATCTTGCACACACTTCCACAAAAAGGACCTTTTTATGTGTACCAGATGTCAATGAGCACAACTGGGTGATCTAAGGGTGCCTTAATTGCCAAATTGATAACACCCTGCACCTGTGTGAATTTGGCCAGAGCCACAAATCCAAGTGCCCGCTTATTCTGACTGGCTTCATCGGTGCCAAAGTTGGCATAATTGCAGGCCCTGACAAAGAAGAAATCAGTCACCTGTCTTACACATTTGTAGGTCATCAACTGCGAGATCCTGCAAATGTCTCCAGTAGAGCCCTGAGGCAAACAAGTTGAGGGTGGTGGTGACTCAGCCATTGGTAAAGCTTGACCACCAGGTCCACATGGCAGTGGGTCTTTTCCAGAAGGCTGCCACCTCCTGATGCGACACGGGTGTTCCAACATGTCGCAGAATCTCTCGCTCTCGCTCTCTCTCGGCAGAACTGTAAGCAGGTGCTGCTACTCCTGCAGCTGCTACTGCTGCTGGAGCAGCTCCTGATGCTGCTGATAGCCATCTTGCTCCTCATGAGGTCCAAAGTAACAGCATAAGCAGCAACCATACTGATAGATCAGAGGACAGACAAGAAATCAAGGGAATAATGGAGGCATGTGAAAAAGGAATGGCAGTAATCATGGGGGATTTTAACCTACATATCAATTGGTCAAATCAAATCACACGGGGTAGCCTAGAGGAGGAATTCACAGAATGCATACGGGATTATTTCTCAGAACAGTATGTTACAGAACCTACAAGGGAGCAAGCTATCTTAGATCTGGTCCTGTGTAATATGAGACAGGAATAATAAATGATCTCCTAGTAAAAGATCCTCTTGGAATGAGTGATCACAGTATGGTTGAATTTGTAATACAGATTGAGGGTGAGGAAGTAGTGTCTCAAACAAGCGTACTATGCTTAAACAAAGGGGACTGCAGTGGGATGAGGGCAGAGTTAGCTAAAGTAGATTGGGAACACAGACTAAACGGTGGCACAATTGCAGAACAATGGAGGACTTTTAAGGAGCTCTTTCATAGTGCTCAACAAAAATATATTCCAGTGAAAAAGAAGGGCGGTACGAGAAGGGATAACCAGCCGTGGATAACCAAGGAAATAAAGGAGAGTATCAAATTAAAAACCAATGCGTATAAGGTGGCCAAGGTTAGTGGGAAACTAGAAGATTGGGAAAATTTTAAACGACAGCAAAGAATGACTAAGAAAGCAATAAAGAAAGGAAAGATAGATTACGAAAGTAAACTTGCGCAAAACAAAGATAGTAAAAGCTTTTACCGATATATAAAAACAGAAGAGAGTGACTAAAGTAAATGTTGGTCCCTTAGAAGATGAGAAGGGGGATTTAATAATGGGAAATATGGAAATGGCTGAGACCTTAAACAATTATTTTGCTTCAGTCTTCACAGTGGAAGACACAAAAACCATGCCAAAAATTGCTGGTCACAGGAATGTGGGAAGGGAGGACCTTGAGACAATCACTGTCACTAGGGAGGTAGTGCTGGACAGGCTAATGGGACTCAAGGTAGACAAGTCCCCTGGTCCTGATGAAATGCATCTCAGGGTACTAAAAGAGATGGCGGAAGTTATAGCAAATGCATTTGTTATAATCTACCAAAATTCTCTGAACTCTGGGGAGGTACCAGCGGATTGGAAAGCAGCTAATGTAATGCCTCTGTTTAAAAAAAGGGGGCAGACAAAAGCAGGTAACTATAGGCCGGTTAGTTTAACATCTGTAGTGGGGAAAATGCTTGAAGCTATCATTAAGAAATAATGGGACATCTTGATAGGAATAGTGCAATCAAGCAGACGCAACATGGATTCATGAAGGGAAATCATGTTTAACTAATTTACTGGAATTCTTTGAGGATATAACGAGCATGGTGGATAGAAATGTACCGATGGATGTGGTGTATTTAGATTTCCAAAAGGCATTCGATAAGGTTCCACACAAAAGGTTACTGCAGAAGATAAAGGTACGTGGAGTCAGAGGAAATGTATTAGCATGGATCGAGAATTGGCTGGCTAACAGAAAGCAAAGAGTCGGGATAAATGGGTCCTTTTTGGGTTGGAAATCGGTGGTTAGTGGTGTGCCACAGGGATCGGTGCTGGGACCACAACTGTTTACAATATACATAGATGACCTGGAAGAGGGGACAGAGTGTAGTGTAACAAAATTTGCAGATGACACAAAGATTAGTGGGGAAGTGGGTTGTGTAGAGGACAGAGGCTGCAAAGAGATTTAGATAGGTTAAGCAAATGGGCTAAGGTTTGGCTGATGTAATACAATGTCAGAAAATGTGAGGTCATCCACCTTGGGGAAAAAAACAAACAGTAAAAAAAGGGAATATTATTTGAATGGGGATAAATTACAACATGCTGCGGTGCAGAGGGACCTGGGGGTCCTTGTGCATGAATCCCAAAAAGTTAGTTTGCATGTAATCAGGAAGGCGAATGGAATGTTGTCCTTCATTGCGAAAGGGATGGAGTACAAAAGCAGGGAGGTCCTGCTGCAACTGTACAGGGTATTGGTGAGGCCGCACCTGGAGTACTGCGTGCAGTTTTGGTCACCTTACTTAAGGAAGGATATACTAGACGATTCACTAGGCTGATTCCAGAGATAAAGGGGTTACCTTATGATGATAGATTGAGTTGACTGGGTCTTTACTCGTTGGAGTTCAGAAGAATGAGGGGTGATCTTATAGAAACATTTAAAATAATGAAAGGGATAGACAAGATAGAGGCAGAGAGGTTGTTTCCACTGGTCGGGGAGACTAGAACTAGGGGGCACAGCCTCAAAATACAGGGGAAGCCAATTTAAAACAGAGTTGAGAAGGAATTTCTTCTCCAAGGGTTGTGAATCTGTGGAATTCACTGCCCAAGGAAGCAGTTGAGGCTAGTTCATTGAATATATTCAAATCACAGATATAGATTTTTAACCAAAAAGGGAATAAAGTGTTATGGGGAGCGGGCAGGTAAGTGGAGCTGAGTCCACAGCCAGATCAGCCATAATTTTTTTGAATGGCGGAGCAGGCTCGAGGGGCTGGATGGCCTACTCCTGTTCCTAATTCTTATGTTCTTATGTAGAGCTCCAAAGTGCAGATCAGACCTCCCACCCTCCAAAATGTAGATGACACCTCCAAAGTGTGACGACGACAACAACTTGTATTTATATAGCGCCTTTAATGTAGTAAAATGTTCTAAGGCGCCTCACAAGAGTGTTTTAGGACAACAAAAAAATTTACACCGAGCCATTTAAGAAATTACGGCAGATGACCAAAAGCTTGGTTTTAGAGGTAGGTTTTGAGGAATGTCTTAAAAAGGAGGAAAGAGAGGGAGAGAGGGAGTTTGAGCTTGAGGACCAGGCAGCTGAAGGCACAGCCACCAATGGTTGAGTGATTATGAGGGATGCTCAAGAGGGCAGAATTAGAGGAGCACAGACATCTCAGGGGGTTATGGGGCTGGAGGAGATTATAGAGATAGGTAGGGGCGAGGCCATGGAGGGATTTGTAAACCAGGATGAAAATTTTGAAAATCGAGGCGTTGCTTAACCAGGAGCCAATGTAGGTCAGCGAGCACAGGGGTGATGGATGAACGGGTCTTGGAGTTATGACACAGGCCTGCGTCCTAGTACGGTGAACAAATCCTTTCATACAAGCAGGTAAGGCGGCAGCTATGAGTACTCCGTACTTATTGGCATATTGCCCTGTCATGGCTTCAGCCCTCTCCTTTGCCACTGTTGTCTCGCCCTGCTTTCACTGGCAAGTTCCAGGAAACTCATGGAACCAAAGCTAAACTGCAAGACCCATGTCCATATTGCTGTAATGGAGCAATTAACATATTGAAATTGACAACATGCCTCTCCAGAGGGGGTTGCTCACACACAGCCTAACGTCAACGTGAAATGTGGAAGTCAGTGGGTTGGAGGAGTAATTTGAGGTGGCGGGGGGGGGGGGGGGAATAAAAGCTGGGGAGGAAGAGAAAAGGAACAGAGAGAAAAGGAGAAGATAGAAAAAAGAGAAGAGTCAAATAGATAGGAGGAGAATGAGCGAAGGAGAAAATGTAAAAAGACTGGAAAGAGAAAGAAAGAAAGAGAAAAAGAGAAATATATGAGAGCAGAGAGCGAAAAAAGGAAAAAAAGGGGAAAGAGGAAAGAAATTAAAGAGGGAAAGGTAAATTAGTAAAAAGATAAAGGGGGAGAGAAAAAAAGAGGGGGGAGAGAGGAAAGAGGAAAGAGAACGAGGAGAGAAAACATAAAAATGAAAAGGGGAGAATGAAAAAAGAATGAATGGATGAAAAGAGAACAATGAGGAAAGCAGAGTAAGAGAGAAAAGGAAAAATAGAATGGAGAGAAATAGAAAATTAATGGGACAGAGAAAAAAAATCGCGCCCGGATTTTGCGATGGGTAATGGCGACGGTCTGTCAACGTTCGTTATTATAACATTGAAACTGACCACAACTTCAAAATTTACCTCTAGCGCATCTGAATGACCGCAATTCAGGATTTCCCCATTCACTACTCCGATAGTGGCTGTGCTGCAGAACACCCCCCCCCCCCCCCCCAATAACCAACATCCGTGTAAATCAGTGAAACTGACAAAAACGGGCTTTTCTTCACTATTACTGGTAAATAACCCATTAAACATTAAGCCTTATTAGAATAGGTACAACTGGAGTATTAAACAGTATTGACGGCTAAACAAACATTCTCTCTCACACACCACCTAAAATACACTTCGCTCGGTGGAGGATGGCGTGTCCTCCTGTCATGTGCGGTGTCCCATGTGCTGTGGGTTTGTCTGCTCACTATCCTCCCCCACTGAATACAAACAGACCATGGACTGATGGACCTTGGGGAGTCTCACTCACCTTAACAGGTACATTATCCTGCACTGAACCAGCTGCTTAATCTCCTGCTCACCCTGGACATTGCCCCTGTGCTTGGCAGTGAGCTTCCAGCAGTGTCTGTCTCACTCACTCTGGGGTTCATGAGGAACCATTGTCTGGTTTTACTGAGCCCTTTACCTCACCATTCAACATCCCAGTGTTACAAGAGACTTTACTCAGTGAGACCCGGATTAAAGTGATCCTGTCTCTGTGGGTTTCAATTCACAACTTCATAAACCTCTCCGTATCACTACACACTCTGTTACAACAACATGTATTTATATAATGCCTTTAACATAGTAAAAGGTCCCAAGGCATTTCACAGGTGTCTTACAAGACAAAAGTTTGATACTGAGCCACATAAGGAGAAATTTGGGCAGGTGAAAAAAAACCTTGGTCAAAGAGGTAGATTTTAAGGCGCATCTTAAGAAGGAAGTCTGGACCAGCAGATGTCTCAAATCGCTTTACAGCCAATTCATTACTTTTGGAGTGTAGTCACTGTTGTAATGTGCACACCAATTTGCACACAGCTAGCTCCCACAAACAGAAATGTGATAATGACCAGATAATCTGTTTTTGTTATGTTGATTGAGTGATAAATATTGGCTGACTGGGGTACAGTGATGTGTGGTAAGGACAGGCTGGCACAGCCCTGGACAAAGTGGACCACTTACTTCCCTTATCAACAAGAGCAGGCATTGACGAGATCCAACACCGTCTCCAGTAAAGCCTTCGGCCACCTGAGGAACAGAGTGTTTGAAGACCAAGCCCTCAAAACTGCCACCAAGCTCATGGTCTACAGGGCTGTAGTAATACCCGCCCTCCTGTATGGCTCAGAAACATGGACTGTGTACAGTAGACACCTCAAGTCGCTGGAGAAATACCAACAATGGCTCAAGATCCTACAAATCCCCTGGAAGGACAGACGCACCAACATTAGCGTCCTTGACCAGGCCAACATCCCCAGAATCGAAGCACTGACCACACTTGATCAGCTCCGCTGGGCAGGACACATAATTCGCATGCCAGACAAGAGACTCCCAAAGCAAGCGCTTTACTTGGAACTCCTTCACGGCATAAGAGCCATGGACAGAGGAAACGTTACAAGGACACCCTCAAAGCTTCCCTGATAAAGTGCAACATCCCCACCGACATCTGGGAGATCCTGGCCAAAGACCGCCCTAAGTGGAGGAAGTGCATCCAGGAAGGCACTGAGCACCTAGAGTCTCGTCACCGAGTGTGCAGAAATCAAGCGCAGGCAACGGAAAAAGCGTGCGGCAAGCCAGTCCCACCTACCCCTTCCCTCAACGACTGTCTGCCCCATCTGTGACAGAGACTGTGGTTCTCGTATTGGACTGTACAGCCACCATGAACTCATGTTAAGCGTGGAAGCAAGTCTTCCTCAATTCCGAGGGACTGCCTATGATGAAGAATATTGGTTAGGACACTGGGGATAACTCACCTGTTGCTCTTTGAAATAGTGCCATGGGATCTTTGACGTCCAACTGAGAGAGCAGACGAGGCCTCAGTTTAACATCTCATCCGAAAGGCCACACCTCCGACAGTACAGTGCTCCTTCAGTACTGCACTGGAGTGTCAGCCTAGATTCCAGGAGTGGGACTTGAATCCACAACATTCTGACTGAGAGGCACATGTGCTACCCACTGAGCCACAGCTGACACTGACATTTAAGGAGGAAAGAGAATGTGGAGAGGTTTAGGCATGGAATGCCAGAGTTTATTGCCTAGGCAACAGAAGGCACAGCCACCAATGGTTGAGTGATTATAATCAGGGATGCTCAAGAGGGCAGAATTAGAGTGCAGATATCTCAGGAGATTGTGGGGTTATAGGAGATTACAGAGATAGGGAGGGGCGAGGCTATGGGGGGGAAGATTTGAAAACAAGGATGAGGATTTTGAAATAGAGGCATCGCTTAACTGGGAGCTAATGTAGGTCAGCAAGCATACGGGTGATGGGTGAACGAGACTTGAGAGTTAGGACCCAGACAGATGGCATCAATGGCAGGGAATGAAAACAATGGCTTGTGTCTTAATATTTAATTGGAAAACATTTCTGCTCATCCAGAACTGGATGCTGGACAAGCAGTCTGACAATTTAGAGAAGGGTCAAGAGAAGTGGTAGTGAGGTAGAGCTGGGTGTCAGTGTACATGTGCAAACTGATGCTGAATTTTTGGATGATTTGTCCAAGGGGCAACATGTATTTGAGAAGTAGCAGGAGGCCAAGGATTGATCCATTGGGGACACCAGAAGTAACGATGTGGGAGTGGGAAGAGAAGCCATCGCAGATGTTTCTCTGGCTTCAATTAGATAGCGAAGAATAGAAACAGGCGAGTGCAATCCCACCCTCCTGGATGACAGTGGAGAGGCATTGGAGGAGGATGGAGTGGTTGCATGTGTCAAAGACTGCAGACAAGTCAAGAAGGATGAGGAGGGATAGTTTACCTTTGTCACAGGAGCAAAGGATACAATTTGTGACTTTGAGAGCCATTTCGGTACTGTGGCAAGGGCGGAAACCTGATCGGAGAGATTGAAACAGGGATCTGTGGGAAAGATGGGCAGGGATTTGGGAGGCGACAACACGTTCAAGGAATTGGGAGAGGAAAGGAAGGTTGAAGATGAGATGATTGTTGCAAGGACGGAGAGGTCAAGTGTTGAGGGGCAATGACAGCAGATTTGAAGGAGAGAGAGAGCGAGAGCGAGAGCGCGAGAGCATTAAACAATGTCAGTAGCAGTTTGGCAGGAATAGGGTCAAGGGAGCGGGAAGTGGGTCTCATGGACAAGATGAGCACAGAGAGGTCAAGAGGGGAGATTGAAGAAAAACTGGAGAAAGATATGAGATCAAGGCCAGAGCAGGGGGGAGATCCTTAGAGGAAGTTTGGTGGGCTAGGGGAAGGAAGGGAAGAGGCAGAGGCAGCTGAATAAGATTGAGACCATCCAGAGACAAAGTCCATGAGTTCCTCACATTTATTGTCGGAGGCGAAAGGGTAGAGGGGTTTAAATAAAAGGTTAGCAGTGGAGAATAGAAGCCAGGGTTTAACTTTGCATTCCAGTCTGATTCTGGAGTAGTGAGCAATTTTGGCAGAAGAGAACAGGACCTGATAATACTTTGTATGTGGTCCAGCCAAACCTGGCGGTGAATGGCTAAACCAATTGTCTGGCATATCTGTTCAAGTCTGCAACACACCTCCACCTCCCACTGCTGCTGTTACTCCATCACTGTATTTTACATTAGGTTTGTTCTTTTTAAAAAAAATGGCAAAGAGAGAATTGCTTTTTTTTTTAAATGCTCTCCGTAGATTGCAATATCACAACAGAGACAATTTTATTTCATTTGCAAACCTGCCGTAAATTGAACCAAACAGCATATCAATGAATTAAGTGAGTGAAACTTTATTGGTGAATATGGTGCTCCAAAATTGTATTTATTCACCTTTAAAAATAAGTGTACAGAGTATTGTATTTTTAAGTATTTATTTCTAATGTAAAATATAACTAAACTGTTGCTTGTGTATAAAACCCCCTGAAGATGCTGTTACCCCCACACACTCACTCAGTAATGCATAGCTGTCCATGTCCTGATGCCACCTTCTCTCCCTCCCACCCTCGCATTTGATACTCTTGTTGATAGCTCCCAGTTACAGATCCCGGAGCCAGCTGGCACTCGCACTGGTTCATTGTGTCGAGAGATTATTTTATGGTCTGAGGAATTAACTGTGGTAGATCGCTTGCTGTACTGTGCGAGTGGAGCCAATCCTTTAATAGATTATAAGCCACCAACATTACCCTGCCGCTCACTGTTTACTTTTTAAAATTGACAGTTTTACTTGTTCACTCCAAACCTTCAAGCTGGGGTTTAAACATCCTTCTAATTTCATGGACAGTGAAGGTGATACTTGGGTGTCACCTGTGGCTCATTGGGTAGCACTCACACCGGAAACCAAAGGTTGTGGGTTCAAGCCCCACTCCAGAAACAAGTGCACAAAATCCAGGCAGCCGTAAAAGATCCCACACCACTATTTTGAAGAGTAGGGTAGTTCCTGTGGTATCCTGGCCAATGTTTCTCTCAACCAACACCTAAAAGCCAGAATTATGCCACTGCTGTTTGTGGGATCTTGCTGTGCAAAAATTGGCTGCTGCATTTCCTTACAATACAACAGTGGTCAAACTACAATAGTGCTTAAACTGCATTGGGATGTGGGGAGGTGGTAGAGTGGCTCATGACACACCCTTTTAGGTTGACATTTTGGTCCCCATGTCTTGAGACTAATTTATTGAATGACTATGCATTAAGATAAATAAATACATGCTCCCTCCCCACAGATTTAAAATGAGTGGATTTTTCCCCAATGGATGTTTTGACTGGAGGAGGTTGGTCACTTGGAGATCTAATCCCTCTTTTTCCTCTCCTCCTACCCCCTTCAGCAGGTCGTCAAAGTGCCACCTCTTGATGGGCAATCTTCAATGCTCACTGAAGTAGTCTGTGCCCACATGCAGCAAGGCCTAGACAAATCCAAGCTTAGGCACAAGTACCAGGCAATGACCATCTTCAACAAGAGTCCAACCTCCCCCTGAGTCAGTGGCATCACCATTCCCAAAGTCCACCATCAACAAACTTGGGGGCTGTGGTTGCCATTGACCAGAAACATAAATGGACCAGCCACAGGAGAGAGGCTCAATATTCTGCAGCACGTGCCTCACCTTCTGACTCCCCACACCCCCTCCAATACCTGCAAGGAACAAGGCACAGGTGTGGTGGAATACTCTCCACTTGCGTGGATTTTGTGCAGCTTAATAATAATATCATCGTCGTCGTCGTCATCATCATGTACTGCAGCAACTCAGCATTGTAGACACTGCTGAAGTGAAGTTGGAGGTTAAGGAGTGCTGTAGGAGGTCTGGGTGCCAGAAGGCCACCAATTATTATTATTTATTTTTTTTAAATACAAGAATCATAAACTTTGCCTCATGGATGTCACAGTCTGTACAAAACCATCCCTAGTGCAGATAGATCTAAATGAAAGGATTGCAGCTGCTATTTAAGTGGGAAGTGCACCATTCACCTTGGTTTCTGTCCATTGATCATCTGCCAAGAACTACCTGTGGCTGGATTGAGTAATTGGGCCCTGATAGATGATCTGTGAAGGGCTGGAACACAAGGGCAGGGGGGGGGGGGGGGGGGAGAAAAAAAAAAAACAAACAGAAGCAATATTGCGGTCAAGAATGAAATTTATGAACATTTCATTGTAGCAGAAATGTGGATTCTTCCAACACAGGTACATTGAAGATGCATCATTACTGCCCATGTAAAACACATCCCTGTCCCAATAGGTGACAGTAGGGATTGGCCAATCATACATATCCCTGCCAGGCTACAGTAGAGAGATTGGTCAATGCAGGTTAGATTGGAAAGACGATTCTAATTAGTTCATTCCTCCCCCTCAGCCATGGTTATACATTCCTGGTAAGTATGTTTAATACACCAATCTACCCAGGAACAGCCACAGCTGAGCACAGCTTTACAGACACACTCAACTAAATAAAGCTACTGAGAGGGGATTGCCATTGTCCCCAGTATCATTCAAACAGGGGCAAAAGAAAGGGAACATTCTCTCAGCAAACATCTCTGTGAAAGTGTAGAGATGAGACAAGTCCTCAGCTGCATAAAAGGACACTTGGCCTCCCTCGTAGTCCAGGTAAACGCCAATCCGGCTGGGTTTCACCCTCAGAGATAGCATGGTGACTGTGGGCGAGGAGAGAGCACAGTACTGGTTTCCATTGTTCAGGGACAGTGCCAGGTATCCATTCTCAGGCTTGAGAGAGATATCTCCCTTCCTGTTAATGGACTCTCTGGCCACACCTATGTCCCATTTGGACTTGTCGCTCACCTCCACCTCCCAGTAGTGCGTCCCCGCTGTGAAGCCCTCAGTGGCCAGGACAGAGACACACACGTCAAACCTCGCCAGGTTGTCGGAAAGCAGCTGCTTGGTATCCATGAGACACACACTGGTCAGGTCGTCGGACAGCTGCAGCCAAGGGTTTGCTGTTTCGGGGTCCAGAGACAGAGCGAGCGGAACTGCAGAACAAAACCCATGGGTTACTGAAGTTCCATCTTGTTGGCGGATGGCCAAGTACAACAGTGAATGAGCCGAGCCAATTGTTCCGTTAGTAGAGTGAAGTGCATTCTCTTTATTTACCCCCTGGCCCTCAGGGACTAATCCTAACCATATCCCTTCATCCACCGACCCTACTTTGGAAGTGAATTCTACAGCTACATCTCATGAAAGAATCATTTGCATTTTACCACAGGCCAAGAGTTAGATAGATAGTCTGCTGACCTGGACACAAGGCTATTCATTTACCTGGATGGAGGATTTCCTTCATTTCCTTCCATATTTTGTACTGCAAGGGCCCCTTGAATGTCCCCAGACACACATTCCCAGATACAGCAGTGGGTGTATCTTCAGAAAACCTGCCAATATTAATATCTGTTAGAACAGAAACACAATGGGATGTGCAACGGCTACATCAGCAATCGGCCATTATTGACGATACATACCTGTCCTGCCAACAACTAATGTCCTTGAAGAGAAAACAGAAACAATGTTAGTGTTGTTTATGCAGCAATGTGAAGGACACTGAAGAGAATTAAACTGGGTGAGGTGGAACCCCAAATTGGGCCTGAGAATTTCAGTTCCACATGCAATGTACCTGTGGCACACAGTCACAATCCATCACCACTCCACTAAAGTCTTACTTTGCTGTGGCATCATATTATTCCACTTCAAATTAAATTATCTTGGAACACAGTATTGTAATAATGCAAGAATGGATCATGGGCACATGAAAAGATTCTGGCTCAAGATCTGGTTGGATTTCCAGGACCAATACAACGCTGGTTTGTGCACACAAATGGCTCAGTTTGGAGTTCAACTCCAAGTTGCCCCAGGGATTGGTATTAGGACCACTGCTCTTCGATATACATCAGTGACCTAGACTTGGGTATACAGGGTATCATTGCAAAATTTACAAATGACATGAAACTCAAAATTAGTAAACAGCAGGGAGGGTAGTAACAGACGTCAGGAAGCACACAGAGATTGATGAAATGGGCAGACAAAATTTAGCACAGAAGTGTAAAGCGATGCATTTTGGCCGCAAGAATGAAGAGGCACAATATGAAATCAATGGCTGTCAGCAACCGAAAAACCTGGCTAGTTTTCCTTTTTTTGCTGAGCAACAGGGAAGCCAAGTTATAGATGTCCACCATCCTCAAAGCCAAGAGTTATTGGGAGGGGGGAGATACCTTCAACCAGAACCAAAGGGGTGGGTCAGGGGAAGAGAATGGTACAGTATCTACCTTCAGAGAGGTCATATCACGCCGATCCAGTTTGGCCTGAATGTTAGTTATATCCAACTCAGCGGAGAAGAGTACCGCTTGCATTTTTGTCAGGTTTCTTTCCATTGCTGCCAAGTTACTTTCCACCTGAGCTTCCAGCTTGTCCATCAACTGTCGCTCTTGCTCATTGAGGAACTGGTGTAGGTCAGCAAACTGCGTGGCAATATGGCAGATCAGCTTACAGCCCGTCCCCTTAAGGAAAGGCCATCAAATGTACACATTTAGAATGAGACGGGATTGACAGATTAATTGTTTCCAGTCAAGGCAGGTGACTAAAAAAAAAAACAGATGCCCTTGAATATTCACAACATTCTCCAAACCAAACTATTGGGAAAACTACAACTTGCAGCCTTGGCTCTAGTTGGTAACCTCTGATGAAGGGCTTGAACTTCATGACCTCACTCCAGGACAGGAACATGAGATGCAAGCCAACACCGCAAAGCAATCCTGAACCCTGGGAATAGCCAACCTTCAGAGAAGGCTTTAGAAGATAGTCTGGCCTTCTGGTTCAGGTGGATGTTAAGGATCCCATGGCATTATGGAAGAGAACAGCGAGTCCTCCCAATGCCCCACCAGACATCCCTCCTTCAAAACAGCACCAGATTAACTAGTCATTCTTTCAACTCACTGCCACGTGCAAAATGGCTACCACAATAAGACTTGCTCATTTATGAGCTTGGCGAGTCTCCAGTGCTCATGGCCAAGAGTTGTCCCCCTGTGTTTGGAGGGGACATTGTTCCCTGATCCTAGACGCTTGCTGTTGTGATGTAGGCATTCGCCTATGCAACAGCCACAGCACACACTAGCACAGGTAGATCAGACCAACTTACTTTTGTTCGTGCAATCTCAAGTTCTTGTTTCTGCACAGCATCTTTCAGAGAGACCACCCGCTGGTTTAGCGAGGTTAAGAAAGCCAGTCCTTTATTCTGCAAGGTACAGAGGAAGTGAAATGAGTGGGGTTACTAGACCAGTAATGGAAAGTTGGTAAGCAGAAGAGGAAGAGCCAGAAAGTGATAAAGCACACAGGAGACCATAGTCTATCTTGTGCTGACTGAGTTATGGATTTCCTGTTTCACATTTCTCCCACCCCAGTTTTGAGATTTGAAATTAGGCCCTATACCTTGCATGTTGTCAGGAATTCCATTTGCTCCATAAATTTGTGCTGCTTGTGAAGTTTGGAGTCCCTGCAAACAGAACAGATCAACATCCCGTCCGTTTCACAGATCAGGGTCAGTTTCTCTTCATGCTCCTCACACATACCACTCTCCTCTCCAGGCACCTCTTGTGGACTGGTGCGGCTCCGAATCTTGTCCACCACATTCCGCAACACATGATTGGGCAGCAGGGTCAACTCTGGGGCATTCTCCCCACACTGGGGGCAACAAACAAACCCTCCCTGGGCCTCTCGGTAAGCCACAATACAGGACCGGCAAAAATTACAATCACAGTTCACCAGGACAGGATCAACCAATAGCCCAAAGCAAAGGGGACAGCAGATGGCTTCGCCATAACTCCTAACCTCTTTATTGTGAGCCATCCCAAGAAATCTTTCCCTCCTTTTGCTATCTGTGCCCAATATATACCTTTGGGAATCAAACAAGTTACAACTGCTTCATCATCTTCGAGCTCATAACTCTATTACCCCCTGATCAAGCAACCAGGTCAGCTGATAGCTGTTAACAGCCACTGACCTTGCAACTCTTCCACCTAATTGTGTTCCACTGGGTCCCTTGCAGCTCACTGAGTTTAACTAATTCCCCAATTCTGCAATTCTTTTCAATTATACAATTAAACAAAGTGCCCCCTTGTTAAAGTGGCACTCCAACTAGAAACTGCAAGCTAACCAAAAATGTTTAAGAAAACCTAGTAAATCAAATCAACGTTTGGTTTCCAGGGGTGATGATGCACTCCAGTCCCTCCGGTGCCCACATGTTGTGGAAGGCCTCGAGCGTGCTGATAGACACCGCCTGCTCCATCTCCAAGGACACCCTGCTGCGAATGTAGCCGTGGAAGTGAGGAAGGCAGTCGGGCTGAACGACCCCCTCGACCGCCCACTGCCTGGACATGCTAATGGCCACCTTGGCCCCACCCAGGAGCACTCCCATGAGTAGGCCCTCCGATCCAGGGGTCAGTTCGGACAGGTTCGCCCCACGCACTTGAGCCTCGACACACCTAATGGAGTCAGGGCCCAGTGCAACTTGTAGTGACTCAATGGCTTTGGCCACGAGATGGACGTCGGCCCAGGACAGGCACTGCGCCAGCTCCTCTGATGCCATCCAACCCACTCCTCCGCCATTCAGTCGGTCCCTGACTCTGGAGCCCTTTCCTCCGCCTGCTACCTGAAACCACGGGTGAGGATGATTGATAGATGCAGCAACTGCATTAGTCTACTGAACCCTGGGCTTTCCCCCCCTTCATTCCACTTATTGCTACTTTTATTTCCACTAATCCTACTTCTTTGTCACTCATGCTCCTCTTAGTAGGTTGATTTCTGACATGAAGGGGTTGGCTTATGAGGAATGGTTGGGCCTGTACACATTAGAGTTTAGAAGAATGAGAGGTGATCTGATTGAAATATATAAGATTCTGAGGATGCTTGACAGGATAGATGCAGAGATGATTTTTCTCCTCCTGGGGGAATCTAGAACTAGAGGGCATGGTTTCAGAATAAAGGGTCGTGAGGAGGATGGAGAAGGAGGAATTTCTTCTCTCAGAGGGTTGTGAATCTTTGGCATTCTCTACCTCAGAGAGCTGTGGAGGCTGAATCATTGAATATATTCAAGGCTGAGATAGAAAGATTCTTGAACTATAGGGGATTCAATGGTTATGGGGAACAGGCAGGAAAGTGTTGAGGCCAAAATCAGATCAGCCACGATCTTATTGAATGGTGGAACAGGCTCGAGGGGCCAAATTGCCTACTCCTGCTCCTATTTCTTATGTTCTTAAGCTACAAGAATCTGTCATGAGAGTGACTGCGCACTTGAACAAATGTGAGCTGATCAGAGTCAGCATGGCTTTGCTAAGGGTAAGTCATGTCTGACTAAAATAGTTACATTTTTTGAGGGTATCACTCACAGCACAGATAAAAGAGTGTCTACGGATGTTATCTATATGGCCTTCCAGAGAAGAGAGTATTAGAATTGGAGTTATCCTTTTGATGGGTTGAAAATTGGTTTGGAGGCAGGAGACAGACAATGGACATATAGGGTATGTACTCTGATTGCTGGATGTGACAAGTGGTGTTCTCCATGGAACTATTCTGGGGCTTCAACTTTTTACCATATTTATTAATGACTTGGATGAAGGGTATATCGAGATTTGCAGATGACACTATGTCTGGAGGGACAATAAGTAATACAGATGGGAGAAGGAAGTTGCAAAGGGCCAAAGACAGATTAAGTGAGTGGGCAAAACTGTGGCAAATGTGAGGTCATCCACTTTGGACCCAAGAAAGATAAGTCGGTATATTTTCTGAATGGTGAGAGATTAGGAACTGTAGAGGAGTAAAGAGATTTGTATGTCCACGTACACAAATCATTAAAAACTAGTTGAGGTACAAAAGGCGATCAGGAAAGCTAATGGATTGTGGCCTTTATCTGAATGGGGCTGGAATACAAAGGGGAGGAAGTTTTGCTTCAGCTGTACAGACCCATGATCAGAAATGGGGAAATGGTAGGGTCAACTAAAGTGGGCTGAATGACCTCCCTCATTTGTGATCTTGTGAGACACCCACAAAATGAAAGAAGGGGCGAGCGTTGAAATAGGACCTATCAGGACATTCCCAATGAAATTTTGAAGTGTAGTCACTGTTGTAACGTCGGAAAGCACAGCAGTGAATGTGTGCGCAGCAAGATCCCACAAACTGCCATGAGATAAATGACCAGATAATCAGTTTTAGTGATGCTGGTTGAGGAATTAATACTGGCCAGGACACAGAATTACCCTGCTCTTCTTTGAATGGTCCTATGGGATCTTTTATGTCCACCTGAGAGCGCAGACATTTAATGTCTCGTCCAAAACACGGCACCTCCGACAGTGCTGCAATACTGAACTGAAGTATCCACCTAGATTGTGGGCTCAAGTCTCCAAACTGGGGCTTGAATCCACAATCTTCTGGCTCAGCAGCAAGTGTGATATAACTGAGCCATGACTGACAGCTAAAAGTACAAGAGAGAGTTTTTCGAGACTTACTAGTATCTGTATCTGTCACTAGTGCACGAGAGGCTAAGAGTTTTTGTTGTGGAGTTGTAAAATATTTTGAGAGCTATAGTTTTCCTTATGATTATTGTTAGTTGTGGCTCAGTGGGTAGCACATTCACCTCTGAGTCAGAAGGTTGTGGGTTCAAATCCCACTCTAGGGACTTGAGCACATAAATCTAGGCTGACAATCCAGTGCAGTGCTGAGGGCGTACTGCACTGTTAGAGGTGCTGTCTTTCGGATGAGATGTTAAACCGAGGTTCCGACTACTCTCAGGCGGACATAAAAGATCCCATGGCACTATTTTGAAGGCGACCAGGCGAGGCATCCCCAGTATCCTGGCCAATATTTATCCCTCAATAACAAAAACAATTTATCTAGTCATTATTACATTGCTGTTTGTGGGAGCTTGCTGTGTGCAAATTGGCTGCCATGTTTCCTACATTACATCAGTGACTACACTCCAAAAGTACTTCATTGATTGTAAAGCATTTTGAAACGTCCAGTGGTCATGAAAAGCACCATATAAATGTAACTCTTTTTATTGTCCATGATGATGTATCGCATGAGCCAGACTGAATAAACACGAGCTTAATAAATATTACAATTATATATTTTTGTTCCAATGTCTTGCAGTTTTACTCCAACAATGTTAGGTGTACCCACCCCTACATGAGGATGGAAAAAGTGACAAACAAGCAACAACAGGAAGTAAAATTCTGAGGACAGGAAGCTAATGTAGATGCAAGATATTTAGAATATTACTAATCGATGTCCCATGGCATTGCACAAGGGTAGTCAAGACCAAGTGCCGTTTTCAGAACAAGTGGGGAATTAATTGGATACAGTCGGAGGAGGTAGAAGAGGCAGATGGTCTGGAGGGGGTGGTGGGAAGATGGAAGGGCACATAGAGAAAGGGGATGTAGGGGAGATGGTGGAAAGAGATGTGGACAAGGAAAGGGACAATGCAGGGAGAGAGGGTAGGGGGAAGAGAGACAGGACGAGAAAAGAGGAGGGGAATGGTGGGCAGGAGATGGTGAGCAAAGGTAGGGGAACCACCTTGGTGGGTGTAGGCCAGGAACTCGCTTGGAAAGGGGTATTCAGTGCGGTCGTTCACTCTACCAGACCCTGATTCTGGGAGGAGATGAAGTGATCCCTTGCCCTGGCACTTCAACGGCGAGGGTGATAAGCCACCCTCTGTATTCCCATCATGCATATAGTCCAGGCAACTATAGGCCAGTCAGCTTAACATCAGTGGTAGAAAAAATAATGGAATCCCTACAAAAGGAGAAAATAGAAGAACATCGAGTAACAAAAAATATAATAGTAAATAGTCAGCATGGATTTCAAAAGGGAAAGTCTTGCTTGACCAACCTAATTTAATTTTTTGAAGAGGTAACAGAGAGAGTAGAAAAGGGTAATGTAGTAGATGTAATTTATCTAGATTTTCAAAAGGCTTTCGATAAGGTACCACTAATAGACTGATGAATAAGGTCAGGGAATGCGGAGTCAGGGGACAAGTAGCTTCCTTCAAGACAAAAAGCAAAGAGCAGGTGTCATGTATTCAACCAGCATTGTAACCCATATATAAACTGACCTAAGTTGTACACCGTGAGAACACTGACCACTAGGTGGGAGACACTCCTAACCTGGACCTTCATCACTTGAGTGCTAAGGAATAAAGGACAGGTCACAGACTGACCTTCTCTCAAGCATGGGCCTCGTGTGCATTTATACTGTGTAGTAAGGACGTATCAATGGCGACAAGAAACTGGGATTTAAACCACACGAGCATGGCCACTAGCAGAACAGACGAGAGGTACTGTGTTAAGGAATGGTTGGGACAGAGATTCAACATTGTTAAAGCAGCACACAGTTCTCCAGGTAGACAAGGGCAGTCAGGCATGCCCCAACATGTAGTCGAACCCAGAGGGGGAGTTCGACAGAGACAATGGCAAGCTGAACAGCGATTCACGCCATTGCAAGGGACAATGCGGCCAGTAATGGGGCCATCAACACCTGTTAATGGTGCACTCAAGGACAATGACAGGGGCAGTCAGGGACGATCGACTGGCAAGGGACCTTTTGTTTCAAACCGCAACTCATGCTGGAGGCGTGGAGGCATACATTCAGCCGGAGTTTGCAGAGTAGAGCAAAATACCTGCAGAAATTGCAGAAATGGACACTGGGGGAAATCGCTGGAAGCTGAAGTTCAGCGAGTTCATGTGGAGCACGTATACAGTTCATACACCAGGACGCCACCGATAATGATGAAAGTGCTCCTCAATGGCATCCCAGTATCAATGGAGTTAGACACGGGTGCCAGCCAGTCCCTGATGGGTATTAAACAGTTCGAAAAGTTGTGGGCATCCAAGGCCAGGAGGCCAAAATTATCGCCGATTGACACACAGCTACGGACTTACACAAAGCAGATCATTCCGGTGCTAGGCAGCGCCACGGCAGTCGTGACCCACAAAGATTCGGAGAACAGGTTGCCACTCTGGATTGTCCCAGGGGACGGTCCCGCACTACTGGGGAGGAGATGGCTTGCTGTCATGAACTGGAAATGGGGCGATGTCAATGCAATTTCCTCTGTGGAGCGAGTATCATGCTCACAGGTCCTGGACAAATTTGACTCATTATTTCAACCCGGCATTGGCACTTTCATGGGGGCCAAGGTAGTGATTCACATAAACCCGGACGCCAGACCAGTACACCACAAGGCCAGAGCGGTGCCATACGTGATGCGGGAAAAGATAGAAGGCGAATTGGACCGCCTGTTGAGGGAAGGCATCATCTTGCCAGTCGAATTCAGTGACTGGGCGAGCCCGATTGTGCCGCTCAAGGCGGATGGGTCGGTCAGGATATGTGGTGATTACAAGGCCACCATCAATCGGGTGTCACTCCAAGACCAGTACCCGCTACCGAGAGCGGAGGACCTCTTTGCGACGCTATCCGGTGGCAAACTTTTTTCAAAATTGGACCTGACCTCAGCTTACATGACCCAGGAGCTGGCGAGTGAGTCGAAGAAGCTGACCACCATCACGACACACAAGGGGTTGTTTGAGTACAACAGATGCCCGTTCGGGATTCGCTCGGCCGCCGCGATCTTCCAACGAAATATGGAAAGCCTCCTCAAGTCGATTCCAGAGACGGTGGTTTTTCAGGACGACATCCTCATTACGGGTTACGATACTGAAGAACACCTCCACAACCTGGAGGAGGTGCTATGCAGATTGGACCTGGTAGGTCTGCGACTGAAAAAGGCGAAGTGCGTCTTCCTAGCTCCAGAGGTAGAATTCCTAGGGATGAGGGTAGCAGCAGACGGGATCAGCCCTACTGCATCCAAGACGGAAGCGATCCAGAGAGCACCCAGACCCCGTAACACGACGGAGCTGCGTTCGTTCCTGGGGCTCCTGAACTATTTTGGTAACTTTCTTCCCAAATTGAGCACGCTGCTAGAGCCACTACACGTGCTCCTACGCAAAGGTCGGGAATGGGTCTGGGGAGACAGCCAGAAAAGGGCTTTAAATAGAGCACGCAATTTGTTATGTTCCAACAATCTGTTAACGCTATATGACCCATGTAAGAAACTTGTGTTAACGTGCGATGCGTCGTCCTATGGTGTCGGGTGTGTGTTGCAGCATGTCAATGCCAAGGGTCAGTTACAGCCGGTAGCTTATGCCTCCAGGAGTTTGTCCCAGGCAGAAAGGGGCTACGGGATGGTAGAAAAGGAGGCGCTCGCATGTGTATATGCGGTAAAGAAAATGCACCAGTACCTGTTTGGCAGGAAATTTGAGCTGGAGACAGATCACAAACCCCTAACTTCCCTTTTGGCCGACAACAAGGCCATAAATGCAAACGCATCGGCCCGCATACAGAGGTGTGCACTCACGTTAGCTGCCTATGACTACACAATTTGGCACAGACTGGGCACCGAAAACTGCGCCGATGCACTCAGCAGGCTCCAACTAGCCACCACTGAGGGGGCTAGCGAGCATGGTGCTGAGATGGTCACGGCTCACCCGTGACAGCCCGTCAGATTAAAGTCTGGACAAATAGAGACCCGCTATTGTCTCTAGTCAAGAAATGTGTCCTGAATGGGGACTGGGCAGCCACGTACAGGGCATGCCCTGAGAAATTTAAACCATTTCACAGGCGCAAGGATGAACTCTCGATTCAGGCCGATTGCCTACTGTGGGGAAACCGCGTAGTCATGCCCCAGATGGGCAGAGAGGTGTTCATCAGAGAACTCCACAATGGGCACCCGGGCATTGTCACGATGAAGGCAATTGCCAGGTCACACGTTTGGTGGCCAGGGATAGACGCAGATCTGGAACTTTGTGTTCGCAGGTGCAACACGTGTGCCCAGCTGGGCCATGCGCCCAGGGAAGCCCCCCTTAGCCCCTGGCCATGGCCCGCCAAGTCTTGGTCACGCATCCATGTGGACTACGCAGGTCCTTTCATGGGGAAAATGTTTTTGGTTGTAGTAGACGCCTACTCCAAATGGATCGAGTGTGTCATTTTAAATTCAAGCACATCCTCTGCCACGGTAGAAAGTCTACGGGCAATGTTCGCCGCCCACAGGCTACCGGACATCTTGGTCAGCGACAATGGCCCGTGCTTCACAAGCACTGAATTCCAGGACTTCATGGCAGGCAATGGAATTAACCATGTCAGAACGGCACCGTTCAAGCCGGCCTCAAACGGCCAGGCAGAACGAGCAGTGCAGATAATCAAACAGGGGATGCTCAGATTCCAAGGGGGTTTCCTACAAACCCGCTTATCTCGCCTCCTGTTGGCCTATAGATCCCGACCACACTCGCTCACAGGGATTCCACCCACAGAGCTACTAATGAAAAGGACGCTCAAAACCCGATTATCCCTTATACACCCCACCATGAAAGAAATTGTCGAGAGCAGGCGCCAGTCACAATATCACTACCATGACAGGAATGCGAGGGCGCGATGTATTGATGGAAATGATCCTGTTTTTGTCCTCAACTACGCTGCAGGGCCCAAATGGCTCACAGGCACTGTGGTTGCCAAAGAGGGAAATAGGATTCTGGTAGTTAAACTTACCAATGGACAAATCTGCCGCAAACATGTGGATCAAACAAAAAGGAGGTTCAGCAACCCCATAGAAGAAGCAGAGGAAGAACACGATATAGAGTTCACTCCACCACAGGTGACCGAACACCGGAAACAAAGGGAGGAGAGCCCAGTCACTGTGGGCAGTCCGACAGGCCTGAGGCACTGCAAACAGCAGACACTCAGGCCAGCGCCCAACAACCGGAGCCCCAACTCAGGCGCTCTACAAGGGAGCGTAAACCACCAGAGAGACTCAAACTGTGATCCCAATAAGACTTTGCGGGGGGAGGTGATGTCATGTATTCAACCAGCATTGTAACCCATGTATAAACTGACCGAAGTTGTACACCGTGAGAACACTGACCACTAGGTGGGAGACACTCCTAACCTGGACCTTCAGGTATAAAAGGGGAAGCTCCACCCACCTTCATCACTTGAGTGCTAAGGAATAAAGGACAGGTCACAGACTGACCTTCTCTCAAGCATGGGCCTCGTGTGCATTTATACTGTGTAGTAAGGACGTATCAGTAGGGGTAAAAGATAGCTATTCACAATGGCAGAAGATGGGTAGTGGTGTTCCACAAGGCTCAGTGCTGGGAACACTGCTGTTCACAATTTACATTAACGATTTAGACTTTGGATCCAAAATACAATTTCTAAATTTGCGGACGACACCTAATTACGGGGGGATAGTAAATACTGAGGACGACTGCATCAAATTACAAGAAGACATTAATAAACTTGTAGAATGGGCATATACTTGGCAAGTGAAATTCAACACAGATAAATGTGAGGTATTACATTTTGGTAAGAAAAATAGGGAGGTGACATAATACTTGGAACATAAGCACACAAGAAATTGGAGCAGGAGTAGGCCATTTGGCCCCTCGAGCCTGCTTCGCCATTTAATAAGATCATGGCTGATCTGATCATGGACTCAGTTCCACTTCATTGCCCGCTCCCCATAATCCTTTACTCCCTTATCGCTCAAAAATATGTCTATCTCCGCCTTAAATATATTCAATGACCCAGCCTCCACAGCTCTCTGGGGCAGAGAATTCCACAGATTTACAACCCTCTGAGGGAAGAAATTCCACATCTCAGTTTTAAATGGGTGGCCCCTTATTCTGAGACCATGCCCCCTAGTTTTAGTTTCCCCTATGAGTGGAAATATCCTCTCTGCATCCTCTCATTATCTTTTATGTTTCGATAAGATCACCTCTCATTCTTCTTAACTCCAATGAGTATAGTCCCAACCTAGTCAACCTTTCTTCATAAGTCAACCCGCTCATCTCCGGAATCAACCGAGTCAACCTTCTCTGAACAGCCTCCAATGCAAGTACAGGTATCTCCTTCCTTAAATACAGAGACCAAAACTGCACGCAGTACTCCAGGTGTGGCCTCATCAATACCCTGTACAGTTGTAGTAGGACTTCTCTGCTTTGATACTCTATCCCCCTTGCAATAAAGGCCAACATTCCATTTGACTTCCTGATTACTTGCTGTATCTGCATGCTCACTTTTTGTGTTTCGTACACAAGGACCACCAGGTCCCTCTGTACTGAAGCACTTTGCAATTTTTCTCCATTTAAAATATAATTTGCTTTTCTATTTTTTCTGCCAAAGTGCTTTACTTATCCAAAGTAGATAACCTCACATTTTGCTACATTATACTCCATCTGTCAATTTTTTACCACTCACTTAGCCTGTCGATATCCCTGATCCGTCCTTACTACATGGTATAAATGCACACGAGGCCCATGCTTGAGAGGTCAGTCTGTGACCTGTCCTTTATTCCTTAGCACTCAAGTGATGAAGGTGGGTGGAGCTTCCCCTTTTATACTTGAAGGTCCAGGTTAGGAGTGTCTCCCACCTAGTGGTCAGTGTTCTCACGGTGTACAACTTAGGTCAGTTTATACATGGGTTACAATGCTGGTTGAATACATGACATCACCTCCCCCCCCCAAAGTTTTATTGGGATCACAGGTTGAGTCTCTCTGGTGGTTTACACTACCTTGTAGAGCGCCTGAGTTGGGGCTCCGGTTGTTGGGCGCTGGCCTGAGTGTCTGCTGTTTGCGGTGCCTCAGGCCTGTCCGGACTGCCCACAGTGACTGGGCTCTCCTCCCTTTGGTTCCGGTGTTCGGTCACCTGTGGTGGAGTGAACTCTATATCGTGTTCTTCCTCTGCTTCTTCTATGGGGTTGCTGAACCTCCTTTTTGTTTGATCCACATGTTTGCGGCAGATTTGTCCATTGGTAAGTTTAACTACCAGAATCCTATTTCACTCTTTGGCAACCACAGTGCCTGCGAGCCATTTGGGCCCTGCAGCGTAGTTGAGGACAAAAACAGGATCATTTACATCAATACATCGCGCCCTCGCATTCCTGTCAAGGTAGTGATATTGTGACTGGCGCCTGCTCTCGACAATTTCTTTCATGGTGGGGTGTATAAGGGATAATCGGGTTTTGAGCGTCCTTTTCATCAGTAGCTCTGTGGGTGGAACCCCTGTGAGTGAGTGTGGTCGGGATCTATAGGCCAACAGGAGGCGTGAGAAGCGGGTTTGTAGGGAACCCCCTTGGAATCTGAGCATCCCCTGTTTGATTATCTGCACTGCTCGTTCTGCCTGGCCGTTTGAGGCCGGCTTGAACGGTGCCATTCTGACATGGTTAATTCCATTGCCTGCCATGAAGTCCTGGAATTCAGTGCTTGTGAAGCACGGGCCATTGTCGCTGACCAAGATGTCCGGTAGACCGTGGGTGGCGAACATTGCCCGTAGACTTTCTACCGTGGCAGAGGATGTGCTTGAATTTAAAATGTCACACTCGATCCATTTGGAGTAGGCGTCTACTACAACCAAAAACATTTTCCCCATGAAAGGACCTGCATAGTCCACATGGATGCGTGACCAAGGCATGGCAGGCCATGGCCAGGGGCTAAGGGGGGCTTCCCTGGGCGCATGGCCCAGCTGGGCACACGTGTTGCACCTGCGAACACAAAGTTCCAGATCTGCGTCTATCCCTGGCCACCAAACGTGTGACCTGGCAATTGCCTTCATCGTGACAATGCCCGGGTGCCCATTGTGGAGTTCTCTGATGAACACCTCTCTGCCCATCTGGGGCATGACTACGCGGTTTCCCCACAGTAGACAATCGGACTGAATCGAGAGTTCATCCTTGCGCCTGTGAAATGGTTTAAATTTCTCAGGGCATGCCCTGTACGTGGCTGCCCAGTCCCCATTCAGGACACATTTCTTGACTAGAGACAATAGCGGGTCTCTATTTGTCCAGAATTTAATCTGACGGGCTGTCACGGGTGAGCCTTCGCTTCCGAAAGCTTCAACAGCCATGACCATCTCAGCACCATGCTTGGTAGCCCCCTCAGTGGTGTCTAGTGGGAGCCTGCTGAGTGCATCGGCGCAGTTTTCGGTGCCCGGTTTGTGCCAAATTGTGTAGTCATAGGCAGCTAATGTGAGTGCACACCTCTGTATGCGGGCCGATGCGTTTGAATTTATGGCCTTGTCGGCCAAACGGGACGTTAGGGGTTTGTGATCTGTCTCCAGCTCAAATTTCCTGCCAAACAGGTACTGGTGCATTTTCTTTACCGCATATACACATGCGAGCGCCTCCTTTTCTACCATCCCGTAGTCCCTTTCTGCCTGGGACAGACTCCTGGAGGCATAAGCTACCGGCTGTAACTGAACCTTGGCATTGACATGCTGCAACACACACCCGACACCATAGGACGACGCATCGCACGTTAACACAAGTTTCTTACATGGGTTATATAGCGTTAACAGATTGTTGGAACATAACAAATTGCGTGCTCTATTTAAAGCCCTTTTCTGGCTGTCTCCCCAGACCCATTCCCGACCTTTGCGTAGGAGCACGTGTAGTGGCTCTAGCAGCGTGCTCAATTTGGGAAGAAAGTTACCAAAATAGTTCAGGAGCCCCAGGAACGAACGCAGCTCCGTCGTGTTACGGGGTCTGGGTGCTCTCTGGATCGCTTCCGTCTTGGATGCAGTAGGGCTGATCCCGTCTGCTGCTACCCTCATCCCTAGGAATTCTACCTCTGGAGCTAGGAAGACGCACTTCGCCTTTTTCAGTCGCAGACCTACCAGGTCCAGTCTGCGTAGCACCTCCTCCAGGTTGTGGAGGTGTTCTTCAGTATCATAACCCGTAATGAGGATGTCGTCCTGAAAAACCACCGTCCCTGGAATCGACTTGAGGAGGCTTTCCATATTTCGTTGGAAGATCGCGGTGGCCGAGTGAATCCCGAACGGGCATCTGTTGTACTCAAACAACCCCTTGTGTGTCGTGATGGTGGTCAGCTTCTTCGACTCACTCGCCAGCTCCTGGGTCATGTAAGCTGAGGTCAGGTCCAATTTTGAAAAAAGTTTGCCACCGGATAGCGTCGCAAAGAGGTCCTCCGCTCTCGGTAGCGGGTACTGGTCTTGGAGTGACACCCGATTGATGGTGGCCTTGTAATCACCACATATCCTGACCGACCCATCCGCCTTGAGCACCGGCACAATCGGGTTCGTCCAGTCACTGAATTCGACTGGCGAGATGATGCCTTCCCTCAACAGGCGGTCCAATTCGCCTTCTATCTTTTCCCGCATCACGTACGGCACCGCTCTGGCCTTGTGGTGTACTGGTCTGGCGTCCGGGTTTATGTGAATCACTACCTTGGCCCCCATGAAAGTGCCAATGCTGGGTTGAAATAATGAGTCAAATTTGTCCAGGACCTGTGAGCATGATACTCGCTCCACAGAGGAAATTGCATTGACATCGCCCCATTTCCAGTTCATGACAGCAAGCCAACTCCTCCCCAGTAGTGCGGGACCGTCCCCTGGGACAATCCAGAGTGGCAACCTGTTCTCCGAATCTTTGTGGGTCACGACTACCGTGGCGCTGCCTAGCACCGGAATGATCTGCTTTGTGTAAGTCCGTAGCTGTGTGTCAATCGGCGATAATTTTGGCCTCCTGGCCTTGGATGCCCACAACTTTTCGAACTGTTTGATACCCATCAGGGACTGGCTGGCACCCGTGTCTAACTCCATTGATACTGGGATGCCATTGAGGAGCACTTTCATCATTATCGGTGGCGCCCTGGTGTATGAACTGTATACGTGCTCCACATGAACTCGCTGAACTTCAGCTTCCAGCGATTTCCCCCAGTGTCCATTTCTGCAATTTCTGCAGGTATTTTGCTCATCTCTGCAAACTCCAGCTGAATGTATGCCTCCACGCCTCCAGCATGAGTTGTGGTTTGAAACAAAAGGTCCCTTGCCAGTCGATCGTCCCTGACTGCCCCTGTTATTGTCCTTGAGTGCACCATTAACAGGTGTTGATGGCCCCATTACTGGCCACATTGTCCCTTGCAATGGCGTGAATCGCTGTTCAGCTTGCCATTGTCTCTGTCGAACTCCCCCTCTGGGTTCGACTATATGTTGGGGCATGCCTTACTGCCCTTGTCTGCCTGGAGAACTGTGTGCTGCTTTAACAATATTGAATCTCTGTCCCAACCATTCCTTAACACAGTACCTCTCGTCTGTTCTGCTAGTGGCCATGCTCGTGTGGTTTAAATCCCAGTTTCTTGTCGCCATTGATACGTCCTTACTACACAGTATAAATGCACACGAGGCCCATGCTTGAGAGAAGGTCAGTCTGTGACCTGTCCTTTATTCCTTAGCACTCAAGTGATGAAGGTGGGTGGAGCTTCCCCTTTTATACCTGAAGGTCCAGGTTAGGAGTGTCTCCCACCTAGTGGTCAGTGTTCTCACGGTGTACAACTTAGGTCAGTTTATATATGGGTTACATTGCTGGTTGAATACATGACAATCCCTTTGCAGATTTTTTGTGTCCTCCTCACAATTTGTTTTCCCACCCATCTTTGTATCTTTGGCTACATTACACTCGGTCCCTTCATCCAAGTCATTAATATAGATTGTAAATAGTTGAGGCCCCAGCACCGATCTCTGCGACACCACATTAGTTACTGTTTGCCAACTGGAAAATTACCCGTTTGTTCCGACTCTCTGTTTTCTGTCAGTCAGCCAATCCTCAATCCGTGCTAATATATTACCCCCAACCCCGTGAACTTTTATCTTGTGCAGTAACCTTTTATGTGGCACCTTATCAAATGCCTGCTGGAAATCCAAATACACCACATCTACTGGTTCCCCCTTGTCCACTCTGCTCGTTACATCCTCAAAAAACTCCAGCAAATTTTTCAAACCTGGTGTCCCTTTCATAAAACCATGCTGACTCTGCTTGATTGAATTATGATTTTCCAAATGTCCTGCCACTGCTTCCTTAATAATGGACTCAGCATTTTCTCAACGACAGATGTCAGGCTAACCGGTCTATAGTTTCCTGTTTTCTGTCTGCCTCCTTTATTAAATAGAGGCATTACATTTGTGGTTTTCCAATCCAGGGAATTTTGGTAGATTACAACCAATGCATCCACTATCTCTGCAGCCAGTTCTTTTCGGACCCTAGGATGCAAGCCATCAGGTCCAGGGGCTTGTCTGCCTTTGATCCCATTATTTTACCGAGTACTTCTTCTTTAGTGATAGTGTATTAAGTTCCTCCCTCCCTATAGCCCCTTGATTTTCCCCTGTTGGGATCGTTTTAGTGTCTTCTACTGTGAAGACCGATACAAAATATTTGTTCAAAGTCTCTGCCATTTCCCTGTTTCCCATTATTAATTCCTCAGACTCATCCTCTAAGGGACCAATTTTAGCTACTCTTTTCCTTTTTTGTACCTGTGGAAATTCTTACTATCTGTTTTTATATTTTGTGTTAGTTTACTTTCATAATCTATCTTCCCTCTCTATTATTTTTGGTTGTTTTTTGCTGGCTTTTAGAAGTTTCCTAATTCTCTGGCCTCCCACTAGACTTGGCCATATTGTTTGCCCTTGTTTTCAATTTGATATCATCCCTTATTTCCTTAGTTAGCCACGAATGGTTATCTCTTCTCTTACAGCCTTTCCTTCTCATTGGGATAAACTTTTGTTGAGAGATATGAAATATCTCCTTAAATGTCTGCCACTGCACATCTATAATCTATTTTCCCAGTCCACTTTAGCCAACTCTGCCTTCATACCTTTGTAATCTCCTTTATTTAGGACACTGGTTTGAGATCCAATTTTCTCACCCTCCAACTGAATTTGAAATTCAACCATGTTATGGTCACTCATTCCTAGAGGGTCCTTTACTAGATCTTTTATTAATCCTGTCTCATTACACAGTACCAGATCTAAGATAGCCTGCTCACTAGTTGGTTCCACAATGTAGTGTTCAAGGAAACTATCCCGGATACACTCTATGAACTCTTCCTCAAGTCTACCCTGGCCAATTTGCTTTGTTCAATCAATATGAAGCTTAAAATCGTCCATGATTATTGCCGTTCCTTTTTTACAAGCCTCCATTATTTCTGGATTTCTACTCCGTCCAACAGTGTAGCTACTGTTAGGGGGCCTATAGATTATGCCCACCAGCGACTTTTTCCCCTTATTATTCTTTATCTCCACCCAAATTGAAAATAAGAATCTAAATGGCGTAGAAGTGTAAAAAGATCTAGGAGTACAAATACCAAATCACTAAAAGTATCGACACAGGTTAACAAGACCATAAAAAAGCAAACCAGGCACTAGGGTTTATTTCTAGGGGGATAGAATTGAAAAGTTGGGAAGTTGTGCTAAACCTGTATCGAACCTTGGTTAGACCATACTTTGAGTACTGTATACAATTCTGGTCACCATATTATCAAAAGCATAAAGAGGCACTGGAGAGGGTGCTGAGAAGATTCACAAGGATGATACCAGAAATGCGAGGATATAACTATCAGGAAAGGATGAATAGGCTGGGTTCTCTTTTTCTTGAAAAAAGAAAGCTGAGGAGTGACCTCATCAAGATCTTTAAAATCATGAAAGGTTTTAATAGAGTAGATACAGATAGAGTATTTCCACTTGTGGGGAAGAGGCCATCAATGTAAGATAATCACCAAGAAATCAAATAGGGATTGCAGAAGAAACTTCTTTATCCAGATAGTGAGAATGTAGAACTCGCTACCACAGGGAGTGGTTGAAGCGAATAATATAGATACCTTTAAGAGGCAGTTAGACAAGCATATGAGGGAGCAGGGAATAAAGGGTTAGACTGATAGGGTTAGATGAGGAAAGACGAGAGGAGGCTTGAGTGGAACATAAACAGCCGAACGAATTCCGAATGGACACCTGTTGTAGACAAACAGTCCTTTATGGGTGTTGATGCAGGTCAGTTTCTTTGAATTATCGATGAGCTCCTGTGTCAGGTAGGCCGATGTCAGATCTAGCTTAGTGAACGACTTTCCACCAGCTAGCATGGCGAATAGGTCATCAGCCTTCGGTAACAGGTACTGAACCTATTTCGAGAATTGGTTAATCGTAACCATGTAGTCTTCGCAAATCCTGACAGTGCCATCACTCTTCAACACAGGAACAATAGGGCTGGCCCACTCATTGAACTCGACAGGTGATATGGCCCCTTCACGTTGGAGTCTGTCAAGCTTAATCTCAATCTTCTTCCTCATCATATAAGGGACAGACTGAGCTTTGTGATAGACAGGCCTTGCATCAGAATCCAGGTGAATCTGTACCTTGGCTCCAGTAAAATTACCAATACCAGGCTCAAACAAAGAAGGAAACTTCTTCAACACTTGAGCACAAGAAGTGTCGTCCATCGAGGACAATGCTTTGACATCACTCCAGTTCAGCTTAATGTTCTTGAGCCAATACCGACCGAACAGCGTTGGACCATTACCTGGAATAATGGTAGATCTTGGATCACGCCATCATATGACACCTTGACTACTGCATTGCCAATCACAGGTATGAGTTTCTTCTTCTAAGTAAGCAACTTAGCCTTGACTGGACTCAGCTTAGGCTTCACAGCCTCAATGTCCCACAGCTTGTCAAATGTCACTTGGCTCATGATCGACTGACTTGCACCAGTGTCCAACTCCACTGATACAGGCACGCCATTCAGCTTCACATTAACAGTTATCGGCTGGCTCTTTGACAAGAACGAAAACAAACTATACACTTCCTCCTCATGTTGTGTATCAAAATCAGCACTGGACTGGTCATTATCAACAAGATGATGAGCAGCAGCAGCATGATTGCTCAGTTGTAGGCACATTTTCTGGAGATGTCCCACTTTCGAACAGTCATTACAGGAGTATTGTTTAAACCAACACTGATGAGGCCGATGATTGCCCCACAATGTCAACAGGGTGAACTCAGCTTCGTACCAGTTGTCGGGCTCTGAGCAGCTACATGTTTCACGTAAACAGTTGACTTTGCTCTGCCATGAGCAGCTTTGCCAGAAGACGACACAATCTTATTTGCAGTACCCGACAAGCCTGCCGTGGAGCTCTGACGTTTGGATGATATCTGCCTCAAGTTATCATTAGTTGTCATACATGCCTGGGGAATTGCAATGGCCTTTTTCAAGTCCAGTTTCTCTTCGGCCAATAAGTTCCAAAGAATCACATCATGGTTGATGCCTATGACGAAAAAGTCTCTCAATATGTCTTCCAGCGTGCTCCCGAACTCACACGGCTCAGCAAGACGTCGTAGGTCGGCGCTGAATCCCGATACATCCTGGCCCTCAGCACGGACATGCATGTAGAAGCGATAGCGTGAGAGGATGATCCCTTCCTTCGGCTTTAGATGGTCATGCACCAAATCACACAATTCCTCATAAGACTTGGCAGTTGGACGTAAAGGCGAAAGAAGGTTCTTCACGATGCCATAAACCTTCTGACCACAGACGGTAAGGAGAACCGCCCTACGACGGACTGCATCAGCCTCGCCCTCCATTTTGTTGGCAACAAAATATTGATCCAGACAGTCGACAAAATCCACCCAATCCTCGCCATCCATAAATTCGTGCAGAATTCCAATCGTGCCCATTGTAAATAGGAAAGTTCTTAGTTTACCTCGTTGCCAATGTAATAACACAAGAGTCCTGTTATTATAAACTGCCTCGGGCGTGTACCCAATCTCTTTTATTCCCACTTCGGATGAGAACAAGATCTGACTTCCTGTATTGCCTGCATGACATCTGACAGTGGCGCCCTCTGGTGTCAGGTAACCCCAAGCATAAATATATGAAACGACCCATATCTCACCTTGAATAGGAATAGCAAATCTGACTCGGAGCAAGAACTGGAATCTGGGATTTCTGTACCACACCAGCCTTGAAATAGAGGGTGTTCGATCGGCTTGGGAGAAAGTGCGACCATATAGCAGTAACATTTCAAACTTGCATTCCTGTGGCTTCACTGTCAGTCCCATCGACCCAGTGCCACTGTCCTTCCAGAGAGGTCACTGAGCCCTATCCAGTGGCGCTGATTCATTATGTTGGCGCTCATAAAATTCGACAATTAAAAAAAAAATTAACACATATTATATAAATGAAAAAATATCACCATCTTAATATTTTAAAATGAACTAATTGTGTGCCATTGCACACAAAGTCTTTGGGTGAAGGGGTATTGAACTGGAATTTGGTTCCCATTTTAGAATCTTATATTCTCTCCTTATTTTTATATATTTCAGGGGATCCATGATGAGGCAGGTGATTGTGAGCCTGGTGGATGAACTGGTAATGTGTTGTGTGATTGTTAAACCTTTTGCTAATAAATCAACTAGTTCTTAATATTGATTCTTGAGCAAAGAACCCATGCAGCAAATACATTACACCGCCCTATCACTTGATTCCCTCAGTGTCCATAAATCAATCTCAGCGACTGAGCATCCACAGCCCTCAGGGATAGAGAATTCCAAAGATTTACAATAATGCTAAGTAAAGAAATGTCTCCTTCTCTCAGTCTTAAATGGTTGACCCCTTATCATGAATTTGTGACCCCTAGTTCTAGACTCTCCAGGCAGGTGAAACAGCCTCTCAGCAACTACTATCAAGCCCTGCAAGAATGTTATGTTTTAATGAGATTACCTCATATTCTTCACAACGCCAGAGAATATCGGCCCATTCTACTCAATCTCTCCTCATAGAACAACCCTCTCGTGAACTTTTATTGCACCCCTCTAAGGCAAGTATATCCTTCCTTAGTTGTGGTCTCACCAAAGCCCTATATAATTGCAGCAAGAATTCCTTACTCTTATACTCCAACCCTCTTGCAATAAAAGGTACCATACTATTTGTCTTCCCAATTGCTTGCTATACCTGCATGTTATCTTTCTATGATTCGTGTACAAGGACACCTAAGTCCCTCTGCATACCAACATTTACTAGTCTCTCATCTCTTAAAAAATTGTCTGTTTCTCTATTATTCTTACAAAAGTGGCTAATTTCATATTCCTCCACATTTTACTCCATCTGCCATCTCGTGCCCACTCAATTAACCTGTCTATATCCATTTGAAGCCTCTTTGCATCCTCCTCACAGCCTACTTTCCCACCTAGTATCGTCTGCAAACTTGGATATATTACTATTGGTCCCGTCATCTAAATTATTGATGTAGATTGTAAATAGCTGAGGACCAAGAATTGATCCTTGCGCCACTCCACCAGTTACAGCGTGTCAATCTGAAAATGGCCCATTTATTCCTACTCTCTGTTTTCTATCCATTAGCCAATCCTCAATCTAAGCGAGAACAGCAGCGAGCACGGGCCTGGATGGAAACAGAGAGGAGACCGAGGATTTAAACAGTGCAGGAGAGAGAGAGGCTAGACACACCGAGAACAGCAGCAAAGAGAAAAAACGCAAGAAGTGACATCACAGGGTTGCTGGTAACAGATTGTAACTAGCTGGAACCCTATTCCCACTAAGCTGCTGACCACCCAATTTCCTTTTTTGGCTCCCAGGTTAGCAGACATTGCTCACGGCTCTCTCCTCGGATACTGTTTCCCTCTCCTTCAAATCTGCTGTCATCACCCCTCACCTCAAAAAAACAACCCTTGACCCCACTTTGCTTGTTAGCTATCGCCCCATATCCAACCTCACATTCCTGCCCAAAGTACTTGAATGTGTTGTCGCCTCCCAAATCCGTGACCATCTTTCCATGAATTCAATATTTGAATCCCTTCAATCTGGTTTTCACCACAGTACCGGAGCGGCTCTCATCAAAGTCACAAATGACATCCTTTGTGAGTGTGACAAAGGTAAACTATCTGGGGTGTGAATGGTGTAATAATTACCAACTGCCATGGGAAAAAGAAAAAAAAGAAAAATGAAAAGGGTGGGGGGGGGTGGCGGGGAGGCGGAGGCAGGGGGAGTTGTAAAAAAAAAAGGAGGAAAGTGAACAAAATATGGGCAGAAGCACTTTACAACCTTCTGGACTCAAAATCGAGTCCATAAATTTCAGACCATAATCTCTGCCTTATTGTGTTCCTCTCCTCCTCCTTTCAAGGGCTCTTGCACTTTCTTAAATATTTGTTACATCTCAAACTTTTCCAGTTCTGAAGAGTCACAGACCTGAAACATTAACTCTGTTTCTCGCCACAGATGCTGCCTGACCTGTTGAGATTTCCAGCGTTTTCTGTTTTTATTTCAGATTCCAGCATCTGCAGTATTTTGCTTTCGTATTATGGGAATTTGACAGTGCTGTTGTAAATGACTTGGAAGAGTTTTTTTGCAGGGCTGGTTTTGGTAATAGTGCCCCTGCGTGAAACTGCAAATCCTTACCTGCTCCACTTTAGTGTCAATGACTATGAGGTGAGACCGGGTGGAGAAGCACTGCATGTTAGCTGCATTCCAGTCCTTCATAGATGATGAAAAGTAGTAACATTTGCCTCTGAAGTACTTCCAGCCGATGGCGCAATGTGTACATTAGGAATCTGTAAACACACTACAAATAGTTACTCTGTGAAACATAAATTCCACGGCTTGTTCATTTCATTACCTGTTATTACACGGGAAAAACCAGTACGCTGTGCAGCTCGGTGGTACCACTGGTGTCCTAACCTCACTCAGGTTCCTCAATACAATTTTTTTATCCCCCAGAAGGCAGTTGAGCTGTAAGGCCTAAAAATTGCCTATTTTTACATGACTTTTATTTTTTTTAATTTCAGAAGGCAAGTCCCCTTCAAGGGACCGAATAGCTTTCAGATATGGCACGCTTGCTTTAACAGCAGGCTATTCGTGCTACAATAACACTACGGCCACGCTACATTGAGGCCTCCTGGCAGGAAGAACACCCCCTGAATGACATTGAAAAGTGAGTTTAGTGCTGGGCAAATGTTAATTAGCCACCATTGCCAATTTATCGGTCCTGCCACATCAACATTTTCGGTAGCTGTTAACACCGGCACGCGGTGGCACTGGCAGCTTTTTATCCGAATCGAATTTCTTTTAAGAAAAGCTCTTTGGTGTCAAAAGAGTTTAGTTTAATCTTATATTTGTGACTAAATTCATCACCTTTTCCACATTTGAAAGTTGTTCTTTTAATGCAGCTGCTTTACATTGTCAGAATGTCACTGATGACTGAATGGATTTCTTTTTTTTTATTGGTTACTGGTATGTGGGCGTCGCTGGCAGGGCCAGAATTTATTGTCCATCCCTAATCGCCCTTGAGAAGATGGTGGTGAGTCGCCTTATTGAACCGCTGCAGTCCTTGTGGTGAAGGTACTCCCATAGTGCTGTTAGGGAGGGAGTTCCAGGATTTTGACCCAGCAACGATGAAGGAACGGCAATATATTTCCAAGTCAGGATGTTGTGTGACTTGGAGGGGAACTTGGAGGTGATGGTATTCCCACACACCTGCTGCTCTTGTCTTTCTAGGTGGCAGAGGTGGCGGGTTTGGGACGTACTATTGAAGGAGCCTTGGCAAGTTGCTACAGTGCATCTTGTAGATGGTACACATTGCAGCCACGGTGCGCTGGTGGTGGAGGGAGTCAATGTTTAAGGTGGTGGATGGGGTGTCAATCAAGTGGGCTGCTTTGTCCTGGGTGGTGTCGAACTTATTGAGTGTTGGAGCTACACTCATCTAGGCAAGTGGAGAGTATTCCATCACATCCCTGTCTTATGCCTTGTAGATGGTGGAAAGGCTTTGGGGAGTTAGGAGGTGAGACACTCACCACAGAATATCCAGTCTTTAACCTCCTCTTGTAGCCACAGTGTTTATGTGGCTGGTCCAGTTAAATTTCTGGTCAATGGTGACTCCCAGGATGTTGATGGTGGGGAATTTGGCAATGGTAATGCCGTTAAATGTCAAGGATGATGGTTAGACGCTCTCTTGTTGAAGATAGTCATTGCCTGGCACATGTGTGGCACAAATGTTACTTGCCACTTATCAACCCAGACGTGAATGTCATCCAGGTCTTGCTGCATGCGGGCACTGACTGTTCCATTATCTGAGAAGTAGCGAATGGAACTGTGCAAGCATCAGCAAACATCCTAACTTCTGTCCCTATCATTAAGGTAAGGTCATTGATGAAGCAACTGAAGATGGTTGGGCCTAGGACACTGCTCTGAGGAACTCCTGCAGTGATGATATGGGGCTGAGATAATTGGGCTTCAACAGCCACAACCATCTTCCTTTGTGCTGGGTATGACTCCAGCCAGTGGAGAGTTTCCCCACTGATTCCCACTGTCTTTGATTTTACTCGTGTTCCTTGATGCCACACTTGGTCAAATGCTGCCTTGATGTCAAGGGAAGTCTCTATCGTCTCATCTCTGGAATTCAACTCTTTTGTCCATGTTTGGATCAAGGTGTAATGAGGTCTGGAGCTGGGTGGTCCTGGTGGAACCCAAACTGAGCATCGGTAAGCAGGTTATTGGTGAGTAAGTGCCACTTGATAGCACTGTCGACAGCACTTTCTATCACTTTGCTAATGGGCTTGTAATTGGCAGGATTAGATTTGTCCTGCTTTTTTGTGGACAGGACATACCTGGGCAGTTTTCCACATTGTCGGATAGATGCCAATGATATAGCTGTACTGGAACAGTTTGACTAGAGGCGCAGCTAGTTATGAACCACGACAGCCGCGATGTTGTCGGAACCCATAGCCTTTGCTGTATCCAGTGCGGTTAGCTGCTTCTTGAAATCACGTGGAGTGAATTGAACTGGCTGAAGACTGGATATGGGCATGGTTCCGGATGATTGGAGGACTGCTAATGTAGTACCCTTGTCTAAGAAGGGGAAAAAGGGATAGGCCGAGTAATTACAGGCCTGTCAGCCTAACCTCAGTGGTGAGAAAATGATTGGAAAAAAATCTTAAAAGACAGGATAAATCTGCATTTGGATAGGAAAGGATTAATTAGGGACAGTCAGCATGAATTTGTTAAGGGAAGATCATGTTTGACTAACCTGATTGAATTTTTTGAGGTGGTAAACAAGAGGGTCGATGAGGGTAGTGTGTATGATGTAGTATATATGGACTTTAGCAAGGCTTTTGATAAGGTCCCGCATGGTAGACTGGTCATGAAGGTTAAAGCCCATGGGATCCAGGGCAAAGTGCCAAGTTGGATCCAAAATTAGCTTGGAGGTAGGAAGCAAAGGGTAATGATTGATGGATGTTTTTGTGACTGGAAGGATGTTTCCAGTGGGGTTCCGCAGGGCTCAGTATTGGGTCCCTTGCTTTTTGTGGTATATATCAATGATTTAGATTTGAATATAGGGAGTATGTTTAAGAAGTTTGCAGATTATACTAAAATTGGCTGTGGTTGATAATGAAGAAGGTCATGGGCTGCAGGAGGATATCAATCTACTGGTCAGGTGGGCAGAGCAGTGGCAAATGGAATTTAATTCAGAGAAATGTGAGGGCTAATAAGGAAAGGGTATAGACATTAAGCGGTGCACTTAATAATGTAGATGAACAAAGGGACCTTGGAGTGCTTGTTCACAGATCCCTGAAAGTAGCAGGCCAGGAGGATAAGATGGTTAAGAAGGCATACGGAATGCTTGCCTTTATTGACCGAGGCATAGAACATAAGAGCAGGGAGGTTATGCTTAAATTGTATCATACTTTGGTTAGGCCACAGCTGGAGTACTGCGTGTAGTTCTGGTCGCCGTATTATAGGAAGGACGTGGTTGCCCTAGCGAGGGTGCAGAGGAGATTTACTAGGATGCTGCCTGGAATGGAGAATCTTAGTTATGAGGACAGATTGGATAGGCTGGGTTTGTTCTCATTGGAACAGAGGAGGTTGAGAGGAGACCTCATTGAGGTGTACAAAATATTGAGGGGTCTGGACATAGTGGACAGTAAGGGTCTATTTCCAATTGTGGAGGGGGCTATTACAAGGGGGCATAGATTTAAGGTGGTTGGTAGAAGGTTTAGAGGAGATTTGAGGGGGGGCTTCTTTATGCAAAGAGTTGTGGGGATCAGGAACTCACTGCTTGGAAGAGTGGTGGATGCAGAAATCCTCACCATTTTTAAGAGATGGTTCGATGGACACTTAAAGTGCAGTAACCTGTAGGGTTACGGACCTCGAGCTGGTAATTGGGATTAGACTGGATGACTTTTTGTTGGACAGTGCAGATATAATGGTAAGTACTGCACGGAATAGAATAGGGTGATCTCCTGGATGGGTCGGAGAGGAATTTTCCCAGATTTCTTTCTCCCTAAATTGGCCTAGGTTTTTATCAGTTTTTTGCCTCTCCCAAGAGATCACATGCCTCCGGTTGGAGTGGGGTGTAGATGTTTTCAGTATATGGGTGTCGCAGTTGTGTGAGATGGACTGGTTGGGCTGGGTGCTCTTTGCCTTTCCGTCATTGTTCATAGGTTTATATGTAACTTTCAGGGCTGCTGACCAAGGGCCGTACGGCTCTTTGTCGGCCGGCGCGGACATGATGAGCCGAAATGGCCTCCTTCTGTGCTGTAAATTTCTATGTTTCTATTGTGGAGACCTTAGGAGGAGGCTGAGATGGATCATCCACTCAGCACATCTGTCTGATGATGGATGCAAATGCTTCAACCTTGTCTTTTGCATTCGTGTGCTGGGCTCTGCCATCATTGAGGGTGGGGATGTTCATGGAGCCTCCTCCTATTAATTGTTTCATTATCTACCACCATTCATGACTGGATGTGGCAGGACTGCAAAGCTTTAATCTGATCCATTGATTGTTGGATAGCTTAGCTCTGTCTATAGCATGCTGCTTCCGCTGTTTAGCGTACATGTAAAAGAAGCTGTGTTCCTTCCTCAGGTTAGGAGACCAAAACTGAACACAATATTCCAGGTGAGGCCTCACCAAGGCCATGTGCAACTGCAGTAAGACCTCCCTGCTTCTATACTCAAATCCCCTAGCTATGAAGGCCAACATACCATTTGCCTTCTTCACCGCCTGCTGTACCTGCATGCCAACTTTCAATGACTGATGTACCATGACACCCAGGTCTCATTGCACCTCCCCTTTTCCTAATCTGGCCATTCAGATAATATTCTGCCTTTGTGTTTTTAGCACCAAAGTGGATAACTTCGCAGAATGCTGAATGACTCATTGCAAACGGCATTTTTATGTGCCATGACAGTTTGCTTACAAGGTCATTGAGAGATTTCAATGGAGGCAGTACCAGTTCGCTGTATAATCCACATTATACTGCATCTGCCATGCATTTGCCCACTCACCTAACCTGTCCAAGTCACCCTGCAGTCTCTTAGCATCCTTGTAACCTGGCGAATGCAGTGATGTGCAGCGTGTTGGGAGATGCTGCATATGTCCCCTGCTGCTATCTGGCAGGTGCTGGAGGCATTGAAGGCCAGCGCCACAGTCACCTTCACCTCAACGGGCAGTGCAGTCCTGTTGGCGCTGGTAGGCTGTAGGCCTGCCTGTAGGAGCTGGCATATCTCTGTCAGCACTTCTTTTCAGAAGCACAGCCTTCTAACGCACTGCGCCTCAGAGAGCTGGAAGTATGTGCGATGTTCCCTATAAACCTGTGGGGATAAGGCCTCCTCCCCATAAATCTGCAATCTCTTCGAATCTGTGGCCCGACATGACTGAGAACCCTTCTTCCAGCTTGAAGTCGCCTTGCAGTAGCAACCGGCATGATATGCTGCACCCTGGGACCGCCTGGGATGGTCATTAAGCCAGAAAGCTCCATCCGGGAGGCTAGTGAATGGCAGGGCAATAAGTTTTTGCGCCGGCGCTAACCAGTAGCCGAATCTACCGGCCGGGCTCTAAATCCTGGACACCCAGCAAAAACAGCAATTAACGCCACACCAGAGTGCAGAGGCGCTAATGAGCTGAAAATCCAGCCCTCTTATAACCATATACTCTCACTATAACAGCAGATAGATGATTATGTGACAGAGAAGGTGTGACACCTTTAACATTGAAACTTCAATCACAGCACCACCTACAGGTGTGACTGGTACAACATGAGGTATAATGGTTTTACTGAAACGACCAAGGTTCACAGTAGCTTTGATGATAAGCTTGTCTCACAAACTGAATTTTGGATTGTCGACGAAGCCCTTCAGGGATCTTCCCTCAGCCTTGATGACCGATGGCGAAATGCTTGGAAGAACTGCGACATACAGAATGGATTCCTTATAGAGGACCCAACAGTACAACCTGAAGGATGAAATCTTCCTCGCAAACAGTGGACAACCATCAACCGCCTCAGAACCGGTCATGGTAGATGCCGCTACCTTCTCCATAGATGGAAGATGAAAGCATCCCCATCATGTGACTGTGGAGCTTCTAATCAGACCCTGAAGCACATCGCTGCGCACTGCCCTCAGAGGAAATTCGCAGGCAGTCTACAAGATATCCACGCTGTTAGACAAGAAGGTTTGGCTGGATACTGAGATTTGATTTGCTATGCAACTATCATACGAAAGACAAACTGAATTTTATATCTACTGTTCAGAGACTTTTACTTCGTGTAACCAAGTGATGGAAACTTAGACTATCTTATAAGAACTATGAACAGGAGTAGGCCATTCGGTCCCTTGAGCCTGCTCCACTATTCAATGAGATTATGTCTGATCTTCTACTTCAATTCCTCTTTCCTGCACTGTCCCCATATTCCTTCATTCCCTTAATATGCCAAAAAAAATCTATCGATCTCTGTCTTGAATATACTCATAGACTGAGCCTCCACAGCCCTCTGGGGTAGAGAATTCTAGAGATTCACCACCCTCTGAGTGAAGAAGTTTCTCCTCATCACAGTTCTAAATAGCCAACCCCTTATTCTGAGCCCTGGTTCTAGACTCCTCAGCCAGAGGAAACATCCTCCCTGAATCGACCCTGTCAAGCTCTGTACGAATTTTGTATGTTTCAATGAGATCACCTCATTCTTCTAAACTCTATAGCTCAATTTTCCCCAGTGATTTCCGCTTTTTTGGAGCGCCGCTTTTTTTGGCCGAAATTTTAAAATCAAAGTTTCCCCAAAGATTGTACGCCAGCATAATTCAGTTAGTTATGATTTTTTTAGATTTTTTTTTTGCGTCATAGATGTCCGCGCCAGTTTTTCACAATTATGCAAGTTTGGCCAACTTACATTTCTCCGAGGACGGCGTATGTGACCACTCCCGAAAAACCTTCTGGGCACTTAAGAAAAACCAGCGCACATCAAAAAATCGTTGCAGAAAGACGCCATTGTTTTTAGGCGAAGTTTTGGAGGGAATGAAGAACACATAAATATGCATCATCAAGCTTAAATTTTTCAAACTTAAAAATGCAGAAAATGAAAATTTCATGTAATTCTTTTAAGTTTTGATTTTTTTTTTTAAAAGTGCCACGCCACCATCGAACGTCTCCAAACCAGGCTTGTGGATCGGAGCATCGGCTGGAAGAATCGGTCCCGCGCCTGGACACAGGAGCTCGGCTTGAAAAGAAGCCCGAGGGCGGGTGGGGGGGTGGTGGGGTGTGCGGAAGGCGAACTGAAGGCATGAGAAGCCTTACACTATGCCACTATGCATCAAATGAAGCCCCGGGGGGTGTTTCCTGATCATTGCACATGCTCAGACCTGGGTGAGGTCCATACTAGGACATTGACCTTGGAGGGAGAGAGAACAAATAATCTTGTCCTACCTGCCGTTTTGAGTTTTCTACTGAAAATGCCATACCTTGTGCAAGCCTTCTGCGTGATGCTGCCGCAGAGGAGACAATTGATTCTATGTCGTTGCATGAGGAACCTCAGAGCACATATGATGATGGGCAGGAGGCCGTACCCACGTCGGGTATATCGAGGCAGGCGTTCGTACCTGCACCTGAGTGATACAGACTGTGTCAGAAGGCTGCGTTTCCGCAAAGAAGTTGTAACTGAGATCTGTGAGTTAGTAAAAGCAGACCTGCAACCTAGAAGTGTCAGGAGGACTGCTTTGTCAGTTGAAGTGAAGTTTACAGCTGCACTTTCATTCTATGCATCTGGATCGTTCCAGGCCACAACTGGGGATGTGTGCGCCATTTCTCAACATGCAACACATATCTGCATTCGGCAGGTGACTGCTGCATTATAAGCCCAGAGAAATGACTACATAAAGTTCCCCATGACCGTCCAAGCAATGCGTGAAAGGGCTGTGGGCTTCTTCAGGATTGCTGGCTTCCCAAAGGTACAGGGCTGCATTGATTGTACCCACATCACCTTGTGAGCACCTTTGGAGGATTCTGAGATGTACAGGAACAGAAAAGGCTTCCACTCTGTTAATGTGCAACTCGTGTATGACGGCATGCATTGCATCATATCAATTCATGCAAAATACTCTGGGAGCACCCATGATGCGTTCATCCTACACGAGAGTGCTATATCTGCCATGTTTCAGTAGCAGCCAGAAAGGCAGAGCTGGCTACCGGGAGACAAAGGGTACGGCCTCACCACCTGGCTCACGATGCCCCTATGCATAATCCGGATGGAAGCTGACTGGGAATACAACATGTCGCACATTGCGACGTGCAACATAATAGAGAGGACCATTGGCATCTTGAAACAACATTTCCGATGCCTGGACCATTCCGGAGACTACTTGCAATATTGCCCTGAGATTGTTGGTCAGTTTACTGTTGTGTGCTGCATGCTGCATAACTTAGACATCATGAGGCAGCAGCAGCTAGTAGTAGAAGACCAACCTGAGGTGAGAGTGGCTGATGATGATGAGGAAGATGCAGATGACGAGGAGGAGGAGGACGAGGAAGCCATGCAACTACCTGAACCCGGAGCACGACGGTGGAGGAGGGTGGGTCGTCGTGCCCCTTTAACGATTGCTCGAGCCTTGTGCCAGCAGCTCATCCGTGAACGCTTTGCTGCCTGAAGGCTCAGCGGCAACTATTCCAAATGGACGATGTTTACTATTTGGACCTGTTCCGTAATGTTGTGTTGTGTTAATGGAACAAATAATGGAAATGATTCTTGTTTACTTCAAAATGTTGTGTTAATAATGCAACAAATAATGTAAATGATTCAGTTATAATGTAAAATATATTTTATTCAAAAGTTTAACATTTGTTTGTACTTAACTTAACTAAGAAAAATATTCTTGTATCAAACTTTTAAGTTTTCAGTTAAGATCACTTACAAACTTTAACATCACTTAAAAACTTTAAGATCACTTAAAAACTTTTAAACACATAACTTACAAAAATTTGAGAACAGTTACAACAGTAACAACAATAATAGCAACAACAACAACAGTAGCAAAGAAAGGCTGCACCTATCTCTCCTCCACCTTATTCCTAGACCGCCCGCTGTGTTTGGTCTTGTTAACTCCACCATCTCTGCCCACAGGCGGTGGCACAGCGTTTTTCGGGTTGGACCAAGCCTATTCTTTTGAACATCTCGGGTAATGCGCACTTCTTGATAAATAATAATAACTTTTATTTATATAGCGCCTTTAACGTAGTAAAACGTCCCAAGGCACTTCACAACAGTGTTACAGACAAGCAGATAAATTTGACATCGAGCCACAGAAGAAATTAAGGCAGATTAAATAGGTAGGTTTTAACGAGCGTCTTAAAGGAGGAAAGAGAGGCATAGAGGTTTAGGGAGGGAATTCCAGAACTTAGGGCCCAGTCAGCTGAAGGCACAGCCACTGATGGTTGAGCAGTTATAATGAGGGATGTTCAAGAGGCCAGAATTTGAGGAGCGCAGACATCTTGTGGGATTGTGAGGCTGAAAAAGATTTCAGAGATAGGGAGGGGTAAGGCCATGGTGTGATTTGTAAACAAGGATGAGAATTTTGAAATCGAGGCATTGTTTAAATGGGAGTTAAAGAAGGTCAGAAAGCACAGGGGTGATGGGTGATCTTGACTTGGTGCGAGTTAGTACACGGGCTGCTGAGCTTTGGATGACCTCAAGTTTACGTAGTGTGGAATGTGAAAGGCTGGTCAGGAGTGAGTTGGAATAGTCAAGTCTAGAGGTAAAATAGACATGAATGTGGGTTTCAGCAGCAGAAGAGCTGAGGCAGGGGCGGTTTTAGTTATGCTGTGGATATGTGGCTGGAAACTTATTTCAGGTTCAAATATGATACCTAGGTTGTGAACAGTCTTGTTCACCCTCAGATTGATGCTAGGGAGAGAGATGGAGTCAGTGGTTAGGGAACGCAGTTTGTGGCAGGGACCAAAGATAATGACTTTGGTCTTCCCAATATTTAATTGGAGAAAATTTCTGATCATCCAGTACTGGATGTCAGACAAGCAATCTGACCATTTAGAGACCGTGGAGGGTCAACAGAAGTGGCGGAGAGGTAGAGCTGGGTGTCGTCTGCGTACATGTGGATTGAAGACAGATTGAAGGGATTCAAACATTGAATTCATGAAAAGATGATCACAGATTTGGGAAGCAACAACATTTTCAAGTACTTTGGACAGGAAAGGTAGGTTGGAGATGGGATCATAGCTAGCAAGAAAATGGGGGTGGGGGGGCGCAGGCGGTAATGTGGAGGGCCCGGCTTGGGCCTCTTCAGAGGTTGGTCTGGGGATTGTAGTGGGAGTGGTAATTGATTCTGTCAATGGGCGCGGGGTCTGGGCGTGTTCCCTTATTGCAGCAGCTAACTCCGACATTCCCTCCCTCATGTGCCCCGACAGTGTGTCAACTACCTGTGACATTCCCTCCCTCATGTGAGCCGAGATTGTATCTGCTGCCTGAGACATTCCCTCCCTCATGTTCCTGGATAATGTTCCAATTCCCGTGAGAGTGTTATTACTTCTTCCGACAGTCCCAATACCTCATCACCCACCCCACTGATGGTGTCCAGAAGTGATCGTGTAAGGTCAATGCTCTCCGCAGTCATTGCCATCATCTGAACCACATCTGTTAGATCCTGCACCTCAGGAGAGCGCGGTCGATCTCTCTTTCCCCTCCTCACCCTGGGTATGGCTCGCTGCATACCACTGGGACCCGCAGCCTCGGACGGTGGAGTCCTGGATGTGCCTCGCTGCACCCCACTGAAATTCCCAGCCTCGGACTGTGGGAAACCATGGAATGTTACAACACTTGTACCACTCAGGAAAGGGGCTGGCACCTCAATGGGCGGCACCTGCACCTCTTCCAAAGTGAGTATAACAGTGGGCGCTTCATCCATCCCCTCCCCCTCACCCCCATGCTCTTGGTCTGGAAGGTGGGATTGGAAGATGTTCTTCTCTTCAGGCTCGTCCGCGTCTGAATCTTCTTCTGCATCGTCAGGGTTGGCCTCAAATTCTGCAAAATATAACAGAACAAACAAATGGTTAGCAGCAGCATAGGGGACAGGGTGGGTGGCATGAGTAGGCTCACACAGCGCAGGCAGCAGGCTGATTTGAAGGACCTTTGAAGGACCACGATGAATGATAGCACATTGCATCAACTGAAGCTTAGCTGACAGAGCCATCCCCATGAATCGAAGCATGGCTAGCCCGCGCAGTACTTAACATTTAGGAAAGCCAGACCGTGGCATTTTCAGGACTTACCCTCTCTCTCGTGTGGGCTCAGCTTGTGCAGTGGTGGTTCCTTTTCTCCAGGCAGGACCCATCAAAGCAGCGACCAACTCTTCCAAGGGTGTCAGTGGGTGCAGATTTGCTTAGCCTCCTCCTGTTTGAGTTCTTTCCCCTTTGTTGTGTGCCACCTTTCTCTGCAAAGATGAAAATATAACTTTTTAGAGAGAGTGTCTTTCCGCTGGGTGGGACATATACAGCTGGTCACATTTACAATTGCAATTCCATTGAATAAAATGAAAATATTACTTACACTAACTACTTGACCAAGGTCCTGCAGGGTGGATAAGGGGGAACCAGTGGATGTGGTGTATTTGGATTTCCAGAGGGCATTCGATAAGGTGCCACATAAAAGGTTACTGCACAAGATAAAGTTTACGGGGTTGGGGGTAATATATTAGCATGGATAGAGGATTGGTTAACTAACAGAAAACAGAGAGTTGGGATAAATGGGTCATTTTCCGGTTGGTAAACAGTGGCTAGTGGGGTGCGGCAGGGATCGGTGCTGGGTCCTCAACTATTTACAATCTATATTAATGACTTGGATGAAGGGACTGAGTGTAATGTAGCCAAGTCGCCTGATGATACAAAGATGAGTGGGAAAGCAAATTGTGAGGAGGACACAAAAAATCTGCAAAGGGATATAGACAGGCTAAGTGAGTGGGCAAAAATTTGGCAGATGGAGTATGTGAGGTTATCCACCCAGGCAGAAAAAAATAGAAAAGCAAATTATAATTTAAATGGAGAAATATTGCAAAGTGCTGCAGTACAGAGGAACCTGGTGGTTCTTGTGCATGAAACATAAAAAGTACAGCAAGTGATCAGGAAGGCAAATGGAATGTTGGCCTTTATTGCAAAGGGGATAGAGTATAAAAGCAGAGAAGTCCTGCTACAACTGTACAAGGTATTGGTGAGGCTACACCTAGAGTACTGCGTACAGTTTTGGTCTCCGTATTTAAGGAAGGATATACTTGCATTGGAGGCTGTTCAGAGAAGATTCACTAGGTTGATTCCAAAGATGAGGGGGTTGACTTATGAAGATAGGTTGAGTAAGTTGGGCCTATACTCATTAGAGTTCAGAAGAATGAGAGGTGATCTTATCAAAACATATAAGATAATGAGGGGGCTCGACAAGGTGGATGCAGAGAGGATACTTCCACTCATAGGGGAAACTAAAACTAGGGGACCTAGCCTCAGAATAAGGGGCCACCCATTTAAAACTGAGATGAGGAATTTCTTCTCTCAGAGGATTGTAAATCTATGGAATTCTCTGCCCCATTGAGCTGTGGAGGCTGGGTCATTGAATATAAGGCGGAGATAGACAGATTTTTGAGCGATAAAGGGAATAAAGGGTTATGGGGAGCGGACAGGGAAGTGGAGTTGAGTCCATGATCAGATCAGCCATGATCTAATTAAATGGTGAAGCAGGCTCGAGGGGCCAGGTGGCATACTCCTGCTCCTATTTCTTATATTCTTATGTTCTGCCACTTCTTTTTGCATTGGCCTCCAGACCTCGGGGTGGTCACCATTGCACAGTAATCTTCTGCAAGTTGGTTCCAGTGTTTCTTCATTTCTTTTGGTGAAACTTTTAGATGATCTCTGCTGATGTCCAGCTCGTGTCATCTGGTGTCAATCACAGTAACTAGTGCCTCCACTTCATCCTGTAAGAAATTCTTTGTCCTTGAGCCGTGTTGCATATTGTATTACAGCTCCGATTTTTCCAATGAGAATTAAAGTTCTCACACAAAACTGGCTCTTTAAAAATGGCGGAATGCAGACCGGGAGATGTACTGGGCATGCGCGCCCATAGCAATCACGTCAAAAAATTCCTTTTTTTCGCACATGCACAGAAGGAGGCATCGTTTTTTCGGAGCGGACATTAGGCTCCACCCCCCGAAGCTACAGGACAGGCTGCACGGCGCCAAATTCAAAAAATAGAACGGGGAAACTTGCTACCTTTTTTTTGGAGTAGTTGGGGGCCAAGAAAAACAGACGTAACTCTGGCAATATGCCAAAAAACGGCATTGGGGAAAATTGAGCCATTTAGGCCTAGTTTACTCAACTTCTCCTCATAGGACAATCCCCCCATCCCAGGAATGAGTCTGGTGAACCTTTGTTGCACTCCCTCAATGGCAAGTATATCATTCCTTAGGTAAGGAGACCAAAACTGTACACAATACTCCAGGTGTGGTCTCACCAGGGCCCGATATAATTGCAGTAAGACGTCTTTACTCTTATACTCAAATCCTCTTGTAATAAAGGCCAACATACCTTTGCTTTCTTAATTGCTTGCTGTACCTGCATATTAACTTTCAGTGATTTGTGTACAAGGACACCCAGGTCCCTCTGAACACCAACACTTCTCAATCTCTCACCATTTAAAAAATATTCTGCTTTCCTCGTTTTCCTACCAAAGTGGATAACTTTCCCAATCACTTAGCCAGTCTATATCCCCTTGAAGCCTCTTTGCATCCTCCTCACAACTTACATTCCTACCTAGCTTTGTATCATCAGCAAACATGGATATATTACATTTGGTCCCCTCATCCAAATCATTGATATAGATTGTGAATAGCTGGAGCCCAAGCACTGTTCCTTGCGGCACCTCACTAGTACAGCTTGCCAACCTGAAAATGACCTGTTTATTCCTATTTTCTGTCCCTTAATTAACCCTCAATCTATGCCATTATCCCCCGATCCCATGAGCCCAAATTTTGTTTAATAACCTCTTTTGTGGCACCTTATCGAATGCTTTTTGAAAATACAAATACATCACATCCACTGGTCCCTCCTTATCTATTCTGCTAGTTACAACCTCCAAAAACTCTTAACAGATTTGTCAAACATGATTTCCCTTTCATAAATCCGTGTTGACTCTGCCCAGTCCTTTTATTCTTTTCTAAGTGCCGTTACCACATCCTATTTCCACCTCCGTAACATCGCCCGTCTCCGCCCCTGCCTCAGCTCATCTGCTGCTGAAGCCCTCATCCATGCCTTTATTACCTCAAGACTTGACTACTCCAACGCACTCCTGGCTGGCCTCCCACATTCTACCCTACGTAAACTTGAGGTCATCCAAAACTTGGCAGCCCGTGTCCTAACTCATACCAAGTCCGACTCACCCATCACCCCTGTGTTCGCTGACCTACATTGGCTCCCGGTTAAGCAACGCCTGAATTTCAAAATTCTCATCCTTGTTTACAAATCCCTCCATTGCCTCACCCCTCCCTATCTCTGTAATCTCCTCCAGCCTCACAACCTCTCCCCCCCCCTCCGCACCCCGTCCCGAGATGTCTGCGCTTCTAAAATTCTGCTCTCTTGAGCATCCCTGATTATAATCGCTCAACCATTGGTGGTCGTGCCTTCAGCTGCCTGGGCCCTATGCTCTGGAAATCCCTGCCTAAACCACTCCGTCTCTCTTTCCTCCTTTAAGATGCTCCTTAAAACCTACCTCTTTGAACAGGCTTTTGGTCACCTGCCATAATTTCTTCTTATATGGCTCTGGTGTCAAATTCATTTGCTTTGTCTTATAACACGCCTGTAAAGCACCTTTGGACGTTTTACTATGTTAAAGACGCTACAGGTACAACGTCTGAAATCCAGCAACCTTGGACCGAGACCGTGCTGGTTTTCGGATTTCGGACAAGAAAATCAATACGTCTAAAATCTGACAAACTCAGGACCGAGACTGTGCCATTTTTGGAATTTTCTAGATTTCAGACCTTGCTATTGGCGCTCCTCGCTGCCCACCAATCCTCTGCTCCTCGCCGCCCACCGATTCCTGCCACCTGCCGATCCTCCGCTCCTTGCCACACACCATCTCGCCGATCCTCCGCTCCTCGCCGCCCTTCGACTCTCGACGATTATCGCCGCCCACAGCCCCGGTTTCCTCGTCCCTCGCCGCCCAATGTCATCATCTTGGCCACCTCAAACATGTGTGGTTTTCAGACAATTCCGATTTTCGGACAGCCGGATTTGAGACGTTGTACCTGTGTATAAATACAAGTTGTTGTTAACAATGGATTTTCGCACTTTCCCTGCGACTGATGCCAAGCTAACTGATCTGCAGTTCCCCGTTTTCTCTCTCCCTCCTTTCTCCAATTAATCAGAGAAGCTGGCTGTTTATACACAGTAATGTTTTCCTTTAGAAAATTTGCCTAAAGTACATTGAAGGATTCACTGACTTTATATAATATTATTTCTAGTTTCAAATCAAGAGTTAATTGTAGAAAGTTCTGGAAACTGAACTGCCTGCAGGGGGCGCGCACTGGCACAGTGGGAGGGCGCAGGGCGGAGCCTGGGTCAGTGACGTCACGTGTTCGGTATCAGACACAGCCAATGAGCGAGCGCGGCGGGCGCTTGCACTGGAACTTGATTGGCTGACGCGGCCGAGAGCCCACCTCCACGAAAGGGGGGGGGTGGAAGAGTCCATCAACCAGTTAGAGGCGGCGGCGAGCGGGGCCTGGGTCAGTGACGTAACGTGATCGGCATTGGATCTAACCAACGGGCGAGCGCGGTGGGCGCTGATGCTGGAAGTTGATTGGCTGGGCGAAGCTGAAGGCCTGCCTCCACGACAGTGGGGCCGTCAGCCAATTAGAGGCGGCGCCGGCAGGGCGGGAAGGTGGGACTTGGGTTGTGCGAGCTGCTCCAAGATGGCGGCTGTGCCGTGCCTGTCGGGCCCCGAGCAGCTGGAGGACGCGGCCCACGCCGGGGCCTTGCTGCGTGAGCTCAAGTCCTTCTACGACGCGCGGCTGCTGGTGGACGTGACGCTGGAGGTGGATGGCGGCAGCCGCTTCCTGTGCAACCGCAACGTGCTGGCGGCCGCCAGCCCCTACTTCAAGAGCATGTTCACGGGCGGCCTGTTCGAGAGCAAGCAGCAGAGCGTCACCATCCACGACGTGGACTCGGACTCGATGGCGCTCATCATCGACTACTGCTACACGGGCCGCGTCACGGTGTGCGAGGCCAGCGTGCAGAAGCTGTACGTAGCCGCCAATATGCTGCAGCTCGAGTACGTGCGGCAGGCCTGCGCCGCCTTCATGGCCCGGCGCCTCGATCTCTACAACTGCGCCGGCATCTTAAAGGTGGGTGAGCGGGCCGGGTCCTTCGCCAGGGGAGGGTAGGGTGCGCCGGCCAGTTTGCCCGTGGTGAGGGTGACTGGGAGGGCGGGGAGACCTAGGTGCAGGTTGCGGAGGGCGGGGAGATGGGGGGAGGGGGCGGTGTGCGCGCGGGGGAGACTGGGGTGGGTGCGCGTGGGGGGGGGGGGGGAAAGAGAGAGACGGGGCGCGCACGCGCGGGGAGACTGGGTGGATTTTCGGGCCACCGTGTCTGTACTGACTCTTTGGTAGCGCTATCTAATTAATCTCACTTTGGTCAATTCCCATAGCCCTGTAATTTTTTGCCTTTCAGGTATTCATCCAATTCCCCATTGAATGTTACTATTGAATCTGTTTCCACCACCTTGTCAGCCAGTGCATTCCTGATCAGAAAAAGTGTATATATATATTTTAAAAAAGTATCGAAGTTTGCTGATACAAAGATAGGTGGGAAAGTAAAGTTGGAGGAGGCTGCAGCGATATAGATCGGGTGACTGGGTAAGAACATGGCAAATGGAATACAATGTGGGGAAGTGTGAAGATATCCACTTTGGTAGGATAAACAAAAAAGCAGAATATTTTTTGGGTGATGACTGGGAAATGTTTGCACTCAGACCTGGGTGTCCTTAAACATGAATCACCGAAAGTTAACATGCAGGTACAGCAAGCAATTAAGAAAGCAATTGATATGTTGGCTTTTGTTACAAAGGGATTAGAGTACAAGAGTAAAGAAACCTTGCCACAATTAAACAGGTCATTGGTGAGGCCACACCTGGAGTACTGTGTACAATTCTGGTCTCCTTACCCAAGGAAAGACATACTAGCCTTAGTGGGAGTGCAACAAAGGTTCATTAGACTGGATCCTGGGATGAGGGGATTGCCCCATGAGAGATTACGTAGACTGGCCCCGTAGTCCTTGGAGTCTGCCACTGAAAACTGTTTCTCCTTATGAAAACCTATCAAATCTCCTCTTCATCGTCTATGCTCTAAGGAGAACAACCTGAGCTTCTCTAGTCTCTCCACATAACTGCTCAATTCTACTCCAAAAAAGAATAAACTCTTCCTCTATTAATAAAGCTAGTTAATATGCTTTTTAACAGCCTTCTCAACTTGTCCTGCTACCTTCAAAGATTTGTGGACAAACACCCCCAGATGTCTCTTTCTGCACCCCCTTTAAAATTGTATCATTTTTATCATATTGCCTTTCCTTATCTACCAAAAATGTATCGCTTCAGATTTCACTGTTAAATTTCATCTGCCATGTGTCTCCATTTTACCAGTCTGTCTATGTCCTCCTGAAGTGTTACTATCCTCCTCACTCTTTACTAAATTTTCCAGTTTTGTATCATATGCAAACTTTATGCTCTGTATACACAAGTCCAGGTCATTAATATATATCAAAAAGGTCCTAATACTGATCCCTGGGGAATATCACTGCATACTTCCCTCCAGTCTGAAAAACAACCACTACTCTGCTTTGTCCCTTTTGTATCCACGCTGCTACTGTCCCTTTAATCACATGGGATTTAATTTTTCTAACCAGTCTATTATCTGGTACTTTCCACGTCCGAACCGGGGTCAAACAGGGCTGCGTGATCGCTCCAACCCCCTTCTCAATCTTCCTCGCTGCCATGCTCCACCTCACTGTCAACAAGCTCCCTGCTGGAGTGGAACTAAACTACAGAACCAGTGGGAAGCTGTTTAACCTACGCCATCTCCAGACCAGATCCAAGACCACCCAAACCTCTGTTGTTGAGCTGCAGTACGCGGACGACGCCTGCGTTTGCGCACATTGAGGCTGAGCTTCAGGACATAGTCGATGTATTCACCGAGGCAGATTAAAGCATGGGCCTTATGCTTAACATCTGTAAGACAAAGGTACTCCACCAGCCTGTCCTCGCTGCACAGCACTGACCCCCAGTCATCAAGATTCACGGCGCGGCTCTCGACAACGTGGCCCACTTCCCATACCTTGTCAACAAAGGCAGGCATTGATTCGGAGATTCAACATTGCCTCCAGTGCGCCAGCGCAGCCTTCGGCCGCCTGAGGGAGAAAGAGTGTTCGAAGACCAGGCCCTCAAACCTACCACCAAGCTCATGGTCTACAGGGATGTAGTAATATGTTAACAAATATGATGTGATTGGGATTACGGAGACGAGGCTCCAGGATGATCAGGGCTGGGAACTCAACATCCAAGGGTATTCAACATTCAGGAAGGATAGAATAAAAGGAAAAGGAGGTGGGGTGGCATTGCTGGTTAAAGAGGAGATTAATGCAATAGTTAGAATGGACATTAGCTTGGATGATGTGGAATCTATATGGGTAGAGCTGCAGAACACCAAAGGGCAAAAAAGGTTATTTGGAGTTGTGTACAGACCTCAACAGTAGTAGTGATGTTGGGGAGGGCATCAAACAGGAAATTAGGGGTGCATGCAATAAGGGTGCAGCAGTTATAATGGGTAACTTTAATATGCACATAGATTGGGCTAACCAAACTGGAAGCAATATGGTGGAGGAGGATTTCCTGGAGTGCACAAGGGATGGTTTTCCAGACCAATATGTCGAGGAACCAACTAGGGGGGAGGCCATCTTAGACTGGGTGTTGTGTAATGAGAGAGGATTAATTAGCAATCCCGTTGTGCGAGGCCCTTTGGGGAAGAGTGACCATAATATGGTGGAATTCTGCATTAGGATGGAGAATGAAACAGTTAATTCAGAGACCAAGGTCCAGAACTTAAAGAAGGGTAACTTTGAAGGTATGAGGCGTGAATTGGCTAGGATTGATTGGCGAATGATACTTAAGGGGTTGACTGTGGATGGGCAATGGCAGACATTTAGAGACCGCATGGATGAACTACAACAATTGTACATTCCTGTCTGTCATAAAAATAAAAAAGGGAAGGTGGCTTAACCGTGGCTATCAAGGGAAATCAGGGATAGTATTAAAGCCAAGGAAGTGGCATACAAATTGGCCAGAAATAGCAGTGAACCTGGAGACTGGGAGAAATTTAGAACTCAGCAGAGGAGGACAAAGGGTTTGATTAGGGCAGGGAAAATGGAGTACGAGAAGAAGCTTGCAGGGAACATTAAGACGGATTGCAAAAGTTTCTATAGATATGTAAAGAGAAAACGGTTAGTAAAAACAAACGTAGGTCCCCTGCAGTCAGAATCAGGGGAAGTCATAACGGGGAACAAAGAAATGGCGGACCAATTAAACAAGTACTTTGGTTCGGTATTCACTAAGGAGAACATTAACAACCTTCCGGATATAAGAGGGGTCAGAGGGTCTAGTCGGGAAATTGTGTTGGGGAAATTAATGGGATAGAAGGCCGATAAATCCCCAGGGCCTGATGGACTGCATCCCAGAGTACTTAAGGAGGTGGCCTTGGAAATAGCGGATGCATTGACAGTCATTTTCCAACATTCCATTGACTCTGGATCAGTTCCTATTGAGTGGAGGGTAGCCAATGTAACCCCACTTTTTTAAAAAAAAAAAGGAGGGAGAGAGAAAACAGGGAATTATAGACCGGTCAGCCTGACATCGGTAGTGGGTAAGATGATGGAATCAATTATTAAGGATGTCATAGTAGCGCATTTGGAAAGAGGTGACATGATAGGTCCAAGTCAGCATGGATTTGTGAAAGGGAAATCATTCTTGACAAATCTTCTAGAATTTTTTTGAGGATGTTTCCAGTAGAGTGGACAAGGGAGAACCAGTTGATGTGGTATATTTGGACTTTCAGAAGGCTTTCGACAAGGTCCCACACAAGAGATTGTGCAAAGTTAAAGCACATGGGATTGGGGGTAGTTCTGACATGGATTGATGGTTGTCAGAAAGTAAGCAAAGAGTAGGAGTAAATGGGTACTTTTCAGAATGGCAGGCGGTGACTAGTGGGGTACCGCAAGGTTCTGTGCTGGGGCCCCAGCTGTTTACACTGTACATTAATGATTTAGACGAGGGGATTAAATGTAGTATCTCCAAATTTGCGGATGACACTAAGTTAGGTGGCAGTGTGAGCTGCGAGGAGAATGCTATGAGGCTGCAGAGCGACTTGGTTAGGTTAGGTGAGTGGGCAAATGCATGGCAGATGAAGTATAATGTGGATAAATGTGAGGTTATCCACTTTGGTGGTAAAAACAGAGAGACAGACTATTATCTGAATGGTGACAGATTAGGAAAAGGGGAGGTACAACGAGACCTGGGTGTCATGGTACATCAGTCATTGAAGGTTGGCATGCAGGTACAGCAGGCGGTTAAGAAAGCAAATGGCACGTTGGCCTTCATAGCGAGGGGATTTGAGTACAGGGGCAGGGAGGTGTTGCTACAGTTGTACAGGGCATTGGTGAGGCCACACCTGGAGTATTGTGTACAGTTTTGGTCTCCTAGCCTGAGGAAGGATATTCTTGCTATTGAGGGAGTGCAGCGAAGGTTTACCAGACTGATTCCCGGGATGGCGGGACTGACCTATCAAGATAGACTGGATCAACTGGGCTTGTATTCACTGGAGTTCAGAAGAATGAGAGGGGACCTCATAGAAATGTTTAAAATTCTGACGGGTTTAGACAGGTTAGATGCAGGAAGAATGTTCCCAATGTTGGGGAAGTCCAGAACCAGGGGTCACAGTCTAAGGATAAGGGGTAAGCCATTTAGGACCGAGATGAGGAGGAATTTCTTCACCCAGAGAGTGGTGAACCTGTGGAATTCTCTACCACAGAAAGTTGTTGAGGCCAATTCACTAAATATATTCAAAAAGGAGTTAGATGTAGTCCTTCCTACTAAGGGGATCAAGGGGTATGGTGAGAAAGCAGGAATGGGGTACTGAAGTTGCATGTTCAGCCATGAACTCATTGATTGGCGGTGCAGGCTAGAAGGGCCGAATGGCCTGCTGCACCTATTTTCTATGTTTCTAATACCCGCCCGCCTGTATGGATCAGAGGCATGGACGACTTGCAGAAGACATCAAGTCACTGGAGATATATCACCAACGATGTCTCCGCAAGATCCTGCAAATCCCCTGGGAGGACAGGCGCACCAACATCTGTGTCCTTGCTCAGGCTAACATCCCCAACATTGAAGCACTGACCACACTTGATCAACTTCGCTGGGCATGCCACTTAATTCGCATGTCAGAAATGAGACCCCCTAAGCAACTGCTCTATGTGGAGCTCCTTCATGGCAAACGAGCCAAAGGTGGGCAGCGGAAACGTTACAAGGACACCCTCAAAGCCTCCCTGGTAAAGTGCGACATCACCACTAACACCTGGGAGACCCTGGCCGAAGACTGCCCTAGGTGGAAAAAGTGCATCCGGGAGGGCGTTGTGCTCTTCGAATGTCAACACTGCGAGCGTGAAGAGGTCAGGCACAAGCAGCGGAAGGAGCGTGTGGTAAATCAGTGCCACTTCCCCCAACAAATATCTGTCCCACCTGTGACAAAGTCTGTGGCTCTCGTGTTGGACTGTTCAGCCACCAAACAATTCACTTTCGGAGTGGAAGCAAGTCTTCCTTGATTCCGAGGAACTGCCTATGATGATGATGACTTTGTCAAATGGGTTTTGAAAGTCCATATACACATCGACCACGCTACCTGCATCAACCCTCAGTTCATCAAAGTATTAATCAAGTTAGTCAAACATAATTTGCCTTTAACAAATCCGTGCTGACTTTCATTTATTAGCCCATACTTTTCCAAATGCCAATTAATTTTGTTCCAAATTATTGTCTTGAGGCTTCCCACCGAAGTTAGGCTGACTGGCCTGTAGTTACAGGGTTTATCCCGCTCTTGTAAGCCATGATCCTGACAAACGGATCCACCACAGACCCAATTCACGTACGGACCGGGGTTAAGCAAGGCTGCGTCATTGCACCAACGCTCTTTTTGATCATCTTTGCTGCAATGCTCCATCTCGCCCTCTGTAAGCTCCCTGCTGGAGTGGAGCTAATCTACAGAACAAGTGGGAAACTGTTCAGCCTCCGTTGCCTCCAGGCCAGGTCCAAGGTCGTCTAATCCTCTGTCATCAAATTGCAATATGCAGAGAACGCTTGCGTCTGCAAGCACTCGGAGGTTGAACTCCAAACCATCGTCAACACCTTCACCGGAGCGTACGAGAGCACGGGCCTTACACTAAACTTACGTAAGACAAAGGTCCTCTACCAACCTGCCCCGGTCACACAGTACTGCCCCCAATTATCAAAATCCACGACGAGGCCTTGGACAATGTGGACCATTTTTCATACCTCGGGAGCCTACTGTAAACAAGGGCAGACGTCGATGATGAAGTCCAACACCGTCTTCAGTGTGCCAGTGCAGCCTTTGGTCACCTGAGGAAGAAAATGTTTGAAGACCAGGACCTCAAACCCGACACCAAGCTCATGGTCTACAGAGCAGTAGTGACACCCGCCCTCCTATATGCTTCAGAGACATGGACCGTGTACAGCAGTCACCTCAAAGCACCGGAGAAGTACCAACAACGCTGCCTCCGCAAGATCCTGCAAATCCATTGGCAGGAGAGGTGCACCAACATCAATGTTCTCGCTCAGGCCAGCATTGAAGCACTGACCACGCTCGATCAGCTCCGATGGACGGGCCACATTGTCTGCATGCCCAATACGAGGCTCCCAAATCAAGCGTTCTACTCAGAGCTCTGACACGGCAAGCGAGTCCTGGTGGGTAGAGGAAACTATTCAAGGACGCCCTCAAAGCCTCCTTGAAAAAGTGCAACATCTCCACCAATACCTAGGAATCCCTGACCCAAGACTGCCCAAAGTGGAGGAGAAGCATCCGGGAAGGTGCCGAACACCATGAGTCTCTTCGCTGGGAATATGCGGAAGCAGAACACACAACACCCCAAGCACCGTCTGCCCCTCCTGTGACAGAGACTGTAGGTCCCGCATTGGTCTCATCGGTCACTTTAGAACTCATTTTAGTGTGGAAGCAAGTCATCCTCGACTCCGAAGTAGAAGAGTTACAGGGTTTATCCTCTTCCCCTTTTTTAAACGAGTAACATTTGCAGTCCTCTGGCACTATCCCATATCCAAGAAGGATTGGAATATTGTGGCCAGAGCCTCTGCAATTTGCACCCGTACTTCCCTTAGTAACCTAGGATACATCCCATCTAGAGCAGTGACTTTTCTACTTTGAGGACTGCCAGCCTTTTAAGTACATCTTCTATCTAGTTTTATCCTATTCCATATTGCTACTGCCTCTCCCTTTACTGCTACATTGGTAGCATCCTCTTATCTAGTGAAACATAGAAAATAGGTGCAGGAGTAGGCCATTCGGCCCTTCTAGCATGCACCGCCATTCAATGAGTTCATGGCTGAACATGCAACTTCAGTACCCCATTCCTGCTTTCTCGCCATATCCCTGGATCCCCCTAGTAGTAAGGACTTCATCTAACTCCTTTTGAATATATTTAGTGAATTGGCCTCAACAACTTTCTGTGTTAGAGAATTCCACAGGTTCACCACTCTGGGTGAAGTTTCTCCTCATCTCGGTCCTAAATGGCTTACCCCTTATCCTTAGACTGAGACCCCTTGTTCTGGACTTCCCCAACATTGGGAACATTCTTCCTGCATCTAACCTGTCTAAACCCGTCAGAATTTTAAACGTTTCTATGAGATCCCCTCTCATTCTTCTGAACTCCAGTGAATACAAGCCCAGTTGATCCAGCCTATCTTGATGGGTCAGTCCCACCATCCCGGGAATCAGTCTGGTGAACCTTCGCTGTCCTTCCTCAAGTTAGGAGACCAAAACTGTACACAGTACTCCAGGTGTGGCCTCACCAAGGCCCTGTACAACTGTAGCAACACCTCCCTGCCCCTGTACTCAAATCCCCTCGCTATGAAGGCCAACATGCCATTTGCTTTCTTAACCGCCTGCTGTACCTACATGCCAACCTTCAATGACTGATGTACCATGACACCCAGGTCTCGTTGCACCTCCCCTTTTCCTAATCTGTCACCATTCTCTGTTTTTACCACCAAAGTGGATAACCTCACATTTATCCACATTATACTTCATCTGCCATGCATTTGCCCACTCAACCTAACCTATCCAAGTCACTCTGCAGCCTCATAGCATCCTCCTCGCAGCTCACACTGCCACCCAACTTAGTGTCATCCGCAAATTTGGAGATACTACATTTAATCCCCTCGTCTAAATCATTAATGTACAATGTAAACAGCTAGTGCCCCAGCACAGAACCTTGCGGTACCCCACTAGTCACTGCCTGCCATTCTGAAAAGTACCCATTTACTCCTACTCTTTGCTTCCTGTCTGACAACCAGTTCTCAATCCATGTCAGCACACTACCCCTAATCCCATGTGCTTTAACTTTGCACATTAATCTCTTGTGTGGGACCTTGTCGAAAGCCTTCTGAAAGTCCAAATATACCACATCAACTGGTTCTCCCTTGTCCACTCTACTGGAAACATCCTCAAAAAAATTTGTCAAGCATGATTTCCCTTTCACGTGTCCAAGTCAGCATGGACTTATCATGTCCCCTCTTTCCAAATGCGCTGCTATGACATCCTTAATAATTGATTCCATCATTTTACCCACTACTGAGGGTCAGGCTGACCGGTCTATAATTCCCTGTTTTCTCTCCCTCCTTTTTTTTAAAAAGTGGGGTTACATTGGCTACTGATCCAGAGTCAATGGAATGTTGAAGACAGATGCAAAGTACTCATTTAGTACGGCAACCTCCAAGATCTCCTTTTTTGTCCCTAATCGCCCCAACCTTCCTTTTTGACTATCCTTTTACTATTTGTGTTTATAAAAGACTTTTGGATTACCTTCTGTGTTAGCCGCTAATCTATTCTCATACTCGCTCTTTGCCCCTCTTATTCACTTATTTTTAAGATCGCTCTGTACTTCAGCTTGGTTCTCTACTTTGTGAACCTTCCAATTGTCATAAGCCTCCTTTATCTCACTTTAACCTCTATCTTTAGTCATCCAGGGAGCTCTAGCTTTGGATGCCTTTTCTTTCTCTCTATGGAAATGTCTATTCTGGACCCGAGCCATCGACTCTATGAAGGCCTCCCATTGTTAAATTGGTAGACAAAAGCGTAATTGTTGATTCCGATCCACCTGGCCCAGAGCCTTTTTCAACTCACTGAAGTTAGCCCTCCTAAGTATTTTTATGCTTGATTATGCCATGTCCTTTTCCATAACTCTTCTAAAGTGGATGATACTGTGATTACAGTTCCACAAATGCTCTCCCACTGAAACATGCTCCTCTTGCCCCACTTCATTTCCGAGAACTAGATCCAGCACTGCTTCCTTCCTCATTTGGCTGAAAACATACTGACCAAGAAAGTTTTTGTACATTTCCTTCAGAAAATAGCTTTTTGGGATATAGTACATGAGTAACTTAAGACATGACATGTGGTGAGTGAAGCAGGCCTGGGAGGAGCAGGGGACTTTGGACCCATGGTTCCCAAAGCTCTTCACCACTAGGGTTTCCTCACGTAATGCCTGGATCTGTTGTGGACTAATTGAGAGATTGTTGCTGTGATTAGTCAACAACTCCATTATTGTATCATGTGACTACCAGGGTGGTAGAATATGAACAAGATGGACCTTTTTTTCATCTAGCAATTCTCATATTCCTAAAGGATTGCATTTTTAAACCTATTATGGATTGTTCAGCTTTTGTGTGAATCTCGGCTTGCTATCACTGCAGTGCAGTGCTGAAGGAGTGCTGCATTGTTGGTGATGGCATCTTTCACGTCGAATGTTAAACCGTGGCTCCAACTGCCTGCTCACTATTTAAAGAAGGGAGATCTGATCAACAGACATCCTAACAACCAACCCCATCAAAGTAGATTAACTGGTCATTCCACTCACTGGGACCTTGCTGTGTGCAAATGACTGCTGGACCTCCCTACGTCACAGCAGTGACCACATTTCAAAAAGTACTTGATTAGCTGTGGGGCACTTTGGGACATCTTGTGCAATATAAATGCAAATTGTAAAACTGTCAATTTGTCACATTTCACTGTGTGAAAGGGTGTTTGTCAGACCTGTAACTATGCTGTTTTTGCCTTAGTTTGCAGATGCTTTTGACAATGTGGAGCTGAAAGAGGAGGCGCTTGCCTTCATAGCACGCAACTTGCAACACTTGTACAGAACAGAGGAACTGTGTGAGCTTTCCCCTGAGCAGATGAAAGAAATTCTAAAGCTGGACACGCTGGATGTTGACAGTGAGAGGAAGGTATGCACTGTTGCGATTCAGTGGATTGAAGCCAATATCAGTGAGCGTGCTGTACACGCGCTGGAGGTACTGAAGTGCGTGAGGTGGCATCATTTCAGTGAGAAGGACAGAATGTACATTGATGCCCTTAAATCTCAGCCATTTGTCAAAAACAAGCCTCTTGGCTCCATCGTAGATGATCTTTCTGCACCCAGAGTTGTTGATGTGCCCGCCACGCTGCCAAACTCTTCAAAGAGGATTGGATTTAGTGCAAAGGAGATGGTTATATTCTTTGGCCATCGAAAGGAGCCTTTCCTCTGTTACGATCCATATTCGGGTGACATTTATACAATGACTTCACCTTTGACTAGTCCTACTCTTACCAAGTCCATCAGTTCACTTGCTGTCTGTGTTTCGCCAGACAATGATGTGTTTTTGGCAGCGCAGCCAACCAAACAGCTTTGGGTATATAATGCAGTTCAGAACACCTGGCAGCAACTTGCTGAGCGACTGCTGGCGAGAGAGGGGATGGATGTTGCCTATCTGAATGGATATATTTACATCCTGGGCGGTCGAGACCCGTCTACAGGACTGAAGATTAAGGAGGTGGAGTGTTACAGTATTCAGAGAAACCAGTGGATTTTTGTGGCGCCTCTGCCTCATGCATTGCACTCATTTGAACTGATTACGGTCGGGGACTGCTTGTACGCAGTTAATAATAAGAGGATGTTGTGCTATGTGCCAGAGAGGAATCAATGGTTGAACTGCGCTTCCTTAAAACGCAGTGAGTTCCAGGAAGCTTGTGTTTTCAATGATGAAATCTATTGTATTTGTGACATTCCAGTCATAAAGGTTTACAACCCTTCGAAGGGTGAATGGCGAAAGATTAGTGACATCCCTATCGATGCCATCATCCACAACTTTCAAATAGTTTGTCATGGCAACAAACTGCTTCTCATAACCACCACAGTCCCGCAGTGGAAGAAGAACAGAGTGACTGTTCATCAGTACGACGCAAACGCTGATCAGTGGGTCAACATTGGCACAATGTTGGGATTGCTGCACTATGACAGTGACTTCATATGCCTCTCAGCACGTTTGTACCCTTCATGCCTGGAGCCTGGGCAGAGTTTTATCAGTGAGGAGGATGATGTCCGCAGCGAGTCGAGTGCGGACTGGGATTTTGAAGGTTCGAGTGATATTGACTCCGAGTCGGGAAGCTCGAGTTCGTTTTCAGATGATGATTGGCAGCCACCAGAAGGACTACGAGTTGAAAGAATACAGCAAAATGGCCACTCAGTCCCTCCAGACAATAGAGCGCCTCATATCAATGGCCAGATTGGGAACTAACCGGCTCCATTTTAAATGGTCATAAACGAGACAAATCAAAAATAGTAACAATAACTAGTATTTTTTTCTGATTGTTGCAGATACAGTAGTTTTTGGACAAATACAGACAGTTATATTTTTTGCGGTACATGTTAAAATGTCTTTGGAGGAACTGGAAAAATAAATAAAATTGCATTGAAAATAATTTTTTCTTATTGGCAGATGCACTATGAATTTGTTTTGCTTTCTGCTCCATCCTTTTCCAAGTGGCCACACCATTTTTAAAGCAATGATTAAGGTAGTTTAAATGTATTGAGTTCTCCTTCGTAAAATGGAGGTCTGAGAGTTGGGTGTTTTAGCTCGCTGCACACCTGTGTATGATGCTTCTTGGAATCTCCGAAATCTTATACAATAAATGCACTCTGAAGACATTTACAGTTTGGATGCTGCTGAATTCATGAGAATTGGTGGTAAAGTAAAAGGGCAGTTTCAACTGGGATGGTCTGGTAATTTTAAGGAACATAGTGGCATTGGTTTCACACAAGCCTTCAAGAGCTACTAGCTCTTAATTTATTTAAGGAGAATCATCTGCTTTCAAGAGTAAGAAGAAACCAAGAGTTTTATCCTGCTTGTTTTATCAGGGTTATTTGCCACCTTTTAATGAAGTTAAGTAACTTGGCAAGTTCATGGTATTGCAAATTGTAAGCAGACTTGCTGGGTTATGCTTGTGCAACCCAATTGTACTCTGAATTCTTTTATAAAACTGGTCATTGAAAACTTTAGTAATGTTCATGCTTGAGAAATTTATTGCCATGTTGGAAGTCTTTCACGTACCTTTGTGTAAACTTGTGATCCATTTTGTTTTTCTGAAAGCAGCAATTTAAATGACCCGTGATTGCTGCTCTTTCTCTTGAGCCTGGCTGCATGAGGTACCTCTACCTAAGGAAATATGTGCAGACGTAGGAGGAGGCCATTTGGCCCGTTGTGGTTCTTGATGAGGGAAGTCCAAAACTTGCCCCATGCTGACCCCCACAGGTGTCTATCGTCCTCTCTACAAATATTTATCCTAAACAGATGCAATGGTCTCTGCCTCTACCTCTGTCGATTTTTTTGTTACGCAAGGGTATTGAGGGTTACAGAACCAAGGCGGGTAGAGGGAGATGGGATACAGATCAACCATGATCTAATTGAATGGCGGAACAGGCTCGAGGGGCTGAATGGCCTCCTGTTCCTAAAACTTTCCATGCTCTTAAGAACCTGTGCGAATAAATTTCTGCTAACCCCTCCTCACACTGACCGTTTTAAATTTTAAAATGTTCCGAAACTGATTGAAGCAGACTAGAATAAAGAGCGCCTACAGCATGTTAAAAGGAGCACAACTTGGATCAGGAGTAGCTATACATCTTTCAAAGTAGAAGTATAATTTGCATTATGTTTTAGAATGATCCTTCTGTTGGCTTCTCTGACGGCATGTTCTCCAATGGGCGAGCTTCTGTCATCACTTCAATCCATGACATTGGAAGAGGTTTGGGAATTGTGTGTGGGATTGAAACCTAAAGATTAAATGATATCTCCCTATATTTTTTAACAAAGACAGTGAACTAGCTTTCAAAGTCCATGCTATTGCTCTTTAAAAAAAAAAAATTGAATTATATGGTAATTTGAATGAAGCAGTTGAATTTAATATCGAATTTACAGGATTGATCTATTGAATGCATTGTACTTCATTCTACCTCTGGTGCCTTGAGGTTCAGTCATCTTACCAAGTTTTAAAGTTGGACAAATGACATATGGCTTCAAATTGACTTTTTGAATGTTTTTATTCCTCCTTTTTCAGATGCCTAAACATATTTGATTACTGCTCACGTAAAATTCTTTGCGTTTAATTTAAGCCAGTTAGTAATTGCGTTTCAGTAGACAAGGAATTTTATGGAAATGTGGAAATTAATGGGGTAGAGGAGATGGGGAGGGACAAGGGATTTGAAAACCAGGATGAGAATTTTTAAATCAATATTTTGCTTAAATGGGAGCCAATGTAGGTCAGCGAGCACAGGGACTTGGTGTGAGTTTTGGATGACCTCAAGTTTACGTAGCGTAGAACATAGGAAGTCCGCCAGGAGTGCGTTGGAATAGTCCAGTCTAGAGGTAACAGGAATGGATAAGGGTTTCAGCAACAGATGAACTAAGGCAGGGGTGGAGACGGGTTATACGGAGGTGGAAATAGGCGGTCTTGGTTATGGTGCGGATATGTGGTCGGAAGCTCATTTTGGGGTCAAATATGACACCAAGGTTGCAAACAGTCTGGGTCAGCCTCACAAATGGGAGAGGATGGAGTTGATGGCTGGAGAACGTGTTTGTGCCGGGGACCGAAGAGAGATTGGCTTTGGTCTTCCCAATATTTAAATGGAAAAAATTTCTGCTCATCCAGAACTGGATGTCGGACAAGCAATTTGACAATTTAGAGACGGTGGAGGGGTCGAGATAAGTGGTTGTGGGGTAGAGCTAGCTGGGTGTCGTTAACGTACATATGGAAACTAACGCTTTGATTTGAAGGAGAAGGGGACATTACCTGAGGAGAGTGAACTATTAACAATATCAACTGACCTATGAGCCAGAAAACGAAGTTGGGTGGCCAGCAGTTTAGTGGGAATAGGGTCGCGGGAGCAGGAAGTGGGTCTCGGGAACAAGATGATGGCGGGGGACTTGGAGAGAAAATGGAAAAAGATGCAAGTTCAGGGCTAGGGCAAGGGTGATCTTCAGAGGAATTTTCCCTGGTGGGCTCTGGGAAGGAAGGGAATTCGCAGAAGCAGCTGATCGGATGGTCTCAATCTTGGAGATAAAGAAGTCCATGAACTTGGGTGAGGGTGAAGGAGATGGAAGAGTGGGTTTAAGAAGACAGCTAGCAGTAGAGAATAGAAGTCGGTGTTTATCTTTACATTCTAGAATGATTCTGGAATGGCGAGCAGGACCCGATAATGTTTTGTGGTCCAATCCGATCTGGTGGTGAATGGCTAAACCAGTTGCCTGCCAAAACTGTTCAAGTCTGGATCCTTGAACTAAAGGGAGCGGAGATGAAGGTCGCACCAGGAAGAATGGCCTGGGTGAGAGTGTGGTTTTAGTAGGGACTAGGATGTCAAAGGTAGTGATGAGGGTGTGGTTGAGCAAATTGGTAGCTGCAGAAATTTTGTGGATAGAAGGCCAAAAGCTGGCTAGTTGGAATTTTGTAAATGAATTGGGAGAGTTTTTCCGGGGTGGACACACACTATGCGAGGTGGTAAGATCAAGGGACTGGCTGTGAATATGGGTTGGGGAGTTTACATGGAGTGAGATTAAGGGAGTATAGGGGGGCAATTAACTCTGGAGAATGTGATGGAGGTTGAAATCACAGGATGAGAAGTTGCTCAGTTCAGGTGCTGAGGGAGGAAAGCAGTGACGATACTGTGGTAATAAAATTCTTATGGTATTTGGGTGGACGCAGAACGAGAATTTTAAATGAGGGGTGGAACAAGGTGAGATGCTCAGAGGAGAAAGTGCCATAGGAGTAGGGACACCAACCGAGGTGTGATTTGGTAATGAAACCCACCGCGTTCTGGACAGGGCAAGTGGTGCAAAGTCTCGCCTGGTGGGGAGACTTCATTTAGGAGTACGGTGTCATCGCCCCTCAACCAGGTTTTGGTCGGGGCCACGATAAGCTCATGGATAGCAAGGACACAAGTGAAAGGACATTCTGGAGGGAGATGTGGAGAGGGTCGGTGATGGCTGGTCCACAGGGTCAGTACTGGAGGGATGAGTGGGACGGGGAGGAGTTTGGCAAGATTAGTCCCCAGTGAGCACACTGGGCGGGATGGTCAGCGAGAGAGTAGGGTGGAACAGTTGGGGTTGCTGTTCGTGAGGAGGCAGTGGCGAGTGCTTCGATGGGCCCTTCGGAGGATGCCAAGAGAGGCACCGAGGGAAGCTGTTGGCTTATCTAGGAGGAAGTCAAATCTGGGACGGTGGCAGGAAAGTCAAAGAGCAATGAAGGTTTGGGGCAGAGATTTGGGAAGGCAGAGTGTCCGAGATGAAAGGAGGCATGATGGGAGAGCGGCCAGGGAGGGATGGAGAGAAAAGAAAAAGAGGGATGAAAAAAAAGTGGGAATGGACGTAAGCGACTGGTCCGGGGCAGCAGCCAAAATGTGCTCGCGAAAATTCAAGTTACATAGGCCGGGTTATGTAGCAACTTTTGGGAGACAAATTTCCTGGTAATACAATACACAAATATTGAGGAGGGTGTGTGTGTATTCATATCTTCCCTTTATTAACCTGAACCGTACATGGAAGCAGAAGACATATGAATGATTCCAAAGTACATCGTGCTGTGAGGCTGATCTGACCTGTCAGTGTTTTGTATGATAGATTTTGCAAGATAGAGAAAAAAATTGACTATGTTAAATAATTTAAAATATACACATTTATTTAAAGCCCTTTTCCTGAAATTGGCCTGCATCATTTCAAGGTACAAAAGATTAAAACATTATTTGGCTTACAAAATGCTCACTAACACTCCCAGCTTTCAGTGGGAGGTTTAATAACTTGCTTGTGCAAATATGCACCAGTACAGAATGTTCAGATTGTATAAAATAGTTTTGGAACCAAATGTTTTTTTAAGGCATGACTGGCAGTTTGGTATTTTATAAAATGGCCTGTTCTATGCAATGGACAGCTAACCCATAGTCCTTCATGTTTATCTGTAGTATTATCACACTTTTAATAGAGTATCTTTTGTGCTTGTCCAAGATGGAAAACTGCTGTAGAATGCAATGGTTACCTCCAGGTTCGCTTATAACCCAGCCAGAAGCAGAGGAAATAACCGTCCTTCCCTCCGCCCCAATAATCTGCCTTCATAAATCCTCTGACTGTTGTATCAAGTTAAACGTTTCCACTTTCTGCACCTGCTGTCCTTATAATGTCTCTGAAAGATTGCTCATTTGTGTTGTGCTGTGATTACATATCCATTAGAAGCTGGCTTGAAATTGCCCACTCTCGTATTCTTTTATGTGGGATCCTTCAAGCCATGAAAGAGAGGTGTTCATCCCATCGGTCTTGATCTCAATATCCCAGGACACACAATTGTTTTAGTCTGTATAATAAATTCAAGGTATAAGCACTACATAATATTGTCACTGTTATTTTCACAAGGAGTAAGGTTTTCAGGATAAAAAAAACACCAAAAAATTGGGCGGGGATAGGGGGAAGCGGGCTTAAAGTATTGATAAATTAATTACTTGGAGCATTCAGTATCTCATTCTGCCCAATTTTAAATGGGTATTGCTTTCTTAACATTTGTAAACAAACCAAAACATTTGTAACAAAACCAAATGCACAATGCATTCATTAATTCGATCATGTTGTATAATTGGCTGGGATGCTGTTGTGATGAAAGTGATGCACTGTTTTCCATCCCCAAACTATCTGAACTTTTTTCTGAAAGTAGAGTTGACAAAGTTGGACGGGGGTAGAAACAGACTGGGCTGTTGGCCGGTTTTAAGGCTATTGTAATTGTGTAAAATTCATCGTGTGGCAGGCAGCCACTGGTGGGGGATCTTGCACAGTGAATTTTGTCTCGGGAAAGTTGCTGGTTGCCACTTAACTCAACAGCCTCCTTTTTATTTTTTTTGAAAACCAACTTGATTGTGTTGGTTTGAAGTCGTCAACTTTGGAATCATGTAGTCATACCAGCAAGAAAATGGTCAATATCAGGTGTATTTATTGGGAGCTTTGTAAGTAGCAAACATATTTCAGTACAAACCTTGCAGGATTTTGACCTTTTCCAGTCATTGTTTCTTTTCTATAGTATTACCAGGCACAAGCTCCAACGAAGCCACTTAATAGTTTGTTTTTACCAACACCCAGAGCAATGTAAGTTTTGATTTTGCCTGACACTTCTGACCTCTTGTATACTTATCGATTAAATACTTATCAATTACAACAACTTGCATTTATGTAACACCTTTAATGTGAAACATCCCAAGGTACTTATACTTTTAATTGCAAAACCTCGGCAACAGGCCTTGGCCATAATACAAGACACCAAGGATGAAAAAGAATAGGAAAAAGGGTGAAATAAATAAATAATGGCAAGCTTGAGTTTTTAAATGTGTCTGTTCGCACAAAGTTCCAGTTCATGTGAAATAGTAAATCCAAGACCAGGATAAACCACCAGGTGCTTTTCTATTGCCTTTCAGGAATGGTAAGGCATTTATTACAAACTTTCCATCTGTGTATGTGTGGACACTAACTGGTCCTAATGTTTTTACTGTTTTATCACTAGTCCCATACGTTGATGTTAGACTGGGTGGAGGGTGGAGGGGGGGGGGCGGTTCTAATGTATGGCCACAGATTTAACTTCACAGTGAATGAGGACAACTGCCTGGTTTATGTAATTTACCATGTCCACGTTGTATCTATCTTTCAGTTTTCTTCATTTGTCATGGGCTTGTTTTTACTTGTACTTGGAACAAGTGCAACATATTTGAAACAGCTACTTGACTGGAGAACATGGAGTAGGCCATTTGGCCCCTCGAGCCTGCTCTGCCATTCAATAAGATCATGGCTGATCTTCCACCTCAACTCCACTTTCCTGCTCCATTCCCATATCCTTAGATTCGCTTAATATCCAAAAATCTGCTGATCTCTGTTTTGAATATACTTGGAGCCTCCAGTCTTTTTGGGGTAGAGAATTCCAGGGATTCGTCACCCTCTGAGTGAAGAAGTTTTTCCTCATCTCAGTCCTAAATGGCCGACCCCTTATTCTGATCCTGTGACTCTGGGTTCTAGACTCCGTGTCTACCCTGTTGAGCCCTGTAAGAACCTGTGGAGGTAGGCTGTGCAACTTAACTTTGTCATTTTGTATGTAGAGTCTATAAAATAGCTCTTGTTCTAAAAGCAACTGATTTCAATTCGCAACCTTTGTGGAAGTCAGCTTGCTCATTTCAGTTTGCTGGATATTAATTAAAGGTGGAAAAATGGACTTGATAGAAATCATCCATGATCTGATTGAATGGTGGAGTAGGGGGTGAATGGTCTACTTGTGTTACTAGTGTGCACCTTCCATTCCTGAGGGTGAACTGACAACTAACAGAGTTGTTCACACTGGCTAGATACCACACTGAGTGTCAGCTTATGCTTCAGGCTTCAATCCCCCTCTTGATTCTGGACACATGCAAGGAAAAAGCTTGTATTGTTTTGGGATGGAGATGGGGAAGATAGATTGCCTATCTGGGTACATCTGTCTTGTATAGGCCAGCTTAAGTTCTGGGGCATGCCACTGCCACCCCCCCTGCCCCGCAAACTATATGACTGGGCGGGGGGTGGGTCAGTGCAAGCATAGATTAACTTGTTTTTCCCTACTCATCCTCCATCATTGCCACATAAATTTTGGGGTAGGAGGAGGAGAGGCCCCAGCCTAGAAGGCATAGTGCCAACTGGCAGGATAAATCTTTCAAAGTTCTGTGTAGCAGTGTTTAGATAGTAAATGTGTGGCAACCTGCATGTTATCAATTGGAACCTAATGCCCAACAAGTTAGCTGCCTGCTGGGCTTTCATCCTAAAGGTCTGTGGTAATACAGGATCCCTGGCTTCCTGCTACTTTGGCATGGGTTTGCACCTAAGAAAACTAGTAAGTGAATGCCAAAGGCGCACTGCAAAAGATCCAACATGGTGTAAATGATCCAGGTGTGACTGGTGTGTGGCAGCTAAAGGTACATTATCTAAATGAATTGAGAATTGTCTTCACAGCCAGAAAGGTGATAAAATGATCTGCCTGGGGAAGAAGTGACCAGTAGAGTTCCACAGGGATTTATTCTGGGATAAATTTTATGCAGGAAGAATGTTCCCAATGTTGGGGAAGTCCAGAACCAGAGGTCACAGTCTAAGGATAAGGGGTAAGCCATTTAGGACCGAGATGCGGAGGAACTTCTTCACCCAGAGAGTGGTGAACCTGTGGAATTCTCTACCACAGAAAGTTGTTGAGGCCAATTCGCTAAATATATTCAAAAAGGAGTTAGATGAGGTCCTTACTACTAGGGGGATCAAGGGGTATGGCGAGAAAGCAGGAATGGGGTACTGAAGTTGAATGTTCAGCCATGAACTCATTGAATGGCGGTGCAGACTAGAAGGGCCGAATGGCCTACTCCTGCACCTATTTTCTAAGTTTCTATGATCCCTGCTGTTCACAATATTTGTAAATGACTGGAACGGGGTGACTAGTATTTGCTAAATTTGCTGTTGATACCACTGTGGGCAGATTGTGAGAGACCAAGTATCTTCAGAATTGACCCCATTTAAAAAAAAAAAATGGCTGATATGGTACCCATTTATGGATAGATATAGAATAATGCATGTAGAAAGATCCTATTTTAAGTAGGCTGATGGGGTCAGGTAAATGAACTCCTGCATGGGTGAAAAGCACTGAAATTTCCAGTGATCTAAAAGTCGATGGTGGCACAAGATGAACAGGAGTTGTTCTCTAATAACTATTGATCAGGTTCTTGTATTAAGATAGGGAGACCACTATTTAATAGGATCCCAAATAGCAAGTTGTACCTCCTGCCTGTCCTGGAATAATTCTGGAGGTTCTATCAAACAACTTGGAGGGAGGAAAACATTTGGATAATTGGATACACTTTTGGGGTAATAAATTGTTGCGTGTGACTTAAAATTTCTACCAATTTTTAAAAAAATATTGTAATTCAGATACATTACAAAGTATTGGGTTGGTGTGAATGCCACTGGACTATTTCATGGCGAAAGCAGCTACACATACTGCATCCTTCCCATCACAGGTACATGCTTCCTTCATCCTGGTCTTGAGTGGGGGTTACAAACGGTACGTTTGGGAAGGAAAGTTTGGATGCAAAGGGACAAGGTAGTGGAAATGAACTGACCTCCAGTTCATATAGCCACCCTTCCTACTGATCTTCAATTGATCCAAGTAAATGTTTTTGACAGAGTCTGCATGATAGTGGAAGTGCTACATCGGATTGAAGCTCCACTTCAAACCGTGGAAGTGAGGTAGGGAGAGCCAATGTGAGGTTATCCACTTTGGGGGCGAAGGCAGAATATTATCTGAATGGCCAGATTAGGAAAAGGGGAGGTGCAACGAGACCTGGGTGTCATGGTACATCAGTCATTGAAAGTTGGCATGCAGGTACAGCAGGCAGTGAAGGCGGCAAATGGTATGTTGGCCTTCATAGCTAGGGGATTTGAGTATAGGAGCAGGGGAGGTCTTGCTGCAGTTGTACAGGGCCTTGGTGAGGTCTGACCTGGAATATTGTATTCAGTTTTGGTCTAATCTGAGGAAGGACGTTCTTGCTATTGAGGGAGTGCAGCGAAGGTTTGCCAGACTGATTCCCGAGATGGCTGGACTGACGTATGAGGAGAGACTGGATCGACTGGAGTTTAGAAGGATGAGAGGGGATCTCATAGATACATATAAAATTCTGACGGGACGGGACAGGTTAGATGCAGGAAGAATGTTCCCCATGTTGGGGAAGTCCAGAACTAGGGGCCTCAGTCTAAGGATAAGGGGTAAGCCATTTAGGACTGATGAGGAAAAATTTCTTCACTCAGAGTTGTTAACCTGTGGAATTCCCTACCGCAGAGTTGATGCCAGTTCGTTAGATATATTCAAGAGGGAGTTAAACATGACCCTTATGGCTAAAGGGATCAAGGGGTACTGAGGTGAATGATCAGCCATAATCTTACTGAATAGTGGTGCAGGCTTGAAGGGCCGAATGGCCTACTCCTGCACCTATTTTCTATGTAACCTTGTTTTGTATCATTTCTAAACATTTTTTGTGCTGCTTTGTAGGGTTGTAGCAGATATTTCTCCTGTGCTCTGTCAAAGACCACTCTGGTAAGTAAGCCGCTGATCCCTATGACTAGTGACTTTTACACTCACTGTATCTGGTAATGTAGCATTCCCTGGGGTTGAACAGATACTCTTACTGGAATTAGCTCACTGAATTGACACTGGCATTCTCATAATCATTCCACTGTTTATTCCACTGTCGATCAGACTGTACAACTTGGCGATAAACTATATTACAAATATACAGAATTTTTACACTTGCTCACATATTTAAAAAAAAATGCAACACTCTACATTAGACACTGGTCCAGGTTTAAACGTATCCATTGAGGTTTTGCTTTACCTATCGGGAGAGCTGGATGTTCCAAAATGGTTAAGAACTAGAGCTGAAATATACACCTCTACTGAGGACTGGAGCTGTTCAGCAACCCTCTGAGCCAGTTTGTAAACCTTCCCCTACTATGAGAAACTCTGCCACTGCATCGCAGCTTCACTTCCAGTCCAGAAATAAATCAAATTAGACAGATACGATCTTGTCAAACTTAATGTCACATGATTAGCTCCCTATAACCTTAAAATTATATACCTTTGCTTTGAATCATTTCTAAGCAAATTTTCCAATATCCAGAACTTGAATCGTGATGCGAAGTGGCTGGTTTTGGAAAACCTAACCACAATCAGTTTGTATTTTCTGTTTTTGAGTAATACTTTACTCGCTTGACTATTTTAGCTTTAAACTCCCTTCCATTGCTCCTTTATTACTTGTTTCTATAAGGTCCAGAAGAGCTTCCTTTTCCGCTGACTCCAGAAGCTTATTAATCAATTCATCGAGTTGTCTCCCACCGCACAGAATCTCCTAGAACAGAACAGAAGAGTAAGCCAGAGGACAAGATGTGGGCTGATTTAAAGAACTAAAAACTAGGATGATATGTGATTACAATGCTGCCATTTGTAATTCATAATGGTTTGCAGACCTAACCAAAATAGCAGACTGCACTTGGTCTGCAAACTGTGGAAGTGGGAGCTCGCTGCTATACAGCTCCAGGCCTGAGAATAATCGTATTGGAGCCTGAAACATAGAAAATAGGTGCAGGAGTAGGCCCTTCGAGCATGCACCACCATTCAATATGATCACGGCTGATCATGCAACTTCTGTACCCCATTCCTGCTTTCTCTCCATACCCTTTGATCCCTTTAGCCGTAAGGGCCACATCTAACGAACTGCCCTCAACAACTTTGTGGTAGAGAATTCCACAGGTTCACAACTGAGTGAAGAAGTTTCTCCTCATCACGGTCCTAAATGGCTTACCCCTTATCCTTAGACTGTGACCCCTGGTTCTGGACTTCCCCAACATCGGGAACGTTCTTCCTGCATCTAACCTGTCCAATCCCGTCAGAATTTTATATGTTTCTATGAGATCCCCTCTCGTTCTTCTAAATTCCAGTGAATATAAGCCTAGTTGCTCCAGTCTCTCTTAATATGTCAGTCCTGCCATCCCGGGAATCAGTCTGGTGAACCTTCGCTGCACTCCCTCAATAGCAAGAATGTCCTTCCTCAGATTAGGAGACCAAAACTGTACACAATACTCCAGGTGTGGCCTCACCAAGGCCCTGTACAACTGCAGGAAGACCTCCCTGCTCCTATACACAAACCCTCTCGCTATGAAGGCCAACATGCCATTTGCTGCCTTCACCGCCTGCTGTACCTGCATGCCAACTTTCAATGACTGATGTACCATGCCACCCAAGTCTCATTGCACTTCCTCTTTTCCTAATCTGTCACCATTCAGATAATCTGCCTTCCTGTTTTTGCCACCAAAGTGGATAACCTCACATTTATCCACATTATACTGCATCTGCCATGCATTTGCCCACTCACCTAACCTGTCCAAGTCACCCTGCAGCCTCTTAGCATCCTCCTCACAGCTCACACTGCCACCCAGCTTAGTATCATCTGCAAACTTGGAGATATTACATTCAATTCCTTTGTCTAAATCAGTAATGTAACTGAAGCCCATTCATTGAGAGATTTACTTCCCAAATAATTATAAATACACTTTGATATATCCCTCACCTTAATGTCCCTCACAACATAGTTAATCCGGTGATCTGTAATCCTGTCCTGGGTGAAGTTATAGGTACGAATTCTTTCTGACTGGGCTCTTGTTCCAACCTATTGTAGACAAAGTTAAAGTAAATTTCTCACTGCAGCTCATGACTACATATTAGAGTAAAAGCAATTGCTCTGAACTAGGAATGTAATACAATAGAAGATTGAAACACAGTAAGATGTGTGAGGATCATTCATTTATCCATTATTTGAACATACATTGTCGAATGTGAAGCTACTACTTTGCAGTCTCTCTTCAGGGCCACAGTTATGCCAGATTTGTGTGCACACTGCAGCTCAGCAACTCTGAATACACAGGCTCTGGGTTATGAGGTGTAATATATTTGCTTTATGGGTTCTTTGCTTAAGAATTCATAGCAGTACATTGCTATTAAGAACTAGTTGGTTTATTAGCAATCACACTACACATTACCAGTTCATCCACCAGGCTCACAACCACCGCTTCATCGTGGATTCCCCGAACCCAAGTGGCTGGGGTTTTATGGAGTCTTGTGAACATCATGTGATTGGCTAAGCTACTCACAGCTCTATCAATCTGTGAGCATACTCACAGATGCATACATTCCATGAGGGTCCTTTAGTCGGATCGTGGGTCTGTTTTGAGATATTTCAAAATTCTTGCACCATCAACACTACATATCACAACAGAGCCAATGACCAAAATAAAAGCACTGTCTCTAGTCACTTCCTTAGTGTGGTTTCTGGACCAGCACAGTGGAAAATGGAATTAGCACGCTGAGCTTGCTACTCTGTAAATCAGCAACCTGGTGAATCCACAGTGCCAGATTTCAGGAAAGGGCAAGCTCGATGAGATTGAACATTGTTCCTTATGACCGTTACCTGCAGCTTCCGGGTACTCTGCCTCTGCTCTAGCTCTTTCTCCGTCGCCTGCTGGTATAGTTTTGCTTTCAATGTGCGAATGGCCAGCTTTCGGTTCTCTAACTGTGACCGGTGCTGTTGGCATTCTATTGTTAAACCTAGGAAGTTTAGACACCGTTAATGCGATCTGCAGTAATCTGGTATTATCACACAAGACATGCAACTTTTGAGAAGTGTTACATATTTCAGGATTGCCTTTGATACTCTCGGGTTCAGTGGTACTGGTGACGCCGGTAAGTAATCTGCCTGTACTACCAATATCGAATCACAGGTTAACACTCGGGTCACCTTGTAACCTAAACTGGATAGCGTGTCGTTCGCATGTACTCATCTCCCATCTTTCAGTACACAAACAAACGCTTTAGTGAGACGAAACTAGGTATGAATCGTTAAGCCAGTTTATTTCACAGACTGCAAGTGAACAAATCTCACCTAGTTGGTTAATTGACCTTGTATCTATCTCATTGTCGACTTCCCCATTAGACCCATCAATAAAGCCAACTCCCTCCCCTGCCTTCAGGAGTGGGTCCCAAGAAACAGTTTCCTGCTCTTAAAATGAATGTAAACCATCCTGACTTAATGGCCTTGATATTAAACCCCTTCACCCCCCACCCCACGATGGGCAAGAGTGGGTCAGTTAGGAGAGGTGTTGGGTTAAAAATGAAAATTGATGTCAAGGTTCTGCTGTTAAATCCTGCAGCACCTCCACATCCCCGGCCTTGCCAGGTTCGGCTGTTTCCAGCCTCCTCCACCTGCCTCTAAATATTAGGGTCAATGAGTCAATTAACTCTTGTCGTTAGGAGTTTAAATTAGAATATGAGCCATAACATTCCACAAATTTGCATGTCTTTAACATGTTGTCCGAGTAGCTCTAGGAGAATTTTAAACCACAAGAATCCACTTGAACTTGAACTTAAAATATATTACTCAAATGTAACTTGCTTCCAATTTTTTGTGGAAAAATGGTCCAAAAGTGGAAGATACCAATGGCAGTAATACGCAGTTTGTCCCTTACGTAGGCAGCATATTTTTACACAAAAAAGAGAGTTCCACAGGAAAAGCAGACAGCCACTCACCTGTTGGAATATGGACAATTCTCACTGCGCTGTCTGTCGTGTTAACGTGCTGCCCCCCTGCTCCTTTGGCTCGAAATGTATCGATCCTCAAATCATTGGGATCTATTTTAATATCTACCTAAAATGGGGAGTAGGTTAAAGCAGAGCATTAGGTATTTATGATTTCCAAGTAAACTCAGCAATCTCTGGTACAGTCTACTCCTGGGAATTCACTTTTTACACCCAACAAATTCTGAAGTGCCCAGTAATTTAAATTAAATGACAATCAGGGGCACACGATCAGTGTTGAGCAAGAATTTTTACACTTAACAGAATCTGAGGCTGAAAAATGAACACTGGCAAGAAAACAAACATTCTTTTTCTGCCACATTCTACTTGCCTGAAAGTATACTTGCGGGGAAAGTATAGAAAGGCTGGAAGAGAACAGAAAGTATTCCCGAAGTTCTCAGCAAATCAGATTTCAGAGAATTTTGGGAGCCATTTCGGCCTGAGATCCTCTGCCTCCCTCCTAGCAAAATACATTGAAGATACAACATGGAAACAGACCCTTCAGCCCAACTAATGTGTGTCAGCGTTTACCCTCCACATGAGCACACCGTTCCAGTCAGTCATTTGTGATATAGGGTCAGGAGTAGGCCACTTAGCACCTCGAGCCTGTTATATCTTAACTCCGTCCACCCACCTTGGTTTCATATCCCTGAATACCTATGCCTAAAAATCTATCGATCTCAGTTTTTACATTTTCAACAATTTTTTGGGGGGGAAGATAGTGTTCCTGATTTCCCCTACACTTTGTGTGAAGATGTGCTTCTGGATATCACCACTGAACGGCCTAGCTCTAATAAGGTTATGCCCCCTTGTTCTGGACCTTACACCATCACCCCCCAGAGGAAATAGTTTCTGTCTATCTACCCTATCAGCTCCTTTAATCATCTGATACACCTCAATTAGATCACCACCTAATTGTCTATATTCAAGGCAATACAAGCCTAGTCCATCCAACCAGTCCCTGTAATTTCCCCCCTTTTAGCCCCAGTATCATTCTGGTGAATCAGCGTTGCACCCCCAAGGCTAATATATTCTTCCCGAGGTGTGATGCCCAGAACGTGTCTTATATGAAAAGGAACAAACACTAACTATTATTATATTTGTTGTGGAGATTACATGGTCCTTATTAGGATTCTCCATTCTGTTATGTGGCTCGGTAATGCCCTGATAGGATGTGTCCATTAATAAAACTACCCATCAAACAGTCATGCCTGCTGCTGCACACTTCTACCACTCAATGGAGCTTCACGAGCTCCAGAAGCTGAATCGCCCATAAAGCACGGAGGGAAATTTACTTTATCCCATCTCCCGCTGGGCAATGCCATGGGACATCCACTGAATCCGATAAAACAATGTATGTTGCTGCTACGGTGTAGGTGTGTGTCCCTTTAAGGCAATTATGTCATATTAAGATTAAGTAAACATTGGGCATCCAACAACACCTTGCATTTATATAGCGGCATTAACTTCGTAAAACATTCCAAGGTGCTTCACGGGAGCGTTATCAAACAAAATTTGACACCGAGCTGTATGAGATATTAGGACAGATGACCATAAGCTTGATCAAAGTAGTAGGTTTTAAGGAGGGTCTTAAAAAAAAGGTTCATAGGTTGATTGCTATTCAGCCTGCAGATACTGTGGCACCAGAACACTTTGTTCCCTGCACATTGCAAATCGCTGCCTTTGTACTTCAATGAATATTTCTGTTTATACTTTTTAAATAATGTGCAATGTCTGAAGTGTGAAGGACATTAAAACTGTGTATGAATGCATGCACTTAAAAACTAGTGAGGGATACTATCATAACATAGTGTTGCTCGTAGTGAATAGGATGATAGTGAATCGGACTGTTCTGAACCTTAGTATTATATTTTGAGCCCTAAGTGAGCTTCCTACTACATATCCGCGCTCAGTTATTGGAATATGCTGAGTCTGTCCATCGCACAGCATCTCACTGTGTTGGAGCCATTTACATCCCAAAGACACTTTGCTTACTTGTTTTACTCCCACAGCACTCCCCTCCGTGTATTAAACACAGTACTGTTAGCTGACGGTTCATTTCAGAGACATCTTCTATCTCACCTCATCGGTCTGGGGTAGAATAATGACAGTCATGGTGCCAGTATGGATGCGTTGCATCCGTGATGACAGGCCCACTTCAGGAATCCTCTGAACCCTGTGGGTTCCACCTTCGTATTTTAAGAACCGATAAGCACTCTCCCCCGAAATACACGCTGCTGCATGATGTAATCCACCTAACAAAGGAGAACACAAATAAAAAACAACTTGGTGAAAGGAATTCACCAATAGTTCAATGGTGTGGATGCTGATGGTAAGGTAGTGTAGTGGATATGTTAATGGACCAGTAATTCAGAAAACATGAGTTCAAGTCCCACCATGCAGTTTTAGAATTTGAAGGAGGAGGCATTCCTGGATCTGGCTCTGGGGAATGAGGTAGGTCAAGTGGAGCAAGTGTGAGTAGGTGAACATTTAGGGAATAGTGATCATAGTTTCATAAAGTTTACACTAGCTATGGAAAAGGACAGGGAACGATCTGGAGTAAAATGTTTAACAGGGGGGAAGCCAATTTCAGCGGGATTGGCAGGCAAAACTGTAATCGAACAATGGGCTGCCTTTAAAGAAGAGATGGTTCTGGTACAGTTGAGGTACATTCCCACTAGGGGAAAGGTAGGGCAACTAACATCAAGCAGAAAAAGAGCGTGTATGACAGTTGTAAGGCTGCATCTGAGAATCAGGCTATATAGATATAGAAAGATCAGAGGAGAAGTGTAAAAGAAAATAAGAGGGACAAAGAGAGGGTACGAGAACAGATTGGCAGCCAACATCAAAGGGAATCCAAAAGTCTTCCATAGGCATATAAATATTAAAAGGCTGGTAAGAGGAGGGGTGGGGCTGATTAGGGACCAAAAAGGAAACCTACACCTGGAGGCAGAGAGTATGGCTGAGGTACTAAGAGGATTTTGCACCTGTCTTCACTAAGGAAAAGGCTGCTGCCATAGACATAGTGAAGGAGGAGGTAGTGGAGACACTTGATAGAATAAAAATTGATAGAGGTACTGGAAAGGCTAGCTGTACTTGAAGTAGATAAATCACCAGGAGTGGATGGAATGCATCCTAGGATACTGAGGAAATTGAGGACGGAAATCGTAGAGCTACTGGCCATAATATTCCAATCCTCCATAGTTATGGAGGTGGTGCTAGAGGACTGGAGAACTGCAAATGTTACACCATTGTTCAAAAGATTTAAAGGTAAACCCAGCAACCGCAGACTAGTCAGCTTAACCTCAGTAGTGGGGAAGCTTTTAGAAACAATAAGCTTATAACAACAATACCTGTGGAATTCTCTACCACAGAAAGTAGTTGAGGCCAATTCACTAAATATATTCAAAAGGGAGTTAGATGAAGTCCTTACTACTCGGGGGATCAAGGGGTATGGCGTGAAAGCAGGAAGGGGGTACTGAAGTTTCATGTTCAGCCATGAACTCATTGAATGGCGGTGCAGGCTAGAAGGGCTGAATGGCCTGCTCCTGCACCTATTTTCTATGTTTCTATAATCAGTAACAAAATTAACTATCACTTGGATAGGTGTGGATTAATTAAGGAAAGCCAGCATGGATTTGTTAAAGGCAAATTGTGTTTAACCAACTTGATCGAGTTTTTTGATGAGGTAAAAGAGAGAGTTGATGAGGGTAATGTGGTTGACGTAGTATACACAGATTTCCAAAAAGCTTTGGACAAAGTGCCACATAATAGGCTTACCAGCAAAGTTAAAGCCCATGGAATAAAAGGGACAGTGGCAGCATTGATATGGAATTGGCTAAGTGACAGGAAACAGAGAGTAGTGGTGAATGGCTATTTTTTGGATTGGAGGAAGGTATACAGTGATGTTCCCCAGGGGTCGGTTCTAGGACCACTGCTTTTCTTGATATATATTAATGACTTGGACGTAGGTATACAGGGCACGATTTCAAATTTTGCAGATGACACAAAACTTGGAGGTATAGTGAGGAGGAGAGGGATAGACTTCAGGAAGACATAGACAGGCTGGTGAATGGACGGACACGTGGCAGATGAAATTTAACGCAGAAATGTGTGAAGTGATACATTTTGGTAGAATGAGGAGGACATAAAAACTAAATGGTACAATCCTAAAGGGGATGCATGAACAGAGAGACCTGGAGGTATATGGGTACAAAGTGTTGAAGGTAGCAGGGCAGTTTGAGAAAGCAGTTAAAAAGGCTTGGGGCTCCTGGGCTTTATAATTAGAGGTAGAGGACAAAAGTGTGGAAATTATGATGAATCTGTATAAAACACAAGTTCAGCCCCAACTGGATTACTATGTCCAATTCTGGGCACCTCACTTTGTGAAGGATGTGAAAGCCTTGGAGAGAGTACAGAAAAAATTTACGAGAATGATTCCAGGAATGAGGGACTTCAGTTACATGGATAGACTGGAGAAGCTGGGGTTGTTCTCCTTGAAGCAGCAAAGATTGAGAGGAGATTTGATAGAGGTGTTCAAAATCATGAGAAGTCTGGACAGAGTAGATCGAGAGAAACTGTTCCCATTGGCAGAAGGGTCAAGAACCAGAGGACACAGATTTAAGGACATTGGCAAAAGAATCAAAGGCAACGTAAGAAAAAACCTTTTTAACGCAACGAGTGGTTGGGATCTGGAATGCGCTGCCTGAAAGGGTGGTGGAGGCAGACTCAATCTTACCTTTCAAAGGGGAGTTGGATAGGTATCTGAAGGATAAAAAAAATTTGCAGGGCTACGGGTACAGGTCAGGGGAGCGGGACTAGCTGAGAGTGGGCACAGGCTCGAAGGGCAGAATGGTCATCTTCTGCGCTGTCACCATTCTATGATTCTATAAGGACTTCTGCACTTCTTTTCATGCCTGTGGGAGGCTTGGAATATGGGGCAAATCACTCCAACATAGAAATATTAACTTCAGCCCTTACCTTGTGCTGAAATGTATAAATCAACTTCCACTGGCCACTTGGGAGTATTTCTGTACTGACACTAACGTTTTTGTATGTTATAATCATTTAAAATTTTTACATTTATCCTTTATTTTACCTTGCTTTTACCAGGTGCAAGGGGTTCAGCACTCTCTGGGCAGTAGTTGGGCAAACTCTGCATCACTGAAAGTGGTTTTGGGGCGCATGTGGACGATCTGTCAAGGAGAAACTTGACAGATTGCAGGATCTGAGTTTTCGCGCATGCAGGAATGCAGAACTTGCAGGGCCATCCTGAGGACTCATGACGGCGTACTCTGTGCATACGCAGTCATCAGCGTCATAAAGTCCCGGGCCAATATTAAAAATCTAAATTCTGCACACAATTCTTGTCAATTTGTTTCAATTATAACTGATTATATCCATGCATATAATGAGAACTGCCTGTGTAAACTTTAGCTGTGTCAGCTGTGACTCAGTGGGTAGCATCCTCGCCTCGGAGTCAGAAGGTTGTGGGTTCAAGTCTCCCTCCAGGGACTTGAGCACCAAAATGAATCTAAGCTGACACTCCCAATGCAGTGCTGAGGGAGCACTGCACTTTGGAGGTGCCGTCTTTCAGGTGAGATGTGAAACCGAGGCCCCGTCTACTCTCTCAGGTGGACGCAAAATATCACATGGCACTATTTCGAAGAACAAGGGAGGAGTTATACGCGATATCCTTGCCAATTATTTACCCCTCAATCAACTTAACAACAAAGCCTGATTATCTGGCCATTATCACATTGCTGTTTGTGGGAGCTAGCTGTGCGCAAATTGGCTGCCGCTTTTCCCACATTCATCTTAGGCAATCCCTCGAAATCGAGGAAGACTTGCTTCCACTCAAAGTGAGTTCTCAGGTGACTGTACAGTCCAATGTGGGAATTACAGTCTCTGTCACAAGATAGTCGTTGAGGGAAAGGGAGGGTGGGACTGGTTTGCTGCACGCTCCTTCCGCTGTCTGCGCTTGTTTTCTGCATGCTCTTGGCGACGAGACTCGAGGTGCTCAGCGCCCTCCCGGATGCTCTTCCTCCACTTAGGGCAGTCTTTGGCCAGGGATTCCCAGGTGTCGATGGGAATGTTGCATTTTATCAAGGCTTTGAGGGTGTCCTTGAAATGTTTCCTCTGCCCACATGGGGCTCGCTTGCCGTGTAGGAGTTCCGAGTAGAGTGCTTGCTTTGAGAGTCTTGTATCGGGCATGCAGACAATGTGGCCCACCCAACAGAGCTGGTCGAGTGTGGTCAGTGCTTCGATGCTGGGGATGTTGGCCTGAGCGAGAACACTGACGTTGGTGGGTCTATCCTCCCAGGGGATTAGCAGGATCTTGCGGAGACAGTGCAACAGTGACTACACTCCAAAAATACTTCATTGACTGTAAAGCGCTTTGAGACATCTGGTGGTCATGAAAGGCGCTATATAAATCAAGAGGCGAGGGCCCAGGCACAGCACGGGCCAGCCCACATTGCGATATGTGAACGCATTAGATCCGTGCAGCAGAGCAGGTCTCCAGTCATCTTGGTTAACCCTTGCCACTGGATCAAGACCTAGTTCTGTCAAGCCCGTGTGGTGGCTGGTGTGCAACGGTCACCACACGTTAAAAAAAATCTAAACACAGGCATCTTCCATCCGTCAAAATTTAGTTCGGACCTGGAATTTTAGGTTGATCATTGAAACACCTTTTTGACGTGGAAGCAAGTCATCCTCGATTCGAGGGACTGCCTATGATGATAATGATAAATCCAAGTCTGTCTTTCTTTAAACTTGACCCAGTGTAATTACACCCTCCTACCAGTGAGGGAGCCAAAGTACCAGCACTCGCTGGCAGGGAGGGGGCAGGGTGTCATTACAATGGCTGAACTGCAATTACAAATTTACTTAAGCTGCTTCTATTATAAATGTGGACATAGGATTTTCTAATGGGGAAATAAAGATGACAATGTATGGTTTTAAAACAGGAACTGCTTGACATCTGCATAACTCAGTCCAACTATCCCTCGCTTCCCAATCCTCTGCAGTCTGGGACATTGTGCATTTTCCTGGCTGATCAGATTATTTCTTTTGTCCCCATTTTCTCTCTTTTTTTCATTGCAACTCCCAGTAACCCCCCCACCCCCCCAACTCACTGTGTTTGCAGAAATGATGCAGCAGCCACTTAGGAACTGGGAGATGACAGGCTGCAAACAATACATTTAAATTGTGTGAATGAATATCAGGAATTTGTTATTTGACATCGACAGATAATACTATACCTATTGCGGACCTGCAAATGTAAAATTCCGCCGTGGAACATGGAGCAGCGCGTGGGGTCACGCTGTGGGGGGGGGGGGTCATGCTGTGGGAGTCACGCCATTAAATCCAAAGATGGAGCTACTAGGTTAGGCGATGCATATTTTATTCCCCATTCGCCCAAGTTCCCAATCTCTGCTGCAAAACCGAAGGAAACATGAGACAGATGATGGAGGAAGCAGGGAGCAGCTCATTTACATTCACCTGATGGTAACCAAGGGAAGTCACAACAGTATTACAGAAACATGCTCACTGCTGCTTTCAGAGAAAACGTTTGGGGCGATAACAGGTAATTGGGGGGGGGGGTGCAGAGAGGTGACTGGGGGTGGAATATCCTTCTCTGCACCCCCTCCAATAATACACAATGCTTCTCTGTACCCCACCTCCAATATCTTAATATCCTTTTTGAAAAAGGGAGACCAAAACTGCACGCAGTACTCCAGATGCAGTCTCACCAGGGCCATATACAGTTTTAAAATGACCTCACAGGGTTTATATGTTATACCCATTGCTACACATCTCAATATTCTGTTTGCTTTGGTTAAAAGCCTAGAAACATTGTGCTGAATGTTTTAGTGACCTGTCCACTAAAACCCCAAGATCTCTCTCCTGGCTCCGATACCGCAACTACACTCCCATTTAGCACAAAATCCACATCACCCTTCCCTCTGCCAAATCTCATAACCTTACTTTTTCCTGTATTAAACTTCATTTTCCATTCCCCCACCCCCCCACTGCCTGAATTTGTCAAGACTTTTTTTCAATGTGTGCACACTGATATTCATCATTTGCCACTCTTCCCAATTTGTTGTTATTCGTAAATCTGAACACTTTGGACACAATTTCTTTAGTAAGCTAACTTCTCTTCCTGTCCCCATGTTAGCTGGCATTGTAAACGATTCCCTCTACTCAGGTACAGTCATCACCCCGCTCTTCAAAAAAAAACACCCTTGGTCCCTCTGTCCTTGCAAACTATCGCACCATCTCCAACCTCCTTTTCCTCTCAAGTCCTTGAATCTATTGTCGCCTCCCATATCTGTGCCAATCTTTTCTGCAATGTCATGTTTGAACCCCTCCAAACAGGTTTCCGCCCCGACTCAGCACTGAAACAGCCTTAATCCAAGTCACAAATGGCATCCTCTGTGACTGTTACCATGGTAAACCATCCCTCCTCATCCTTCTCGACAATGATCAACCCTCCCCAACGCCTCTCCTACGATGTCCAACTAAACAGTACTGCCCTCGCCTGGTTCCATTCTTACCTATTCAATCGTAGTCAGAGCATCTCCAGCAATGACTTCTCTTCCCACCCCTGCACCGTTACCACTGGAATCCCCTACAGATCTATCCCTGCCACCTCCTCATCCTCGTCTACATGCTGCCCCTCAGCAGCCACGTGCTTGGGTTCCTCATCATCATCATAGGCGGTCCCTCGAACGAGGATGACTTGCTTCCACATGAGGTCACAGATGTTTCAATGAAGAACCCGATGTTCCAGTCCTGAACTCCATTTGAAGAGTGTGGAAGATGCCTGTGCATGGATTTTTTAAATGTGTGGTGACCGTTGCACATCAGCCACCACACGGACTTGACAGAGCTAGGCCTTTATCCAGTGGCAAGGGTTAACCAGAACAACTGGAGACCTGCTCTGCTGCACGGACCTAGTGCGCACACATATCGCAGTGTGGGCTGGTCCGTGCTGCCCCTGGGCCCTCGATTTACAACAGTAATGACAGCATCTGCAAACACTTTTAGTTTTGTTCTTCCTCATTTCTCCTGGTTGCTATCAAACCAATAACTTCGGTGCACAAATAATGGAATCAAGGGATATAGAGATCAGGCTGGAAAGTGGAGTTGAGGTCGATGAACGGCCATGATCATATTAAATGGTGGCGCTTGAGTTCCACATTTACGCTGATGTCCCAGCTCTACCTCTCCACCAACTCTCAACACAGGCTGCGAGGGGTCGTCAGGCTGCTTGTCCAATATCTAGTCTTGGATGAGCTGCGCTTTCCTCCAGTTAAATATTGGGAAGAATAGAGGAACAGCTCCTCGAGCCTGATCTGCCATTCAATTAGATCATGGATGGTCTATTGCAAGGTGCAGCGCGAGCTGGTGCAGGAGGACAACAGCAGCGAAGAGTGACGTCATCAAGATCCAGGGCGGTGATTGGAGCATGGGCAGGTACAGCAGGAGCAGCGAGAGATTGCAAACGGACGTGATCGGGGCCCAGGAGAGGCATGAATTCGGGGCCAAAAGAGATGTGAGCCCAGGGGACAGCACGGGCCAGCCCACACTGCGATGTATGCGCGCACTAGGTCCGTGCAGCACAGCTGGTCTCCAGTCATCTTGGTTAATCCTTGCCACTGGACCAAGACCTAGCTCTGTCAAGCCCGTGTGGTGGCTAATGTGCAACGGCCACCACACGTTAAAAAAATCCACGCACAGGCATCTTCCTACACTATGTAGTTCAGGACCTGGAATATTAGGTCCTTCATTGAGACACCTGTGAACTCAGCCTTTTTTGGCAGGGAAGCAAGTCATCCTCGTTTCGAGGGACTGCCTATGATGATGATGATGGGATGGTCTCTCAGGAATATTGGAAAATATCCTCTCTTTGCTCCGGTTTCCTAGGTGTACATGCACTGATTTGGGGACTGTGTTATCGGGCAGTGTTTATGTGTAAACCTCCAAGAGCAGGTCTGGAGGGTTTGGTAGCTTTGTCTCCGTACTGGAATTGAAACACAGCTAAAACAGATTACCATAGTCAGCAGGTGTGTAGTTCAGCACTTCAAAGCTCCAATCCTTATAGTCTGCGTAACGCTTGTACATTTCAAAAACCTCCCCCGTAAACTGCTGGCAAATATCACCTAGAAGAACAATGAAGCCAGGAGTCAACACAGTTAGCTTTGTGAGCAGCAGAAAAGGTTTCCCTCTCCGATTCCCTCCCCATTTCTGACCCTCCAGACACCGGTGCCCCTCCAGCACCTCACCCTTGATAAGGATCGGGCGGTTTACAATGGAACTAGTGGCCATTACACCCAAGACTCACATCAGATATCCACACGAGCACACTTTCCAGCACGGGTCACTGGGCAGAAATCAGGTACGGAAACCCGGCTGATTCTCCCTTTCTCTAACCCAGAGCCAGTGACGGTAACTGTGTCATTGATAGAGAATTCAAACAGGCTGTGAAAATTCACAGACAACAAGTCAGAGATGCTACGTGAGTGGTAGCATGTTGCATTAAGGCATCAATCACCATGACATTTTCGGACCTTGGGTAGCGAGCCAATTAAAAGGTTAAAAGACTATTAATTGAGCCAATAAGGTCAAAGAAGGCGAGTTCTTTTCTGTAAACTGATCCAGGTATAAGTACAGCCATTTTGACCATGTGGTGCCAGAAGAACAAAGACCTGGCTTAAAGCCAAGAACTTGTTATTGCTCTCTGCCAAGATTAAAAAGTTAAAACTACAATCAGAGTTCGTATTTCATTGGAAATTAAGAGATCTAACAATTTTGGCGTCACGAACAGGATCGCTGAGGAAAGAAACTGAATTTTGGACATCGGACCTACATATTGAGGTAAGGACACCTCTTTTTAAAAGTCCTCGGTCAAAAGTCTAAATTCGCCTCTCCTTCTACGGGATTCCGAAAGCCTCCGGTTTGCGAACCCTCCGGTTGGTAGTCGGCTCGAGATCCCATAGATGTCTAAACTTCGGCGGTGTGTTAGTTAATTAATCACCAACCTATTGATCGGCTAGAAAGCCTACGACTCGAGACCCCAGTAAAGAAATGGCAGCAGGAGATAAGAGCAAAGAATTGCCTACAACTGTTAAAGGTGAGCAAGCACCACCTGAAGTTTCGCTAGATTTAATTCTCGAACAGTTGAAAGAATACATAGAGCAACAATTCAACTTATCTAAAACCTGTATTAAGATCGAACAAAAGTACGGAACCTCCAAAGGACAATGGTCCTTGGACGAGATTAAAAGGTCCGGGGAAAAACGACCCGTATGAAAAATAAAGAGCGAACTAGATGGTCCCTAGCGGTTATGGGCCAGATTCGAAAGCGGAATGAAATTATAATGCGTTCCCAACATGATCGAGAAGTGACCAGTACAAAGGATCAATTGCAAGCAGTTTGTGCGCAGCTGCGACAGAAAAAGCTTGAACTTGAAAAGCTGGAAGCGGAAGTTAAAGATCTTAAAGGTGAAATTAAAGAATGGAAAAAATCATTAGGTCAAGAGACAGTAATAGGAAAAGGAAAATGTATTGGTCAATTCCCAGGGTACCCATGTTTGGATAAATTAAAAGCACAAACCCGAAGACACGACCAAGGAATAGATACGAATTCTGAATCCTCCGACGATACAGGGTCGGAGGATGATGAAGAATTAGGGGTGCGCTTTGACCCGTTTAAAAAAAGATGAGTTGTAGTCAAATCAGAAGAGACTGCGGATGAGGGCGGAACCAAAAAAACAAAGAAAAAGGTGTACGAAGAATATTTATTTCATGATCCGGCAGACCCAGAGAAAATTGATAAATGGTCCAAGGAATTGCCCAATCCAAAGAAAGGGGGAGTAAAAACGTGGGACCAATTGGACCGCTTAAGAAATATATATCAACTTCATCCCTGGGACGGAGTGCAAATTTTGACCATAATGGTGCCAAAAACACAGGAAAGAAAATTGCACGACAAGGTAGAAGCTGCTTTGGGGCAGGATGAGCAAGATTTAGATGCAGGATGGGAGGCGATTAAACACTGGCTGCAAGCCTTCAGTCCAGCTAAGACAGACTGGGGAAAAATTGCAGCCTGCCAACAGAAAGGAACAGAGGAGGTCCTGGAGTATGACGAGCGGTTTAGATGCACGTGGCTAGAACATTCGGGTATGAATATTACGGATGAGGAAATGGATGAACAAGTGTTTGGACCCCTGAAAGCAGCTTTTGTGGCAGGTCTAAAGCCAGAACTGTCCAAAATGCTTAAGGTAGTGTTACCAGACTGGGAAGGTAGAGGAATTACCTTTGCAGCATTGGTGGATCGATGTAACCAATAGAAGCATTTAAGCGACTGACAATACAACAAGGAGTTACTTGGGATAGCAAAAAACGATTAGAGCCCACCCTGGTCCCCCTCCTCGCACGAATACAACAAAGGGGAGATGGGCTATATATAACTGTGAGGGTGGGCGATAAGGATGTGGTCTGTCTTTTAGACACAGGGGCGGAATTAACATGCTTACCCCTACAATATGGAGACTTTTTGCCGTTGGATGGTAGGGCACGTACAGCCTATGGAGTTGGGGGCCATAAAATGGAAATTAAAAGGACAACACCGGTACTTATAGGGCTGGGTCTACATGAACTAACCATGCCGGTCTGGATAGGCCCAGTAGATCAACCCCTTTTGGGAATGGACGTTCTAATCCAAATAGATTCATCATTGCATTTCGAGGATGGTCGGGTGACATGGTCAATTAGAACTTTGAAGAAAGAAGAATTGAAGGAACACCCGATATGGGCTAAAGATAAGAACGATTGTGGCCTACTCCAGATGGAGCCTGCGTCATTTACCGGGACCAAGCCTCCATGCACTAAACAGTATCCCATCAGTCCAACTGCCATCGCGGGAATCTTACCGGTTATTATGCAATTGGAGAAACAAGGGGTGCTTATTAAAACGCATAGCTTCTCCAATCGCCCCGTGTGGCCGGTACAGAAATCTAATGAGACTTAGCGTTTGACTGTAGATTATAGGAAAGCTAACCAGTGTATTGATCAAAAACCTCCCTTGGTCGCAGATCCCTCCACCATTTTTAATGCCCTCAAACCAGAACATAAATATTTCTCGGTTATAGATATGGCCAACGGATTTTGGTCGGTGCCTCTGGCACCGGAGGTTCGACAGTGGTTTGCTTTCACGGTCCAAGGACAACAGTATACTTGGACCCGGTTACCGCAGGGTTTCCACAACAGCCCTATGGTATTCCACATGGCTTTACAAAGCCATTTGCGAGAATTACCTCTCCTGTCATCCACAGTCATCCAATATGTAGACGATATCCTGCTAGCTTCAAACACGGAAGAACAGCATGAACAAGATTTACGAGCTTTGCTGGACCACCTTCGGCTGAAAGGACATAAAGCCAGCATCGACAAAGCACAAATATCCCAAGAAGAGGTTGTATACCTGGGACAAAAGATTTCACAAGGAAAGAGAACTTACCCAGGATAGAACTGCAGCCATTCGGGCTGCTAAAAAACCCACCACTATTCAGGAACTAAGGTCTTTTTTGGGATTGTGTAACTTTAACAGAAATTGGATTGACTCCTTCACACAGCTTGCTCAGCCACTGAATGATATTTTAAAGGGGAAACGTGCCTCTAAAGAAGCCATCACCCTCACTAAAGAGCAGCAAGAGGCCTTCCTGAGTTTGAAAAAGGCTTTGTGTTCGGAACCGGCTCTGGGAATCCCTGACAGTGGTAAGCCATTTACCCTGTTTGTCCATGAGAAAGAAGGATATATGACAGCTATACTGACACAAGAACATGGGGATCGGCAAAGACCTATTGGCTATTATTCGGCAAAACTGGATGCTGTAGCCCTCGGATGGGGAAGTTGCCTAAGGGCCATGGAAGCTATATGTCGAGTGGTAATGACCACTGCGGTCTAGTCCTCGACCAAAAGCTGATTGTCAAGTGTCCCCACACCGTACACGCTTTGTTGTCTATGAATAGAATGTCTCAGGTGACAGCAGCTAGATGGACTCGCTGGGCAGCAGTTTTGGAAGCTCCTAATCTCCATATCGTCCGGGCCAGCCCGGTTAATCCCGCAACTATGCTCCCGATGTCAGAATCGAGGGAGCAAGAGGGGAGAGAATGTGAAGAGCATGACTGCGTGGAGATTTTAAAAGAAACAGAAGAAGCAGCCTTAGCAGCAGAGGAGCCTCTGCACAACCGAGACCTCATCCTGTTTACAGATGGTTCCTCCTTTGTTGACAATGGTACCAGAAAAGCAGGATGGGCAGTTACAACCTTATATGAGGTTGTGGCAAAAGGACGTTTACCCTCAGGAACGTCAGCACAACAGGCCGAGTTACGGGCCCTGTCAGAAGCATGTCGAATAGCAGAAGGACAGACAGCTAATGTCTACACAGATTCCCGTTATGCTTTTGGAGTCGCTCACGACTTTGGTATGTTATGGCGGAAAAGAGGATTCCTCACTGCTGCTGGTACACCTATCCGAAATGGAAAAGAAGTCTGAGACTTACTGGAGGCCATACAATTACCTCAGGAAGTGTCCATCCTGAAGTGTAAGGCCCATACCAAGGAAAATACCACAGAAGCACAGGGAAATGCCCTAGCCAACCAGGCAGCTAAAGATGCCGCCTCACAGGGCATTCCTCCAGAAGAACCAACACAGATGTGCAGATTGAAAGCACTCATTACATTCCCCGATGGGGAGCCCTGAGTAGCATTGACTCAGATCAGGGAACACACTTCACAGGTGCTGTCTGCCAAGAAGTCTGTAGGTTACTGAACATTACGTGGGATTTACACTGTCCTTATCATCCACAATCATCAGGACAAGTAGAACGAATGAATCGAAGTCAAACAACGGCTTGCCAAATATCACCAAGAAGGAACACCATGGCCCCAGGCACTACCAATAGTGCTATGTAGCATTAGGGCAACCCCGAACAGAACTACAGGTCTAAGCCCATTTGAAATTATAACAGGAAGACCCATGTCGCTGCCAGGAACTATCGATTTACGGAAAGCTGATGTTTACTTAATGAGTGACACTTTGTTATCATACTGTCAGAACTTAACCAATGCTATTAGTTCTGTTTCCCGACAGGTATCGGCAGCTTGGGGTAATCCACCCGAAGGAGGACACGACATCATCCCGGGAGTCTGGGTGTATGTGAAAAAGTTGCATAAAGAACCTTTGGGTGCCAAATGGGAGGGACCTTATCAAGTGTTATTGACCACCCAGGCAGCTGTTAAAGTCCAAGGAAAGAAAGCCTGGATCCACGCTTCACACGTTAAACGAGCACTCGTAACTGAAGCTGAAATCTAATAAGGACAATTACTTTTTGCGAAAATGTATAAATTTACTGTATTATTGATTGTAGGTATTCTAGGCATAGGCCTACTTCTTACTAGCCGACCTTCTGCACCAAAGGGAAATAGTAGGGTAGCAAGGGAATTACATGTAAATACCTTTTTATATATGTCATACATTTATGCCAAACAAGGTAACATTTCTAGTTGTTGGGTGTGTGCGCATATTCCTATTCACTCAAAGGGAGGGATTCCCTTGAGGCCAGTTCCCTTGAATATCTCGGAAATGGCTGAGTGGATAATTAATCAAAACAAAACAGGCAATGCGTTTCAGGATACGGAAAACTGGGCACGTAAATGGAAGTCAGCAGGTTACAATCTGACCAACTTTGAAGGGGGATACCAACCGTGCTACAATAATTCCAAACAGCCCCCATTTTTTGTTATCACTAATACAACGGGAATAGGAAGACTGGGGGAATTGGTCTGTCTGATTAGAAACATCAAAGGAGGCCAAAATATGGGGTATAGTAACTGCTCCCGGAATTATAATATAATCAAGCCACGGAACCGTCCAAACTGGGCCGATGTGGGAATTTTTAACGTAACGGGGATTCTGAATAAAACAGATGGAAAAGCCTGGACAGGCCCCGGAGTGTTGCTGACAAAGAAACAGCTAACATTCATTGCATATAATGGCACCTATTGGGTGTGTGGCCACAAGGCCTGCCCTTGGCTGCCCCAGAATTGGATGGGATCCTGCTATTTAGCCTACATTGTGCCTTATATGTATCATATAAAGTCACTGTCGGAACATTTACACCGTCCTAAGAGAGCTATCACAGAAACAGAGAGGTTCTTTGCCATTCTGATCCCTGGGTATGGGACCGCCAAACTGGCAAGGGAATCCATTAACATGGCATCCGTTGTGGAACGAGTAGCCAATGATACCTCAGAGGCCCTAGTTAAAATCAATGCAGAAATGGTAGCAATCCGCACAGTAGCCTTACAGAATAGACTGGCCCTTGATTACATCCTGGCTGAAAAGGGAGGTACTTGCACCCTACTCGGAACTGAGTGTTGCACATATATCCCAGATAGCTCCGAAGAAATTACCCACTTAGCGGAGCATATCCAAAAGGAGGTAGAAAAACTTAAGCAACCCCCATCATTCACTTTGTGGAGTGGAGCCACTGAATGGCTAGGTTCAATAGGAACTTCATTGGTGGAAGGTTTAATTCTATTTGTTGTAATTGTTTTACTTTTATATTGTTTGTTTATGTTGATTAAATGTTGTTGCAACCAGGCAGCTGTAGCTGCTGTCCCGCAGGTGAGACACCTTGCAGGTCCCAGCAGACCGTCTGTACGTGGCACAGGAGTATGTTATGCTTAAGGGAAGGTTGTTTACTGGTTGAACTAAGATATTGATTTGGATTAAATTGGAATAAGGTTAATTAACCTACTAAAACCAGACTTCCATTGTGGCCACGATGGAACTCGGGTTGGTGTAAATTTGTGTGGAAGCTACTAGTCCGGACATGTGGCGAAACACATCAACAAATTTTAGAAGGAAACTCTATTAACATGTATGAAATTATTTTGTCGAATGTTTAACCAGTGATACCTGAAGTTTTATGATTCAGTTTGTGAAAGAATCAAAAGGGGGGATTGATAGAGAATTCAAGCTCTGCAGCCAGGTTGCATTTAGACAGGTTGTGAAAAACACAGGCCACATTGCATTAAGTCATCAATCAACTTGACATTTTCGGACCTTGGGTAGCGAGCCAATTAAAAGGTTAAAAGACTATTAATTGAGCCAATAAGGTCAAAGAAGACGAGTTCTTTTCTGTAAATTGATCCAGGTATAAGTACAGCCATTTTGACCATGTGGTGCCAGAAGAACAAAGACCTGGCTTAAAGCCAAGAACTTGTTATTGCTCTCTGCCAAGATTAAAAAGTTAAAACTACAATCGGAGTTCGTATTTCATTGGAAATTAAGAGGTCTAACAGTCATTGCTATCAGTGAAGCACAGAGCAGCATCGAAACCAAAGCCTTTTGAACTGCAGAGTTTAGCGTTCGTCCAGCGGTGACAACACGCACTGCCCATAGAGAGAGCTCAGAGCAATTACTTTTCAATAAAAATGTTAAATCGGATGATACTGGAGGAAAGGTAGTCTTGCAGAAGTAAACAGTAAACGATTAGTGAACATGTGGATCAGTGTGAGGTACTAGTGTGGGAGATAATAAAACATGGAATGGGAGCATATACTCAATGGGAAGTACATGAGGGTGCGGATGAACAGAGAGACCAAGAGGCTCAAATATAGAATTCCCCAAAGCTGCAATTGCAACTAGATAAAGCTCTAAAATTGAATGTTGTGTTTTATAGCGTACAAGAGTAGAGTGGTAATGATAATTTGTACAGATCACTGGTTAGGCCACAGTTAAGAGTCCTGTGTGCAGTTTTGGGTGTCCTATTATGGAAAGGACATTAAAGAAAGACTTGCATTTATATAGCGTCTTTCACGACCAGTGGACGTCTCAAAGCGCTTTGCAGCCAATGAAGTACTTTTGTAGTGTAGTCACTGTTGTAACGAGGGAAATACGGCAGCCAATTTGCACACCCAACAGCAATGTGATACTGACCAGATAATGTTTTTTTTATGATGTTGATTGAGGGATAAATATTGGCCAGGACACTGGGCAGAACTCCCCTGCTCTTCTTCGAAATAGTGCCATAGGATCTTTTACATCAACCTGAGAGAGCAAACAGGGCTTTGGTTTAATGTCCCATTCGAAAGACGGTACCTCCGACAGTGCTATGCTCCCTCAGCACTGTACTGGAGCGTCAGCCTAGATTTATGTGCTCAAGTCCCTGGAGTGGGATTTGAACCCACAACCTTCTGACTCAGAGGCGAGAGTGCTACCCACTGAGCCACAGTTGGCCTTCATTACGAGAGGGATGGAGTACAAAAGCAGGGAGGTCCTGCTGCAACTATATAGGGTATTGGTAAGGCCGCACCGGGAGTACTGCGTGCAGTTTTGGTCACCTTACTTAAGGAAGGATATACTGGCTTTGGAGGGGGTACAGAGACGATTCACTAGGCTGATTCCGGAGATGAGGGGGTTACCTTATGATGATAGATTGAGTAGACTGGGTCTTTACTCGTTGGAGTTCAGAAGGATGAGGGGTGATCTTATAGAAACATTTAAAATAATGAAAGGGATAGACAAGATAGAGGCGGAGAGGTTGTCTCCACTGGTCGGGGAGACTAGAACCAGGGGGCACAGCCTCAAAATACGGGGGAGCCAATTTAAAGTTGAGAAGGAATTTCTTCTCCCAGAGGGCTGTGAATCTGTGGAATTCTCTGCCCAAGGAAGCAGTTGAGGCTAGCTCATTGAATGTATTCAAATCACAGATAGATTTTTAACCAATAAGGGAATTAAGGGTTACGGGGAGCGGGCGAGTAAGTGGAGCTGAGTCCACGGCCAGATCAGCCATGATTTTATTGAATGGCGGAGCAGGCTCGAGGGGCTAGATGGCCTACTCCTGTTCCTAATTCTTATGTTATGTTCACAGCTGGCTCATAGAGTGCACATTGTAGATTCACCAGGATGATGTCAGGATGCAAGACTGTAGTTATGAGGAGAGACTTGTGATAATGGAACAGAGAAGGTGGAGAAGAGGTTTAATCCAGGTTTTAAAATTATGAAGGGTTTTACGACAGTGAATGGGGAAGTACTATTTCCTCTAGTTGGGAATCAGAGATACGAATTCATCAATTTAAAATTGACATTAAGAGAGAGTGAGGAGAGGGGTTATGAGAAATGTCTTCACACAGAGGATTGTTGGAGTATGGAATGCTTTACCAGTGAGTGGCCGGAGCAGAGACCATTGCATCTTTTAAAGGAAAATGGGATAAATATTTGAAACAGCAAGATGGGAATAGAATGGGGCAGTAGGATTAGTTTTAGACTTTTTTATTATTCACTCATTTGCGTATCGCTGGCAAGGCCAGCATTTATTGCCCATCCCTAGTAGCCCCGGGAAGGTTGTTGAACTGCCGCAGTTGTGGCGGATTGGTACAATGGAATGGTTTGCTAGTCCATGTCAGGAAGCAGTCAAGAGGCAACATTGTTGGTGAGGGACTGAAGTTATGTAATAAGCCTGACCAGGAAAAGATGGCACTCTCCTTCCCTATCTTCAAAGTGCAGCTCCCAGCTTCTCTTCTCTTCCCTCCCCTTCACTGAAACCGATTTGTGTATATCTTTCTATTACCTCGGATATGCACAGCTGGATGGTACAGCAGGAACTAGATATACACAGCTGGACAGGCTGACACCACTGGCTGCACCACAACTGCCTCCCTGCTCGAACACCACCTGGTGCTATAAGACTCAACTCCTGACCACGTAACGAGCAATGTGTTTAATGGCCATTCTGTCTTGTGTAAATTCTCACCTCCTGTCGTTCTCCCAGCTGTCACCTCGAGAATCACATTGCTTTCATCGTGTTGCTCCCTTTGCACCAGAGTCTGAAGGAGCTGAGGGTGTAGAAAAAGAAGCATTAAAACTGGATGCTGGAAACATCGTGCTCACTGTTAGTCAGCAGCAAATATGAACATACAAGAAAGGGCAAAGAAAGAGCTTCAGAGATGCCGCCGTTTGCGTTTTGCGAGAACAGTCAGCGATCCTGAGGTGCTATTCACGGGTCAGTGCTGGCCCAAATGGCACCTTATTCACCACCTTCAACATCCTAGAGCAGCTGGAGAGAGATTTAAACATCAGCATCTCCCTGACAGAGGAGGCAGCTCGAGCCTGGAGCAGCTGGACAGAAATTTAAACATCAGCATCTCCCTGACAAGCAGAGGCAGCTCAAGCCTGGAGCTATTACAGGTCCTGTCAAGAGGACAAAATGAGAAATAAAAAATAATAAAATTATGACATCACAAGGATGGAGGACAGTGATTGGTTCTTCCATATTAATTGAATCATTGGACAGGTAATGAATCTTAAAGAAATCTAATAACTGATTTAATGTGATTCAATTGCTGATTTTCTAATTTTAATTTAATTTATAATTATGGTATATATTATTTAATTTTGTTTAATTATAATTAATCTTTATTATACTGAGTTTACTATTGTATACTCCTTATTGTATTATTTACAATGTAAATTAAATTTATTTTTTAGTTTTTTCGCCTGTGTCTATCTGCGTGCGCATTTTGGCTGCTGCTTCGGAGCCGAGCCTTTAACCTCTTTTTATACTTCCTTCTCACGCTTTTTCTCTCTTTCCCTCAATGGTCAATATCTAACGTGTTGTAAAATTGTTGTGAAGCGTCTTGGGACGTTTTACTACATTAAAGGCGCAAAATAAATAAGTTGTTATTATTCGCTCCCTCCATCATCTTGGCTGCAGTGTGTACCATCTACAAGATACACTGCAGCAACTCGCCAAGGCTTCTTTGGCAGCAACTCCCAAACCCACCTAGAAGGACAAGGGCAGCAGATGCATGGGAAAACCATCACCTGCAATTTCCCCTCTCAAGTTACACACTGTCCTGATTTGGAAGTATATCGCTGTTCCTTCATCGTCGCTGGGTCAAAATCCTGGAACTCCCTCCCTAACAGCACTGTGGGAGTAGCTTCACCACACAGACTGCAGCGGTTCAAGGCAGTAGCTCACCACCACCTTCTCAAGGGCAATTAGGGATGGCTAATAAATGCTGCCCTTACCAGCAGCGCCCACATCCCATAACGAATAAAACAAAAAACCATCCCTGCTGCAGCCCTTTAAGGCTGCGTCACCAGAGATCCCCTGAGGTGTTTTCTGAGCACACGACGCGTTTCAGGTGTATGACTAGCCACAGTAGTGGCGGGAGGATGGGAGGGGTAAGGGAGCAGTTTGGAACAACGCTGCCTGGATTTCTATTGTGTGCTATAAATAACCAAGTGATTCTGCAGATATTAAAATCAAATGGTATTTCCTAGTACTGGTTATAGTCTATGGGCAAACATGATTTGAAAAAGACTCTTGATTGTTATTGAAATCATTGGACAAGATAACTGCAAATTAACATAGTGTGTTACACATAGTAAAGATTCACTTCTATGTAATTTTTATTTAGATTTTGTTCAGTACAGTTGTACCTCTCCAGTCTGGCACCCTTGGGACCAGACAGAGAATTTTCCGGACCACGGGAGGTCACACCGACCCTAGCGTTGTCAGCCATACCCTAGACTTACTGGGTACTGCTGTCAACGCTGCTGACAACGACCCGGCCGCGCTCTGCGTATGCGCTGCGCAGAAGCCTACTGGTCAACATTTCTCAGGTGCCTCAGTCAGCTGCCACGCTCCTCGCTCCCTCTCCGCACCGACCCGACCGAGGGAGGGAGGCAGTGGGGAGAAGAGGAGCAGTCAGCCCCCAGGACACAGCATGGGTCCCCCCTCCGCCGGGAATTATGCTAGACCAGGAATGTTGCCGGACACAAGAGTCCCGGACTGGAGAGGTACAACCTGTACATACTTGTGAATTGAAATAGGTAAATGTGTTGTTAAATCCTAACAAGCTGTCCCATTTACAAAAGTGACCCCTACAAACAATCTTGTTTTTATTTTCAGATCAATCTTTTGTGCTAAATTGATGGAATGCAGCCTTGCAATATATTATTTAGCAGTATTAGTCTGCGTTTACACATACTGTGTTCAGATCAATGTAGACCCAATCCCCAGACAGAATTTCGCCTTCTGTTTCCTCATAACTCCCCACAATCATGTCGATGCCAACTGTCCGTAATTTATCCCAACCTTCAGTATCTGAAGCCCCATTCACGCTGGCATCAGAAAATCAGATTATTTGGGGGCACTACAACAACAACAGCGTGAGCCGCTCCGACATGTGTGAGAACACCATCACAGGTCGGGCCTATAAACAGAGCTGGAGCGCTGGGCCCTGGAGCATCGTGGGCTGCCCCGACCTGTGTGAGAACACCACCTCAGGTCGGAGCTATAAACAGAGCTGGAACGCCGGGCCCTGGAACATCGTGGGTGAAGGTGCGCCGAATGAGAGTACGGGGTGCAGAAGAGGCGAGGGCCCAGGGGCAGCATGGGCCTGCCCACACTGCAATATGTGTGCGCACTAGGTCCGTGCAGCAGAGCAGGTCTCCAGTTGTTCTGGTTCAACCCTTGCCACTGGATAAATGCCTAGCTCTGTCGAACCCGTGTGGTGGCTGATGTGCAACGGTCACCACACGTTAACAAAATCCACGCACAGGCATCTTCCACCCCCTCAATTGGAGTTCAGAACTGGAACATCGGGTCCTTCATTGAAACATTTGTGAACTCTTGTGGAAGCAAGTCATCCTCGTTCGAGGGACCGCCTATGGCGAGTGCCTTTAATGCAGTTAAACGTCCCAAGGTGCTTCACAGGAGCGTTATCAGACCAAAAGGTGACAGGTGTGTGGATCTCTCAATAGGTTGGTTCAGAGACTCTAACGCAGGGCACTGGATTCATAGACATGCCACGCACCCAGATGACCAAAGAAAAATTCAAGGTGCAGGTTTCGTATAATCTTTTCCAACTGAATTTCAAACCCTTCGATCAGATGGGCAGATTGGCCATGTTACTTTGGTTCCAATATACAAGGCTAAGTTGCTGTATCTGAGCAAGATTATAGCATTTGCAGGCATTCCCCTTTAAAGGATGGGTTGGTGCTCTTGGCAGTTTTTTTGTGTTGCCACACAAGAAACACACGCCGATATTCCCAGTCTGAAATCGCACCTTTACATAAGTGCTGTGTTTGGGTTTTTCCACATCCGAGACCTTGTTTCCAGATAGGCAAGCTCCATGTAAATTTTGTGACTTGCAGACAAACAATCAAATTGAGACAACCAGTGTCTCTTGTCGAACGTGTGAAGCCGTGTGCCAGATACAGTACAATCCCACCGTTTGATGCACAAAACCTTATGGAACCTAAATGCTGAGAAATCCCATTTCCCAGATGTGTGCGCACAAATATAAACAGTTCTGCACCACAAATGGGGGGAGGGGGGGGGATTGTCCTATGAGGAGCAATTGAGTAGACGAGGCCTATATTCTCTCGGGTTTAGAAGAATGAGAGGTGATTTCATTGAAACATACAAAATTCTTACAGGGCTTGACAAGGTAGATGCAGGGAGGATGTTTCCTCTGGCTAGGGAGTCTAGAACAGTCTCAGAATAAGGGGTCGCCATTTAGGGCTGAGATGAGGAGAAACTTCTTCACTCAGAAGGTAGTGAATGTTTGGAATTCTCTACCTCAGAGGGCTGTGGAGGCTCAGTCTTTGAGCATATTGAAGACGGAGATCGATAGATTTTTGGATATTAAGTGAATCAAGGGATATGGGGGTTATGCAGGAAAGTGTTGAGGTAGAAGATCAGCCATGATCTCATTGAATGGCGGAGCAGCTCAAGGGGCCGAATGGCCTACTCCTGCTCCTAAATCTTAAACTAACAGTACCACTTAGGAAGAATTTCCTAGCTGTACATTTGCACTCGCCTTCCCTTGTAAAACTTCAATGTTTTCACTGAGCAGCTGACGTTCCTCAAGGATCAACGGTATCAGTTCTCGGTCATCTCTGGCCTTCAGATCTGAAAGCAAATTGTTCCAAAATTAAAATTAATTATTTTAAAACTAACACTGAAATGAAATGCTTTTCTTGTCTAAATCATGCTCGAGATGCCAAATTACCTACTCCTGCTCCTATTTCTTATGTTCTTAATCTCACCCACTTCAGCTTTGCTCTTTCTGTCATATCATCATCATGATTAAGAAGTTTGCAATGATATAAAAATTGGCTGTGTCGTTGATAATGAAGAAGAAAGCTGTAGACTGCAGGAAAATATCAATGAACTGGTCAGGTGGACAGAATAGTGGCAAATGGAATTCAATCTGGAGAAGTGTGAGGTAATGCATTTGGGGAGGGTAACAAGGCAAGGGAATACACATAAAAATGGTAGGATACTGAGAAGTGTAGAGGAACAGAGGGACTTTGGAGTACATGTCCACAGATCCCTGAAGGTAGCAGGCCAGGTAGATAAAGTGGTTAAGAAGGCATACAAAATACTTGCTTTATTAGCCAAGGCATAGAATATAACAGCAGTGAGGTTATGCTTAAATTGTATAAAACATTAGTTAGGCCACATCTAGAGTACTGCGTGCAGTTCTGGGCACATTACAGGAAGGATGTGATTGCACTGGAGAGGGTACAGAGGAGATTTACGAGGATTATGCCTGGACTTGAGAATTTAGCTATGATGAAAGACTGGATAGGTTGGGGTTATTTTCTCTGGAACAGAGGAGGCTGAGGGGAGATTTAATTGAGGTGTACAAAATTATGAGGGGCCTAGATAGCGTGGATAGGATGCACCTATTGCCCTTAGCAGAGAGGTCAACAATCAAGGGGCAGAGATTTAAAGTAATTGGTAGAAGTGTTAGAGGTGAGTTGAGGGAAAATAATTTCACCCAGAGGGTGGTGGGTGTCTGGAACTCACTGCCTGAAAGGGTGGTAGAGGCAGAAACCCTCACCACATTTAAGAAGTACTTGGATGTGCAGTTGAAGTGCCGTAACCTGCAGGGCTACGGACCAAGAGCTGGAAAGTGGGATTAGGCTGGATAGCTCTTTTTTAAACTGTTGGGCCGATGGGCCCCTTCTGTGCTGTAAATCTCTTATGAGTCAATTATGCAGCAAATTTTAAAAAGCCTGGCAACTTTCTTAGTTTTTACATAGGATTTTACAGCACAGAAACAGGCCGTCAGCCCAACAGGTCTTGTTGGTGTTTATGCTCCGAAACAAGCCTTCTCCCACCCTACTTCGTCTCACTCTGTCTGCATATCCTTCTATACCAAATGTACTTAACTAGCTTCCCCTTAAATGCATCGATGCTATTTGCCTCAACCACTCCCTGTGGTAGTGAGTTCCATTCTCACCATTCTCCAGAATTGGATTGATTAGTGACCATCTTATATATCTGGCCCCTAGTTTTGGACCCCCCCCCCCCACAAGTTGGTTTAAAACAGTGCACAATTACTTATTGGTGGCCTTTAAATGGTAAACTGAATGCGATTTCAATGCCAAATGTAAAAGTGGAACTTTAATTACTGTCGTGCATTGATTCCAACTCCAGTAAGTCCTTTTCTGACGAATGCATCTCTTCCAACAGTGGTATAAGTGGAGCCAGCTCAGCTTGACGCCTACTTAATGATTTTTCATCTTCCTCGTGTGGCCGGATGCAATTTATCCTGTTGTTAATCACTTTGTATTCATCTTTCAAGGCCTCGATATACTTCTTTACAGCTTCCAGCTGAAGTAGTTCACTACAATAATTGTGACAGTGCCTCTCTGGCTGTTGCCTAGACATAACATTTGGTGCATGTATGTGGAAGTCGGACAAGCAAAGTCTGCAAGTCTGCATGCGTGTCGCTACATTTGGCCTCAGCTTCTGAAACGCTCGGAAGGTGCTTCCAAAATGGCCCTGCCTCCGGCGTAAGTTGGTAATGAACCAATCGCATCCGTATTTCATCATCTGAGCAGTCCTGCAAACTCCTAACAGAGGAGGACGTGATTATCTGTGGGAGTTGTGAGAGTCAACAGATTAGTTGGGGCTGAGTACAAACAGCACATTGTCAGACAACATTTGGCATGCAACGTTTTGAAAAATCAAAGCATTTCAAACCCTTGGAGAGGGTGGAAAAGAGATTTACTAGAATGGTACCAGCATGAGGAACTTCAGTTATGTGGGAAGACTGGAGAAGCTGGGGTTGAAAAGGAAGTGTTCAAAATTAAGAAGAGTTTTGACAGAGTAGATAAGGAGAAACTGTTTTCACTGGCAGGAGGGCCAGTGACCAGAGGACATGTATTTCGTGAAATTGGCAAAAGAGCCAGAGGCGACATGAGGAGAAATTTTTTTGGAATGCACTGCGTAAAAGTTGGTAGATTCAATAGTAACTTTTAAAAGGGAATTGGATAAATATTTGAAGGAGAGAAAAATGCAGGGCTATGGTGAAACTGTTGAACTTAACTTTTTTTCCCCCCACTGCAGAGTTTGAAAGAGCGAGATCCCCCTCTTCAACCAGGAAAATATCTCATCTCATAAAAACAGAAAATGCTGGAATTCTCAGCGGGTCAGGCAGCATCTGTGGAGAGACAGAGTTAACGTTTCACATTTTCTGTTTTTATTTCAGATTCCAGCATCCGCAGTATTTTGTTTTTAAAATATCTCATCATGGCAGCCCAAGTGGTCTGGAGCCCTCCGGTCAGATAGACCCTCCCCCATAGCAGGGCTAGCACCTGAGACTATTACACAGACTTTCCCCTCACACTGTTCCTCATTAAAACTGAAAGGACTCTGTTAGGGATTATGGTCATCATAGGCAGTCCCTCGGTATCAGGAAGACTTGCTTCCACTCTTAACATGAGTCCTTAGGTGGCTGAACAGTCCAATACGAGAACCACAGTCCCTGTCACAGGTGGGACAGATAGTCGTTGAGGGAAAGGGAGGGTGGGACTGGTTTGCCGCATGCTCTTTCCGCTGCTGCGCTTGTTTTCTGCATGCTCTCGGCGATGAGACTCGAGGTGCTCAGCGCCCTCCCGGATGCACTTCCTCCACTTAGGACGGTCTTTCACCAGGGACTCCCAGGTGTCAGTGGGGATGTTGCACTTTATCAGCGAGGCTTTGAAGGTGTCCTCGTAAAGTTTCCACTGCCCACCTTTGGCTCATTTGCCGTGAAGGAGTTCCGAGTAGAGTGCTTACTTTGGGATTCTCGTGTCTGGCATGCGGAAAATTTGGCCTGCCCAGCGGAGCTGATCAAGTGTGGTCAGTGCTTCAATGCTGGGGATGTTGGCCTGGTCGAGGACGCTAATGTTGGTGCGTCCACCCTCCATGGGGATTTGCAGGATCTTGCGGAGGCATCGTTGGCAGTATTTCTCCAGCAACTTGAAGTGCCTATTATATGTGGTAAATGACCAAGAGCTGTCTAGACAGAAGCTAATGATTATTGGTGGTGAAATAAAAAAGGTTAAGAAACAAAGAGTATTAAAGGGGCAGTAAAAATGCACGGCGTGTATGGCAGGCTGAGTTCTACACGGCGTGATGAGTTTGCATGCTTGTTTCATTATTTATTATTTTAAAAGAAGAAAATCCTGCTGAGATAAAGGGAAAACATTTTTGATTCTGATTTTAATTATAAAGTTGAAATTCAACTGCAAAGGCAATGGATTGTACAGTAATTTATAATGGCCTTTTGTATACAGTTTCACAGATAAAGCAGCTCTGATAGTTTGTCAAAATTTCAGAATGGCACTGCAGGGAAGTTATACAGATTAATCTTGCTGTACAGCCATCTTTAAATGACACCTACAAACATTATAGCAACTGATACACAAGCCAATGCTCAAGGTGCACTTCCTAGCACAGATCACTGAGTAGCAATCAGAAGGGGGAACCCCTGCTGATGTTTCCCTCTCTCTAACAAGCTTAGGTTGGTCAGTCTAGTTCTAGCATCCCTGCTACTGTCCAGTTGAGATCTGCTGACAACGCAAATCTGCGATGTTGTTCAAGAGCACACTAAACAGTGCATTTGATCACAGCCATCGGAACACACAAGTTTTTAAAAAATATTCATTTCTGGGATGTGGGCGTCGCTGGCAATGCCAGCATTTATTGCCCATTCCCAATTGCCCTCGGGAAGGTGGTGGTGAGCCACATTCTTCAACCGCTGCAGTCCGTGTGGTGAAGGTACTCCCACAGTGTTGTTAGGGAGTGAGTTCCAGGATTATGACCCAACGATGATGAAGGAATGGCAATATAGTTCCAGGTCAGAATGGAGTGCAACTTAGAGGGGAACTTGGAGTTTCCATGCATCTGCTGCCCTTGTGCTTCTCGTGGTAGAGTTCACGGGTTTGGGAGGGGCTGCCAAGAACGCTTGGCGGGTTTCTGCAGTGCATCTTGTAGATGGTACACACTGCAGCCACGGTGCGCCGGTGGTAGAGGGAGTGAATGATTAAGGTGATGGATAGCCAATCAAGCGGGATGCTTTGTCCTGGATGGTGCCGAACGTTGTTGGAGTTGTGCTCATCCAGGCAAGTGGAGAGTATTCCATCACACTCCTGGCTTTGTCTCACCTCCAGACTCCCCACTCGCCACAGAATATCCAGCCTCTGATCTGCTCTTGTGGCCACAGTATTTATGTGGCTGGTCCAGTTAAGTTTCTGGTCAATGGTGACCACCCCCTCCGCCCCCCCAGTAATGCTGTTGAATGTTAAGGCGCAGTTGATAGACTCTCTCTGGTTAGAGATGGTCATTGCCTGGCACTTATGTGGTGCGAATGTTACTTGCCAATTATCAGCCTAAGCCTGAATGTTGTCCAGGTCTTGCTGCATGTGGCATGGACTGCTTCGTTATCTGAGGAGTTGCGAATGGAACTGAATACTGTGTAGTCATCAGCGAACATCCCCACTTCTGACCTTATGATGGATTTAAGGTCATTGATGAAGCAGCTGAAGACGGTTGGACCTAGGACACTGCGCTGAGGAACTCCTGCGGCGATGTCCTGGGCTGAGATGATTGACCTCCAACCACTACAACCATCTTCCTTTGTGCTAGGTATGACTCCAGCCAGTGGAGAGTTTTGAAAGGGAATTGGATATATGCTTTAAAAGGGAAAAATATTGCAGGGTTATGGAGAAAGAGCAGATGAATAAGACTAATTGGATAGCTCTTTCACAAAGCCGGCACATACATCATTCATAACTCATCAAATAGGAGAAAAGTATGTGTGTGTATCATTGTAATTATCAAGCATACTACCTAGCATTCTTTTCTTAGGATTGCAGCATTCTCCCCCACGAGCCAGGTGTAGAGTACAGCCTAGCCACGTCCTCACTTCAGTTTAATTTTCTAATGGCCGCCTGTCCTGTTAATGTCAGACAGCCTCCCCTGCCAGTTCCGCCCCCCCCGCCCGGGCCCGGACTATTGGGGTAGAATTCCAGGGCAGGATGATGAGATTCCACAAAAAATAGATGGCAGGAAGCCAGGGTTTCAGGGCCAGGCAGACTGCGCTTTGGGGTACTATCATTAAGGAAACAGCAGAAATGGACACGGTGTCTGAACATTAAAGATAAGGGAACATGACCTGAAAACAGGGGTCTGACATCGCTTGTAGGGAAAGCACTGGAAGAACAAATGATGAATCAAAAGTGAGAAGGAGCCATCGAGGCTTTGTGGGAAGGAGTTCTTGTCTAACAAATCTTAAGGAGTCCTTTGAGGAGGTAAATCTTGGGGACAGTGGAAACGGAGTGGATGTTTGTTAAAATTTCATCAAAGATATTGATAAAGGATGTCACTGGGGTTTAGGTGGTGTGTTTCTGAAACAGACTGAAAAATGGAAGTAGTGGGGTCTGTGAGGGACCAGCAGGGAAGTAACTAGTCGAGTAACTGAGGGGTCAGCAGCGAGGTAACACTGGCTGAATCCTGTACAGAAAAAGAATCTCTCCCAAGTTAGACACCAATCCAGACACTGTGCCCAGCAGTTCCCCTTTCTCTCGACCCTTCACCTGTCCCCAAACTCTGACCATCTCCCTCCCTTTCACCTGCCCATCTTCTCCCACCTACTCCCCCCTATCAGCTATGGCTCAGTGGGTAACACTTTCACTCCCACTGGAGTCAGATCCCACTCCAGAGACTTGAGCATAAAAATCTAGACCGTCATTGCAGTGCTGAGGGAGTGCTGCACTGTCAGAGGTACAGTCTTTTGGATGAGACGTTAAATTGAGACCCCGACTGCCCTCACAGGTGAACGTAAAAGATCCCGTGGCACTAACTATTTTGAAGATCAGTGGAGTTATCCCCAGTGTCCTGGGCCAATATTTATCCATTAACCAACATCACTTAAAAAAAGAATCTGATCATTATCACATTGCTGTTAATGGAAGCTTGCTGTGCACAAATTGGTGCCGCGTTTCCCATATTACAACAGTGACTACACTCCAAAAGTACTTCATCGACTGCAAAGCACTTTGGGACATCCTGGGGTATGAAAGACGTTATAGAAATGTAAGTCTTTTTCCTATATTCTCCCCCCTACTCAATCTTTCTCCCCTCCCCACTCCCAGTTCACTCTCCCTTCCCCCATTCCTGGCCCTTTCTTCTTCCCTCCCTCCTCTCACTCCGTAGCCCTTTCTTCTTCCTCACTTCCCCAGCCCCGGCCCTTTCTCCCCCTCCGCCCGCCTACACTTACTTACTCACTCACTCAGCCCCTTCTCCCACTCGGCTTCCATCCCTGCACTCACCTCGGCCAGACGTAATGCCCATGCGCACTGCCCTTGGGCGCGGGGCACTCTGGGAAGGCCCCAACCGGCGGCAAACTATAACTCCCAGCAGCCCCTGCAGCCTAGCGTCGGGTCTCCTGGGGAACCGCCACCCCCCGCACTGCGAGCACATCACAAGCAGAAGTGAGCGGGTTGGCGGCGGCCGATGAAGGAAGCCCGATGGCCAGAACCGTGGCCCGTTCGGAGAAGCCGATTGGGTGCCCCCTCCCCAGCCCGCCGACTGCCACCATGTCGTCCGGCGGCCTCCCTCCCCGAAAGAGGGCCACACACACCAGGCCGGGCTCCTCACGGCAGGGGCTTTGGGCTTTGATTTATCATCATCATCATCATCATCATAGGCAGTCCCTCGGAATCCTCAGGTGGCTGAACAGTCCAATACAAGAGCCACAGTCCCTGCCACAGATGGGACAGATAGTTGTTGAGGGAAAGGGTGGGGTGGGACAGATTTGCCGCACGCTCTTTCTGCTGCCTGCGCTTGATTTCTGCATGTTCTCGGCGATGAGACTCAAGGAGCTCAGTGCACTCCCGGATGCACTTCCTCCACTTAGGGCGGTCTTTGGCCAGGGTGTCGGTGGGGATGTTGCACTTTATCAGTGAAGCTCTGTAACGTTTCCTCTGCCCACCTTTGGCTCGTTTGCCTTGAAGGAGTTTCGAGTAGAGCGCTTGCTTTGGGAGTCTCGTGTCAGGCATGCGAACTATGTGGCCCGCCCAGCGGAGCTGATCAAGTGTGGTCAGTGCTTCAATGCTGGGGATGTTGGCCTGGTTGAGGGCGCTAATGTTGGTGCGCCTGTGCTCCCATGGGATTTATAGGATCTTGCAAAGACACCGTTGGTGGTATTTCTCCAGCGACTTGAGGTGTCTACGTACATGGTCCATGTCTCTGAGCCATACAGGAGGGCGGGTATTACTACAGCCCTGTAGACCATAAGCTTGGTGGCAGTTTTGAGGGCCTGGTCTTCAAACACTCTTTTTCTTAGGTGGCCAAAGGCTGCATTGGTATGTTGCAGGCGGTGTTGGATCTCGTCACGAATGCCTACTCTTGTTGATAGGATTCACGTTGTCCAGGGCTGCGCCTTGGATCTTGATGACTGGGGGGCAGTGCTGTGTGGCGAGGACAGGCTGGTGGAGGACCTTTGTCTTATTTAGCGTAATCCACGTCCGGACCGGGGTCAAACAGATCTGCATCATCACCCCAACCCTCTTCTCAATCTTCCTCACTGCCATGCTCCATCTCACAGTCAACAAACTCCCCGCTGGAGTGGAACTAAACTACAGAACCAGTGGGAACCTGTTCAACTCCAGGCCAGGTCCAAGACTACCCCAACCTCTGTCGTCGAGCTAAAATACGTGGACGATGCCCACACCTGCGCACATACAGAGGCTGAACTCCAGGACATAGTCGACGTATTTACTGAGGCATACGAAAGCATAGGCCTTACGCTAAACATCCGTAAGACAAAGGTCCTCTACCAGCCACTTGCATTTATATAGCGCCTTTCACCACCACCGGATGTCCCAAAGCGCTTTACAGCCAATGAAATACTTTTGGAGTGTAGTCACTGTTGTAATGTGGGAAACGCGGCAGCCAATTTGCTTCGACAAACAACAATATGATAATGATCAGATAATCTGTTTTTTTGTTATGTTGATTGCGGGATGAATATTGGCCAGGACACTGGGGATAACTTCCTGCTTGTCTTTGAAATAGTACCATGAGATATTTTATGTCCACCTGAGAGGGCAGACGGGGCCTCATCCGAAAGACGGCACCTCCGACAGTGCCGCACTCCCTCAGCCTAGATTTATGTGCTCAAGTCCCTGAAGTGGGACCTGAACCCATAACCTTCTGACTCTGGGGCGTGTGTGCTACCCACTGAGCCACGGCTGACACTTTGGGCTTTCTCTCCACTGACAGGCCGGCCAGTGCCTGTGATTTTAGTCAGGGTTGGAGGGAGGGATATAGAAGAGGCCATGGTTAGAGAAGAAGAGAGGTTGATCAGGGGAAGGTTGTAGGGCTAGAGGAGCTTACAGAGATGGGGAGGCCATGGAGGGGTTTTTAACACCAGGATGAAATTTGAGGTGATATGAAACTGGGAGGCAATGTAGGTCAGCGAGCACTAGACCGATGGGTGAGCTGGACTTGGTGTGGGATAGCAGAGTGTTGGATGAACTGAAATTTACAGGGGTAGAGGATAGGAGCCATTGGGATATTGATAGTGGAGATTACAAAGGCATGGATGAGGGTTTCAGCAGTAGATGAGTTGAGGTGGGACGGAGACAGGTGATGTTACAGAGGTGGAAGTCGGCTGTCTTTGTAATGGAGAGGATACAGCGTCAGATGCTCGGATCGGGATGCAATAGGACGCCAAGGTTACGAACAGTCTGGTTCAGCCGAAGACTGTAACCAGGGAATCGTTAACTAGGGAACAGAGTTTGTATAATTGGAGGAAATTGGTGCTTATCCAAGACTGGATGTTGAACAGGCAGTCTTTGACAGTAGAGACAATTGAGGGCTTGAGACAGGCGGTGGAGCTAGAGATGGGTGTCATCAGCATACATGTGGAAGCTGACCCTATATCTGGATGTTGTCGCTAAGGGACAGCATGTACCTGAAATGCAGGAAGAGAAGCTGTTGCTGGAGAGACTGTGGCTACGATTGACATTGTACTCATTGTAAACCAAATGGTTCATAGAATCATAGAAATTTATGGAACACAAGGAGGCCATTCGGTCCAGCATGTCTGTGCCAACTCAAAAAGAGCTATCCAGCCTAATCCCACATTCCAGCTCTTGGTCCGTAGCCCTGTAGGTTATGACACTTCAAAAGCATATCCAAGTACTTTTTTAAATGCGGTGATGGTTTCTGTCTTTACCACCCTTTCAGGCCCCCACCACTCACTGAATGAAAAAAAATCTCCAACTCCCCTCTAATCCTTCTACCAATTACTTTAAATCTATGTCCCCTGGTTATTTGCCCCTCAGCTAAGGAAATAGGTTCTTCCTATCCACTCTATCTAGGCCCCTCATAATTTTCTACACTTCAATTAAATCTCCCCTCAGTCTCCTCTGTTCTAAAGAAAACAACCCCAGCCTATCCCATCTCCTGGCACTATCCTCGTAAATCTCCTCTGTTCCCTCTCCAGTGCAATCACATCTTTCCTGTAGTGTGGTGACCAGAACTGTACACAGTATTGTAGCTGTGGCCGAACGAGTGTTTTATACAGTTCAAATATAACCTCCCTGCTCTTATATTCTATGCCTCTGGTAATAAAGGAAAACATCCCGTATGCCACCTTAACCAATTTATCTACCTGGCCTGCCAACTTCAGAGATCTGTGGACATGCACGCCAAGGTGTCTCTGTTCTTCTACACTTCTCGGTATCCTACCGTTTATTGTGTTCATGTGAGCTTTCAAATCTTAGAATAATGTATTGTGTAAAAATAGATGTTGAGTAGTTTTGTCGTATTACATTAATTTCCCTGATGATTATCTGAAATAGCCTTGTGTTAGTAAACAGTAAGTTTTCATTGCACCAGACAGAACAGATTTTGAAGTTTAGACATGTTTATATCTTGAGCCATACTATTTACTGCAGTACCAACTGCTACACTTATACGTGCTTTTAGCATTTGAATTCTTCACATGAAATTTGACAGTTACAGTAGAATATTGTTCTTGAGTAATTTTTTTAAATAATTTTACTGAAACTCTTATTTTATTGGTTTGTTCTAAATTTGCCTGTTTCATGAAAGTTATTTTCACTCCTTTTAATGGAAATGTGAAATTGATAGTAAAAATTATAAATTTTCTGGAGTATGATCTTGAGTTTGCAGTTGACAACATTAAGATGCTGATACTTGACTCCATTTGTGGGGAGTGCAGCAATTTTATATGTGAATCCTGGACAACTTTGTTTTCAAAAATAAACATTCTAGGCCCAATTTACCATGCAGTGTAGCTTATTTATAAGTATCATTAAATATTTTTCTGATTGAATTTTGTGGTAGAGGCTGGTGGATCGGTGAAAAACAGGCAGGCGACCAAAAACTTGGTCAAAGAGGTAGGTTTTAAGGAGTGTCTTAAAGGAGAGGGTAGAGAAGCGGCGAGGTTTAGGCAGGGAGTTCCAGAGCTTGGGACCTAGGCAACAGAAGGCACGGCCACCAATGGTTGAGTGATTCTAATCAGATGATGCTCAAGACGGCAGAATTAGAGGAGCGCAGACATCTCTGGGGATGGAGGAGAGCAAAACAAGCATTTGTGTTATATGCAGCTGATGCAATCACATTTTTCTACTTAAAGTTTTATGTAGCTAGTTAAGGTTGCATAATTCAGCAGCAGTTTTCTAACCTTGTAGAATTATCTTAAACATCGAGTTGAAATTTGGTTTGGAGAAAGTATCTGTGGTCTTGGTTTGTAACATGGCAGTACCCTGTGATAGAGAATTCAAGCTCTGCAGTCAGGCTGCATTTAGACAGGTTGTGAAAAAACACAGGACACATTGCTTTAAGTCATCAATCAACTTGACATTTTCGGACCTTGGGTAGCGAGCCAATTAAAAGGTTAAAAGACTATTAATTGAGCCAATAAGGTCAAAGAAGGCGAGTTCTTTTCTGTAAATTGAATCCGGTATAAATACAGCCATTTTGACCATGTGGTCTCAGAAAGGACAAAGACCTGGCTTAAAGCCAAGAACTTGTTTGCTGCTGCCATAATAAAGATACATTAAAACTACAATCAGAGTTCGTATTTCATTGGAAAATTAAGAGATCTAACAATTTTGGCGTCACGAACAGGATCGCTGAGGAAAGAAACTGAATTTTGGACATCGGACCTACATACTGAGGTAAGGACTCCTCTTTATAAAAAGTCCTCGGTCAAAAGTCTAAATTCGCCTCTCCTTCTACGCGATTCCGAAAGCCTCCGGTTTGCGAACCCTCCGGTTGGTAGTCGGCTCGAGGTCCTATAGACGTCTAAACTTCGGCGGTGTGTTAGTTAATTAATCACAGACCTATTGATCGGCTAGCAAGCCTACGACTCGAGACCCCAGTAAACAAATCAGTATTATGGCAGCAGGAGATAAGAGCAAAGAATTGCCTACAACTGTTAAAGGTGAGCAAGCACCACCTGAAGTTTCGCTAGATTTAATTCTCGAACAGTTGAAAGAATACATAGAGCAACAATTCAACTTCTCTAAAACCTGTATTAAAGTACAAAAGTACGGAACCTCCAAAGGACAATGGTCCTTGGACGAGATTAAAAGGGTCTGGAGAAAAACGACCCGTATGAAAAATAAAGAGCGAACTAGATGGTCCTTAGCGGTTATGGGCCAGATTCGAAATCGGAATGAAATTATAATGCGTTCCCCACATGATCGAGAACTGACCAGTACAAAGGATCAATTGCAAGCAGTTTGTGCGCAGCTGCGACAGAAAAAGCTTGAACTTGAAAAGCTGGAAGCGGAAGTTAGAGATCTTAAAGGTGAAATTAAAGAATGGAAAAAATCATTAGGTCAAGAGACAGTAATAGGAAAAGGAAAATGTATCGGTCAATTCCCAGGGTACCCATGTTTGGATAAATTAAAAGCGCAAACCCGAAGACACGACCGAGGAATAGATACGGATTCTGAATCCTCAGACGATACAGGGTCAGAGGATGACGAATTAAGGGTGCGCTTTGCCCCGTTTAAAAAAAGACGAGTTGTAGTCAAATCAGAAGAGACTGCGGGTGAGGGCGGAACCAAAAAAACGAGGAAAAGGGTGTGTGAAAAATACTTATTTCATGATCCGGCAGACCCAGAGAAAATTGATAAATGGTCCAAGGAATTGCCCAATCCAAAGAAAGGGGGAGTAAAAACGTGGGACCAATTGGACCGCTTAAGAAATATATATCAACTTCATCCCTGGGACGGAGTGCAAATTTTGACCATAATGGTGCCAAAAACACAGGGAAGAAAATTGCACGACAAGGTAGAAGAAGCTTTGGGGCAGGATGAGCAAGAAGTAGACGCAGGATGGGAGGCGATTAAACACTGTCTGCAAGCCTTCAGTCCAGCTAAGACAGACTGGGGAAAAATTGCAGCCTGCCAACAGAAGGGAACAGAGGAGGTCCTGGAGTATGACGAGCGGTTTAGATGCACGTGGCTAGAACATTCGGGTATGAATAATATGGATGAGGAAATGGATGAACAAGTGTTTGGACCCGGATGAGGAAATGGATGAACAAGTGTTTGGACCCCTGAAAGCAGCTTTTGTGGCAGGTCTAAAGCCAGAACTGTCCAAAATGCTTAAGGTAGTGTTACCGGACTGGGAAGGGAGAGGAACTACCTTTGCAGAATTGGTGGATCGATGTAACCAATTAGATCGGGATATGGGAGCTAAAGTCCGAGCTGTACAGGCTATGGGATGGAAATCCCAGGATTCCGATTAACAGTTATTTGGAAAATTACCCGGAAAATGTCATTATTGTGGGAAAGAAGGTCACTGGGCCAAGACGTGCAGGGCGAAACGGAAAGGTCGTGGCTGGGGAAGAGGACGCAGCCAGGGATACAATTCAGCCAACAAACCAGGCTTGTCACAAGATAATGACCTCATAGAAGCATTTAAGCGACTGACAATACAACAACAGAAGGAGTTACTTGGGATAGCAAAAAACGATTAGAGCCCACCCTGGCCCCCCTCCTCGCACTAATACAACAAAGGGGAGATGGGCTATATATAAATGTGAGGGTGGGCGATAAGGATGTGGACTGTCTTTTAGACACAGGGGCGGAATTAACATGCTTACCCCTACAATATGGAGACTTTTTGCCGTTGGATGGTAGGGCACGTACAGCCTATGGAGTTGGGGGCCATAAAATGGAAATTAAAAGGACAACACCGGTGCTTATAGGGCTGGGTCCACATGAATTAACCACGCCGGTCTGGATAGGCCCAGTAGATCAACCCCTTTTGGGAATGGACGTTCTAATCCAAGTAGATTCATCATTGCATTTCGAGGATGGTCGGGTGACATGGTCAATTAGAACTTTGAAGAAAGAAGAATTGAAGGAACACCCGATATGGGCTAAAGATAAGAACGATTGTGGCCTACTCCAGATGGAGCCTGCATCATTCACCGGGACCAAGCCTCCATGCACTAAACAGTATCCCATCAGTCCAACTGCCATCGTGGGAATCTTACCGGTTATTCAGCAATTGGAGAAACAAGGGGTGCTTATTAAAATGCATAGCTCCTCCAATAGCCCCGTGTGGCCGGTACAGAAATCTAATGAGACTTGGCGTTTGACTGTCGATTATAGGAAAGCTAACCAGTGTATTGATCAAAAAGCTCCTTTGGTCGCAGATCCCTCCACCATTTTTAATGCCCTCAAACCGGAACATAAATATTTCTCGGTTATAGATATGGCCAACGGATTTTGGTCGGTGCCTCTGGCACCGGAGGTTCGACAGTGGTTTGCTTTCACGATCCAAGAACAGTATACTTGGACCCGGTTACCGCAGGGTTTCCACAACAGCCCTACAGTATTCCACATGGCTTTACAAAGCTATTTGCGAGAATTACCTCCCCTGTCATCCACAGTCATCCAATATGTAGACGATATCCTGCTAGCTTCAAACACGGAAGAACGGCATGAACAAGATTTACGAGCTTTGCTGGACCACCTTCGGCTGAAAGGACATAAAGCCAGCATCGACAAAGCACAAATATCCCAAGAAGAGGTTGTATACCTGGGACAAAAGATTTCACAAGGAAAGAGAAAACTTACCCAGGATAGAACTGCAGCCATTCGGGCTGCTAAAAAACCCACCACTATTCAGGAACTAAGGTCTTTTTTGGAATTGTGTAACTTTAACAGAAATTGGATTGACTCCTTCACACAGCTTGCTCAGCCATTGAATGATATTTTAAAAGGGAAACGTGCCTCTAAAGAAGCCATGACCCTCACTAAGGAACAGCAACAGGCCTTCCTGAGTTTGAAAAAGGCTTTATATTCGGCACCGGCTCTTGGAATCTCCGACAGTGGTAAGCCATTTACCCTGTTTGTCCATGAGAAAGAAGGATATATGACAGCTATACTGACACAAAAACCCATTGGCTATTATTCGGCAAAACTGGATGCGGTAGCCCTCGGATCGGGAAGTTGCCTAAGGGCCATGGAAGCTACATGGCGAGCGGTAATGATCACTGCGGGTCTAGTCCTCGACCAAAAGCTAATTGTCAAGTGTCCCCACACCGTATACGCTTTACTGTCTATGAATAGAATGTCTCAGGCCCCCTGCCCCTGTCGGACCATTCCAGCATCTGCAGGTTGATTATATATCTCTTCCTTCATGTCAAGGATACACTAACATTCTTGTCATGGTCGACAGATTCTCTAGATGGGTAGAAGCTGTCCCAACTAAAAGAGCCACAGCCAATCACACTGCAAAGGTCTTGTGTAAGGATTACATTCCCCGATGGGGAGTCCCGAGTAGCATTGACTCAGATCAGGGAACACACTTCACAGGTGCTGTCTGCCAAGAAGTCTGTAGGTTACTGAACATTATGTGGGATTTACACTGTCCTTATCATCCACAATCATCAGGACAAGTAGAACGAATGAATCGAACTTTGAAACAACGGCTTGCCAAATATCACCAAGAAGGAACACCATGGCCCCACGCACTACCAATAGTGCTATGTAGTATTAGGGCAACCCCGAACAGAACTACAGGTCTAAGCCCATTTGAAATTGATACATCCTTACTACACAGTATAAATGCACATGAGGCCCATGCTTGAGAGAAGGTCAGTCTGTGACCTGTCCTTTATTCCTTAGCACTCAAGTCATGAAGGTGGGTGGAGCTTCCCCTTTTATACCTGACGGTCCAGGTTAGGAGTGTCTCCCACCTAGTGGTCAGTGTTCTCACGGTGTACAACTTAGGTCAGTTTATACATGGGTTACAATGCTGGTTGAATACATGACATCACCTCCCCCCCCAAAGTCTTATTGGGATCACAGTTTGAGTCTCTCTGGTGGTTTACGCTCCCTTGTAGAGCGCCTGAGTTGGGGCTCCGGTTGTTGGGCGCTGGCCTGAGTGTCTGCTGTTTGCGGTGCCTCAGGCCTGTCCGGACTGCCCACAGTGACTGGGCTCTCCTCCCTTTGGTTCCGGTGTTCCGTCACCTGTGGTGGAGTGAACTCTATATCGTGTTCTTCCTCTGCTTCTTCTATGGGGTTGCTGAACCTCCTTTTTGTTTGATCCACATGTTTGCAGCAGATTTGTCCATTGGTAAGTTTAACTACCAGAATCCTATTTCCCTCTTTGGCAACCACAGTGCCTGCGAGCCATTTGGGCCCTGCAGCGTAGTTGAGGACAAAAACAGGATAATTTACATCAATACATCGCGCCCTCGCATTCCTGTCATGGTAGTGATATTGTGACTGGCGCCTGCTCTTGACAATTTCTTTCATGGTGGGGTGTATAAGGAATAATCGGGTTTTGAGCATCCTTTTCATCAGTAGCTCTGCGGGTGGAACCCCTGTGAGCGAGTGTGGTCGGGATCTATAGGCCAACAGGAGGCGTGATAAGCGGGTTTGTAGGGAACCCCCCTTGGAATCTGAGCATCCCCTGTTTGATTATCTGCACTGCTCGTTCTGCCTGGCCGTTTGAGGCCGGCTTGAACGGTGTCGTTCTGACATGGTTAATTCCATTGCCTGCCATGAAGTCCTGGAATTCAGTGCTTGTGAAACACGGGCCATTGTCGCTGACCAAGATGTCCGGTAGACCGTGAGCGGCAAACATTGCCCGTAGACTTTCTACCGTGGCAGAGGATGTGCTTGAATTTAAAATGTCACACTCGATCCATTTGGAGTAGGCGTCTACTACAACCAAAAACATTTTCCCCATGAAAGGACCTGAGTAGTCCACATGGATGCGTGACCAAGGCTTGGCGGGCCATGGCCAGGGGCTAAGGGGGGCTTCCCTGGGCGCATGGCCCAGCTGGGCACACATGTTGCACCTGCGAACACAAAGTTCCAGATCTGCGTCTATCCCTGGCCACCAAACGTGTGACCTGGCAATTGCCTTCATCGTGAAAATGCCCGGGTGCCCATTGTGGAGTTCTCTGAAGAAAACCTCTCTGCCCATCTGGGGCATGACTACGCGGTTTCCCCACAGTAGGCAATCGGCCTGAATCGAGAGTTCATCCTTGCGCCTGTGAAATGGTTTAAATTTCTCAGGGCATGCCCTGTACGTGGCTGCCCAGTCCCCATTCAGGACACATTTCTTGACTAGAGACAATAGCGGGTCTCTATTTGTCCAGACTTTAATCTGACGGGCTGTCACGGGTGAGCCTTCGCTTCCGAAAGCTTCAACAGCCATGACCATCTCAGCACCATGCTCGGTAGCCCCCTCAGTGGTGGCTAGTGGGAGCCTGCTGAGTGCAGCGGCGCAGTTTTCGGTGCCCGGTTTGTGCCGAATTGTGTAGTCATAGGCAGCTAACGTGAGTGCCCACCTCTGTATGCGGGCTGATGCGTTTGCATTTATGGCCTTGTTGTCGGCCAAAAGGGACGTTAGGGGTTTGTGATCTGTCTCCAGCTCAAATTTCCTGCCAAACAGGTACTGGTGCATTTTCTTTACCGCATATACACATGCGAGCGCCTCCTTTTCTACCATCCCGTAGCCCCTTTCTGCCTGGGACAGACTCCTGGAGGCATAAGCTACCGGCTGTAACTGACACTTGGCATTGACATGCTGCAACACACACCCGACACCATAGGACGACTCATCGCACGTTAACACAAGTTTCTTACATGGGTCATATAGCGTTAACAGATTGTTGGAACATAACAAATTGCGTGCTCTATTAAAAGCCCTTTCCTGGCTGTCCCCCCAGACCCATTCGCGACCTTTGCGTAGGAGCACGTGTAGTGGCTCTAGCAGCGTGCTCAATTTGGGAAGAAAGTTACCAAAATAGTTCAGGAGCCCCACGAACGAACGCAGCTCCGTCATGTTACGGGGTCTGGGTGCTCTCTGGATCGCTTCCGTCTTGGATGCAGTAGGGCTGATCCCGTCTGCTGCTACCCTCATCCCCAGTAATTCGACCTCTGGAGCTAGGAAGACGCACTTCGCCTTTTTCAGTCGCAGACCTACCCGGTGCAGTCTGCGTAGCACCTCCTCCAGGTTGTGCAGGTGTTCTTCAGTATCGTAACCCGTAACGAGGATGTCGTCCTGAAAAACCACCGTCCCTGGAATCGACTTGAGGAGGCTTTCCATATTTCGTTGGAAGATCGCGGCGGCCGAGCGAATCCCGAACGGACATCTTTTGTACTCAAACAACCCCTTGTGTGTCGTGATGGTGGTCAGCTTCTTCGACTCAGATGTCAAGTATTCAACCATTCCTTAACACAGTACCTCAAGTCTGTTCTGCTAGTGGCCATGCTCGCGTGGTTTAAATCCCAGCTTCTTGTCGCCATTGATACGTCCTTACTACACAGTATAAATGCACATGAGGCCCATGCTTGAGAGAAGGTCAGTCTGTGACCTGTCCTTTATTCCTTAGCACTCAAGTCATGAAGGTGGGTGGAGCTTCCCCTTTTATACCTGAAGGTCCAGGTTAGGAGTGTCTCCCACCTAGTGGTCAGTATTCGCACGGTGTACAACTTAGGTCAGTTTATACATGGGTTACAATGCTGGTTGAATACATGACAGAAATTATAACAGGAAGACCCATGTCGCTGCCAGGAACTATCGATTTAAGGAAAGCTGATGTTCACTTAATGAGTGACACTTTGTTATCATACTGTCAGAACCTAACCAATGCTATTAGTTCTGTTTCCCGACAGGTATCGGCAGCTTGGGGTAATCCACCCGAAGGAGGACACGACATCATCCCGGGAGTCTGGGTGTATGTGAAAAAGTTGCATAAAGAACCTTTGGGTGCCAAATGGGAGGGACCTTATCAAGTGTTATTGACCACCCAGGCAGCTGTTAAAGTCCAAGGAAAGAAAGCCTGGATCCATGTTTCACACGTTAAACGAGCACCCATAACTGAAGCTGAAATCTAATAAGGACAATTACTTTTTGCGAAAATGTATAAATTTACTGTATTATTGATTGTAGGTATTCTAGGCATAGGCCTACTTCTTACTAGCCGACCTTCTGCACCAAAGGGAAATAGTAGGGTAGCAAGGGAATTACATGTAAATACCTTTTTATATATGTCATACATTTATGCCAAACAAGGTAACATTTCTAGTTGTTGGGTGTGTGCGCATATTCCTATTCACTCAAAGGGAGGGATTCCCTTGAGGCCAGTTCCCTTGAATATCTCGGAAATGGCTGAGTGGATAATTAATCAAAACAAAACAGGCAATGCGTTTCAGGATACGGAAAACTGGGCACGTAAATGGAAGTCAGCAGGTTACAATCTGACTACCTTTTGAAGGGGGATACCAACCGTGCTACAATAATTCCAAACGGCCCCCATTTTTTGTTATCACTAATACAACGGGAATAGGAAGACCGGGGGAATCGGTCTGTCTGATTAGAAACATCAAAGGAGGCCAAAATATGGGGTATAGTAACTGCTCCCAGAATTATAATATCAAGCCACGGAACCGTCCAAACTGGGCCGATGTGGGAATTTTTAATGTAACGAGGATTCTGAATAAAACAGATGGAAAAGCCTGGACAGGCCCCGGAGTGTTGCTGACAAAGAAACAGCTAACATTCATTGCATATAATGGCACCTATTGGGTGTGTGGCCACAAGGCCTACCCTTGGCTGCCCCAGAATTGGATGGGATCCTGCTATTTAGCCTACATTGTGCCTTATATGTATCATATAAAGTCACTGTCGGAACATTTACACCGTCCTAAGAGAGCTATCACAGAAACAGAGAGGTTCTTTGCCATTCTGATCCCTGGGTATGGGACCGCCAAACTGGCAAGGGAATCCATTAACATGGCATCCGTTGTGGAACGAGTAGCCAATGATACCTCAGAGGCCCTAGTTAAAATCAATGCAGAAATGGTAGCAATCCGCACAGTAGCCTTACAGAATAGACTGGCCCTTGATTACATCCTGGCTGAAAAGGGAGGTACTTGCACCCTACTCGGAACTGAGTGTTGCACATATATCCCAGATAGCTCCGAAGAAATTACCCACTTAGCGGAGCATATCCAAAAGGAGGTAGAAAAACTTAAGCAACCCCCATCATTCACTTTGTGGAGTGGAGCCACTGAATGGCTAGGTTCAATAGGAACTTCATTGGTGGAAGGTTTAATTCTATTTGTTGTAATTGTTTTACTTTTATATTGTTTGTTTATGTTGATTAAATGTTGTTGCAACCAGGCGGCTGTAGCTGCTATCCCGCAGGTGAGACACCTTGCAGGTCCCAGCAGACCGTCTGTACGTGGCACAGGAGTATGTTATGCTTAAGGGAAGGTTGTTTACTGGTTGAACTAAGATATTGATTTGGAATAAGGTTAATTAACCTACTAAAACCAGACTTCCATTGTGGCCACGATGGAACTCGGGTTGGTGTAAATTTGTGTGGAAGCTACTAGTCCGGACATGTGGTGAAACACATCAACAAATTTTAGAAGGAAACTCTATTAACATGTATGAAATTATTTTGTCGAATGTTTAACCAGTGATACCTGAAGTTTTATGATTCAGTTTGTGAAAGAATCAAAGGGGGGATTGATAGAGAATTCAAGCTCTGCAGCCAGGTTGCATTTAGACAGGTTGTGAAAAACACAGGCCACATCGCATTAAGTCATCAATCAACTTGACATTTTCGGACCTTGGGTAGCCAATTAAAAGGTTAAAAGACTATTAATTGAGCCAATAAGGTCAAAGAAGGCGAGTTCTTTTCTCTAAATTGATCCAGGTATAAATACAGCCATTTTGACCATGTGGTCTCAGAAAGGACAAAGACCTGGCTTAAAGCCAAGAACTTGTTTGCTGCTGCCATAATAAAGATACATTAAAACTACAATCGGAGTTCGTATTTCATTGGAAAATTAATAGATCTAACACCCTGTATACAGAAAGTTAATGCTGTGCTAACTATTTTGCTATGCTTTTGTTCAAGGTAGTACTCCAGTCAGAATCTTAAATGCAGTAACTTTAAAAATTGCATAGCAGCCTGGAGCCCTAATAAACAACAAATCATAGAATGCAGCTTTGTGCTAATGTCACTGGTTTCCTTGGTCTCACATACTGAGACAATTTGCTTATTTTGGAGCAACAGTAAAGGTGGTTTGGGAAGCTGGGTGTCTTTGATAGTTGTTACACAGGGAAACCCAGGGGCAAGAACTTCCAGTAGAGGAGCACTTTCCTAAACTATGTACTTTTATGTCACCAATTTTGTCAATAGTCTAAAATGATTACTAATATTGTTTGCCTCTAAGTGGTTGCACCTGAAATCATATGTTCATCATCTTGCAATTGTATTCTTGTCAAAGGAGGAACTGGGGTGATTCAGGCATGTTTTATGTGCTGTTGTCAGTCGCATAACTGCTACAGATAATCAATGTAGATGCTGTTTACATGTTAGCGCATGAAAGATTTGGGATTGTACACCTCGTTGATAATGCTAATGATTGAGATGTTGAATATTATTCCTTTTGCAAATTAAGCATTCTTCAAAATATGCATGTAACTGCTATAACTTTTCTGTATAGAGATTAAATACCTGTTCATATTGCAAAGGACTAGTTTGGGCACGCACTTTTTTGATCCAGTATCTTTCAGTTTTGAGATATCTGGCAATGCTGGTGCCCTAGATAAAAGAGAAGTTTTCTGATCCATCTTCTAAAGATTGAGGGTTGAATTGTTCCACTTCTTACATTCATGAAATTGAATTTTCAGGTGATCGCATGAAAATTAAGTATGCAAGTAACGTATACTTGTTTAGCTTCAGAAAAGGTTTTGTAATTCATTTGCAGATATTGTTTAGAAATGTCTTTTTACAGGTGTTCAATAGAAATTGTTAACTAGCCACACGTGGCTACGGCAATTAGCTGATGCACTAGTTCAGTAAAAAGTGCCTTGCAGGCGCTATCATGGTGCAGGTAAATGTACTTCACGTGTGTATATATACTTAACAAACATCTACCACTATTCAGTAACCAAGGAAATAAAGCAGTTGTACATATTTACTGCCTTATCACTTTACCAAACACACAAGAAGGTTTAAAGTACACATGTGAATGCGAGAATTGAGATGACATGCCTAACAATGGTGTCCGTTATTCATTCTTTTGTTCTTTACCAATCAGACTGCAATGAGCCACATTTGGATTCCCAATTAGTCCTTGGTGGCTAATGTATTGGTCACCACTGGTTTAGTGGATGGTTTGAGACTGGTTGCTTTATATATGGATGTAAGGGTCTTTAATGTGTACAGTTTGTTACCAGTCTTTTGTACTGATGTTTTGTAGCTATTACAGGTCACAGTCAGCAACTGCACTAAGCTGTTCACTGAATCCTTTGTGAACAAGCTGTCAAAAGCTTGCACAGAAAAACAAGTGTAACTAACTGTTGACTGGTTTCAATAGTCTATTGTAGCATTTATGCTTCTGTTGTCAGTTGTTGTAGTGTAGCAGAGAGATTGATTATTCTGTGTCAGTTTTATCCAGCGTTAACTGACAGGAAAGCATCAAAATGAGTTTGAGATGTGAGCTCTTGTACCCAATGTAATGGAGCTTCAGCCAGGACCAGGTGAGGAGATTTTACTACAATTATTTATGCTACAAAAGTGAACTGAGCTGTGTTAGAGGCAGTATCTCCATAGATTCATGGAAAACTAATCACACAGAAGGAGGCCATTCGGCCCATTGTGTCCGTGCCGGTCGAAAAAGAGTTACCCAGCCTAATCCCACCTTCCAGCCCTGTAGGTCATGGTTCTTTACGTTTTAAATATGATGTGGATTTCTGCCTCTACCACCCTTTTAGGTAGTGAGTTCCAGACTCCTCTGGGTGAAGATTTTTTTTCCTTAACTTCCCTCTAATCCTTCCAACAACTACTTTAAATCTATGCCCACTGGTTATTGACCTCTCTGCTATGGGAAATAGGTCCTTCCTATCCACTCTGTCTAGGCCCCTCAAAATGTATACACCTCCATTAAATCTCCCCTCAGTCTCCAATTACAAAGAAAACAAGTCTTGCCTATCCAATCTTTTCTCATAGCTAAAATTTTCCATTCCTGGCAATGTCCTCGTAAATCTCCTCTGCACACTCTCTAGTGTAATCACATCCTTCCTGTAATGTGGTGACCAGAACTGCACGCAGTACTCAAGCTGTGGCCTAACTAGTGTTTTATACAATTCAAGCATAACTTCCCTGCTCTTTTATTCTATGCCATGGCAAATAAAGGAAAGCATTCCGTATGCCTTTTTAAAGAAAGAAAGAAAGACATGCATTTATATAGTGCCTTTCACAACCACCGGACGTCTCAAAGCGCTTTACAGCCAATTAATGTACAATGTAGTCACTGTTGTAATGTGGGAAATGCAGCAGCCAATTTGCACACATGCAACTCCCGCAAACAGCAATGTGATAATGACCAGATAATCTGTTTTTGTTATGTTGATTGAGGGATAAATATTGGCCAGGGCACCGGGGATAACTCTCCTGCTCTTCTTCAAAATAGTGCCATGGGATCTTTTACATCCACCTGAGCGGGCAGACAGGACCTCGGGTTAACGTCTCATCCGAAAGACGGCACCTCCGACAGTGCAGCACTCTCTTAGTACTGCACTAGAGTGTCAGCCTAGATTTATGTGCTCAAGTCCCTGGAGTGGGATTTGAACCCACAACCTTCTGACTCAGTGGTGAGTGTGCTACCCACAGATGACACTTTTTAACTGCCTTATTGACATGTCCTGCTATCTTTAAGGATCTGTGGACATACACTCCAAGGTCCCTCTGTTCCTCTCAGTATCCTCCTGTTTATTGTGTATTCCCTTGCCTTCCCAAATGCATTGCCTCACACTTCTCCGGATTGAATTCCATTTTCCACTTTTCTGCCCAATTGACCAGTCCATCGATATCTTCCTACAGTCAAGGCTCTAGAGCAGAGCAGAGTGGGTCAGGAAGTGATAGAGAGAGTAACAAAGGTATTAGGGCATCACTGACTAAGGTGACATCAGGTAAAATAGAAAAATGTCAAAGCTAAAAAGGCGCTATATCTGCGCGAAGCATTCGCAACAAAATAAATTAATTCATACCGCAGATAAAAATTAATAGGTTTGATCTAATTGCCATTACAGAGATGTGGTTGCAAAGTGACCAAGGTTGGGAACTAAATATTCCAGGATACTTAACTTTTAGAAGAGGTAGGCAAAATGGAAAAGGAGGAGGGGAGGCCCCGATAATAAAGGATGGGATAAAAATAATAGCGAGAAAGGATCTGCGCTCAGAAAATCAAGAAGTAGAATGAGTTTGATAGAGCTAAGAAAGAGCAAGGGGCAGAAATCATTGGTGGTTCATAGGCCCCCAAACCGTCGTGGTAATGTAGGTCAGAGAATAAATCAGGAAATTAGAGGTGCATGTAACAAACATAGAAAATTGGTGCAGGAGTAGGCTATTCGGCCCTTCAAGCCTGCACCACCATTCAATAAGATCATGGCTGATCATTCACCTCAGTACCCCTTTCCTGCTTTCTCTCCATACCCCTTGATCCCTTTAGCCGTAAGGGCCATATCTAACTCCCTCTTGAATATATCCAATGAACTGGCATCAACAACTCTCTGTGGTAGGGAATTCCACAGGTTAACAACTCTCTGAGTGAAGAAGTTTCTCCTCATCTCAGTCCTAAATGGCTTACCCCTTATCCTTAGACTGTGTCCCCTGGTTCTGGACTTCCCCAACATCGGGAACATTCTTCCTGCATCTAACCTGTCCAGTCCCAGCAGAATTTTACATGTTTCTATGAGATCCCCTCTCATCCTTCTAAACTCCAGTGAATACAGGCCCAGTCGATCGAGTCTCTCCTCATATGTCAGTCCTGCTATCCCGGGAATCAGTCTGGTGAACCTTCGCTGCACTCCCTCAATAGCAAGAACGTCCTTCCTCAGATTAGAAGACCAAAACTGAACACAATATTCCAGGTGAGGCCTCACTAAGGCCCTGTACAACTGCAGTAAGTCCTCCCTGCTCCTATACTCAAATCCTCTAGCTATGAAGGCCAACATACCATTTGTCATCTTCACCGCCTGCTGTACCTGCATGCCAACTTTCAATGACTGATGTACCATGACATACAGGTCTCGTTGCATCTCCCCTATTCTGAACTTGCCGCCATTCAGATAATATTCTGCCACCAAAATGGATAACCTCATATTTATCCACATTATACTGCATCTGCCATACGTTTGCCCACTCACCTAATCTGTCCAAGTCACCCTGCAGCTTTTTAGCGTCCTCCTCACAGCTCACACCGCCACCCAGCTTAGTGTCATCTGCAAACTTGGAGATATTACACTCCATTCCCTCATCCAAATCATTAATGTATATTGTAAATAGCTGGGCTCCCAGCACTGAGCCCTGCAGCATCCCACTAGTCACTGCCTGCCATTCTGAAAAGAATCTGTTTATCCCGACTCTCTGCTTCCTGTCTGCCAACCAATTCTCTATCCATGTCAGTACATTACCCCCAATACCATGTGCTTTAATTTTGCACACCAATCTCTTGTGTGGGACCTTGTCATAAGCCTTTTGAAAGTCTAAATACACCACATCCACCGGTTCTCCCTTTTTCATTCTACCAGTTACATCCTCAAAAAATTCTAGATTTGTCAAGCAGGATTTCCCTTTCATAAATCCATGCTGACTTGGACCGATCCCATCACTGCTTTCCAAATGTGCTGCTATTTCATCTTTCATAATTGATTCCAACATTTTCCCCACTACTGATGTCAGGCTAACCGGTCTATAATTACCCATTTTCTCTCTCCCTCCTTTCTTAAAAGGTGGTGTTACATTAGCTACCCTCCAGTCCATAGGAACCGATCCAGAGTTGATAGACTGTTGGAAAATGATCACCAATGCATCCACTATTTCTGGGGCTACTTCCTTAAGTACTCTGGGATGCAGACTATCAGGCCTCGGGGATTTGTCGGCCTTCAATCCCATCAATTTCCCTAACATAATTTCCCACCTAATAAGATTTCCTTCAATTCCTCCTTCCCACTAGACCCTCGGTCCCCTAGTATTTCCGGAAGGTTATTTGTGTCTTCCTTTGTGAAGCCAGAACCAAAGTATTTGTTTAACTGGTCCGCCATTTCTTTGTTTCCCATTATAAATTCGCCTGAATCTGACTGCAAGAGACCTACGTTTGTTTTCACTAATCTTTTTCTCTTCACATATCTATAGAAGCTTTTGCAGTCAGTTTTTATGTTGCCAGCAAGCTTCCTCTCATACTCTATTTTCCCCTTCCTAATTAAACTCTTTCTCCTCCTCTGCTGTATTACAAGATTCTCCCAGTCCTCAGGTTTGCTGCTTTTTCTGGCCAATTTATATGCCTCCTCCTTGGCTTTAACACTATCCTTAATTTCCCTTGTTAGCCACTTTCCTCGTTTTATTTTTACTCCAGACAGGGATGTACAATTGTTGAAGTTCATCTATGTGATCTTTAAATGTTTGCCATTGCCTATCCACCGTCAACCCTTTAAGTATCACTCGCCAGTCGATTCGAGCCGATTCATATCTCATACCATCGAAGTTACCTTTCCTTAAGTTCAGGACCCTAGTCTCTGAATTAACTGTGTCACTCTCCATCTTAATAAAGAATTCCACCATATTATGGTCACTCTTCCCCAAGGGGCCTCGCACAACAAGATTGTTAATTAGTCCTTTCTCATTACACATCACCCAGTCCAGGATTGCCAGCCCTCTAGTTGGTTCGTCGACATATTGGTCTAGGAAACCATCCCTAATACACTCCAAGAAATCCTCCACCACCGCATTGCTACCAGTTTGGTTAGCCCAATCAATATGTAGATTAAAGTCGCTCATGATAACTGCTGTACCTTTATTGCACGCATCCCTAATTTCTTGTTTGATGCTGTCCCCAACCTCTACTACAGTTTGGTGGTCTGTACACAACTCCCACTAGCGTTTTCTGCCTTTTGGTATTCCGTAGCTCCACCCATACAGATTCCACATCATCCAAGCTAATGTCCTTTCTTACTATTGCATTAATTTCCTCTTTAACCAGCATCGCCACCCCACCTCCTTTGCCTTTCTGTCTATCCTTCCTAAATGTTGAATATCACTGGATGTTGAGTTCCCAACCTTGGTCACCCTGGAGCCATGTCTCCGTGATGCCATTACGTCATATCCATTAACTGCTATCTGTGCAATTAATTCATCCACCTGATACCGAATACTCCTCGCATTGAGGCACAGAGCCTTCAGGCTTGTCTTATTAACACCCTTTGCCCCTTTAGAATTTTGCTGTAATGTGAACATAGAACATAAGAACATAAGAATTAGGAACAGGAGTAGGCCATCTAGCCCCTCAAGCCTGCTCCGCCATTCAACAAGTTCATGGCCGTGGACTCAGCTCCACTTACCCGCCCGTTCCCCCTAACCCTTAATTCCCTTATCGGTTAAAATTCTATCTATCTGTGATTTGAATACATTCAATGAGCTAGCCTCAACTGCTTCCTTGGGCAGAGAATTCCACAGATTCACACCCTCTGGGAGAAGAAATTCATTTTCAACTCGGTTTTAAATTGGCTCCCCCGTATTTTGAGGCTGTGCCCCCTAGTTCTAGTCTCCCCGACCAGTGAAAACAACCTCTCTGCCTCTATCTTGTCTATGCCTTTCATTATTTTAAATGTTTCTATAAGATCACCCCTCATCCTTCTGAACTCCAACGAGTAAAGACCCAGTCTACTCAATCTCTCATCATAAGGTAACCGCCTCATCTCCGGAATCAGCTAAGTGAATCGTCTCTGTACCCACTCCAAAGTATATCCTTCCTTAAGTAAGGTGACCAAAACTGCACGCAGTACTCCAGGTGCGGCCTCACCAATATCCTATACAGTTGCAGCAGGACCTCCCTGCCTTTGTACTCCATCCCTCTTGCAATGAAGGCCAACATTCCATTCGCCTTCCTGATTACCTGCAAACTAACTTTTTGGGATTCATGCACAAGGACCCCCAGGTCCCTCTGCACCGCAGCATGTTGTAATTTCTCCCCATTCAAATAATATTCCCTTTTACTATGTTTTTTTCAAGGTGGATGATCTCACACTTTCCGATATTGTATTCCATCTGCCAACCTTAGCCCATTCGCTTAACCTATCTAAATCTCTTTGCAGCCTCTCTCTGTCCTCTACACAACCCGCTTTCCCACTAGTCTTTGTGTCATCTGAAAATTTTGTTACACTACACTCTGTCCCCTCTTCCAGGTCATCTATGTATATTGTAAACAGTTGTGGTCCCAGCACTGATCCCTGTGGCACACCACTAACCACCAATTTCCAACCCGAAAAGGACTCATTTATCCCGACTCTCTGCTTTCTGTTAGCCAGCCAATTCTCGATCCATGCTAATACATTTCCTCTGACTCCGCGTACCTTTATCTTCTGCAGTAACCTTTTGTGTGGCACCTTATCGAATGCCTTTTGGAAATCTAAATACACCACATCCATCGGTACACCTCTATCCACCATTCTTGTTATATCCTCAAAGAATTCCAGTAAATTAGTTAAACATGATTTCCCCTTCATGAATCCATGTTGCGTCTGCTTGATTGCACTATTCCTATCTAGATATCCCGCTATTTCTTCATTAGTGATAGCTTCAAGCATTTTCCCCACTATAGATGTTAAACTAACCGGCCTATAGTTACCTGCTTTGTCTGCCCCCTTTTTTAAACAGAGACGTTACATTAGCTGCTTTCCAATCCGCTGGTACCTCCCCAGAGTCCAGAGAATTTTGGTAGATTATAACGAATGCATCTGCTATAACTTCCGCCATCTCTTTTAATACCCTGGGATGCATTTCATCCGGACCAGGGGACTTGTCTACCTTGAGTCCCATTAGCCTGTCCAGCACTACCCCCCTAGTGATAGTGATTGTCTCAAGGTCCTCCCTTCCCACATAAGAACATAAGAACATAAGAATTAGGAACAGGAGTAGGCTATCTAGCCCCTCGAGCCTGCACCGCCATTCAATAAGATCATGGCTGATCTGGCCGTGGACTCAGCTCCACTTACCCGCCCGCTCCCCATAACCCTTAATTCCCTTATTGGTTAAAAATCTATCTATCTATGACTTGAATACATTCAATGAGCTAGCCTTAACTGCTTCTTTGGGCAGAGAATTCCACAGATTCACAACCCTCTGGGAGAAGAAATTCCTTCTCAACTCCGTTTTAAATTGGCTCCCCCGTATTTTGAGGCTATGCCCCCTAGTTCTAGTCTCCCCGACCAGTGGAAACAACCTCTTCGCCTCTATCTTGTCTATCCCTTTCATTATTTTAAATGTTTCTATAAGATCACCCCTCATCCTTCTGAACTCCAACGAGTAAAGACCCAGTCTACTCAATCTATCATCATAAGGTAACCCCCTCATCTCCGGAATCAGCCTAGTGAATCATCTCTGTACCCCCTCCAAAGCCAGTATATCCTTCCTTAAGTAAGGTGACCAAAACTGCACGCAGTACTCCAGGTGCGGCCTTACCAATACCCTATACAGTTGCAGCAGGAACTCCCTGCTTTTTTGCAAAAATCAGCAATTTTTGGCATGGTTTTTGTGTCTTCCACTGTGAAGACCGAAGCAAAATAATTGTTTAAGATCTCAGCCATTTCCACATTTCCCATTATTAAATCCCCCTTCTCATCTTCTAAGGGACCAACATTTACTTTAGTCACTCTTTTCCGTTTTATATATCTGTAAAAACTTTTACTATCTGTTTTTATGTTTTGCGCAAGTTTACTTTCGTAATCTATCTTTCCTTTCTTTATTGCTTTCTTAGTCATTCTTTGCTGTCGTTTAAAATTTTCCCAATCTTCTAGTTTCCCACTAACCTTGGCCATCTTATACGCATTGGTTTTTAATTTGATACTCTCCTTTATTTCCTTGGTTATCCACGGCTGGTTATCCCTTCTCTTACCGCCCTTCTTTTTCACTGGAATATATTTTTGTTGCGCACTATGAAAGAGCTCCTTAAAAGTCCTCCACTGTTCCTCAATAGTGCCACCGTTTAGTCTGTGTTTCCAGTCTACTTTAGCCAACTCTTCCCTCATCCCACTGTAGTCCCCTTTGTTTACGCATAGTACGCTCGTTTGAGACACTACTTCCTCACCCTCAATCTGTATTACAAATTCAACCATACTGTGATCACTCATTCCGAGAGGATCTTTTACTAGGAGATCGTTTATTATTCCTGTCTCTTTACACAGGACCAGATCTAAGATTGCTTGCTCCCTTGTAAGTTCTGTAACACACTTCTAAGAAACAATCCCGTATGCATTCTATGAATTCCTCCTCAAGGCTACCCCATACGATTTGATTTGACCAATCGATATGTAGGTTAAAATCCCCCATGATTACTGCCGTTTCTTTTTCACATGCATCCATTATTCCCTTGATTATTGCCCGCCCCACCGAGAAGTTATTATTTGGGAGCCTATAAACTACGCCCACCAGTGACTTTTTCCCCTTACTATCTCTAATCTCCACCCACAATGATTGAACATTATGTTCATTAGAGCCAATATCGTCTCTCACAACTGCCCTGATATCTTCCTTTATTAATAGAGCTACCCCACCTCCTTTCCCTTCTTGTCTATCTTTCCGAATTGTCAGATACCCCTGTATGTTTAATTCCCAGTCTTGGCCACCCTGCAACCATGTTTCTGTAATGGCCACCAAATCATACCCATTTGTAATGATTTGTGCCGTCAACTTAGTTACTTTATTTTGAATGCTGCGTGTGTTTAGGTAGAGTGTTTTAATATTAGTTTTTAAACCATGATTTTTAGTTTTGACCCCTCCTACAGCCCCTTTATATTCATACATATTGGCCCTTTCTATCACCTTGTGGTTTACACTTACCGCAGTGCTACTCTGCTCTGTTGCCTCCTGCCTTTTTCATTCTTTCTTGGGATCCTGTTCATCTGAGCTCTCACCCATTCTAACTAGCTCAGAGCCCTCTCCTGTGTTCTGAATACTCCTTGCATTGAGGCACTGAGCTTTCATGCTTGCCTTTTTATTACACTTTGACCCTTTAGAATTTTGCTGTACAGTGGCCCTATTTGTTTTTTGCCTTGGGTTTCTCTGCTCTCCACTTTTACTCATCTCCTTTCTGTCTTTTGCCTTTGTCTCCTTTTTGTTTCCCTCTGTCTCCCTGCATTGGTTCCCATCCCCCTGCCATATTAGTTTAACTCCTCCCCAACAGCACTAGCAAACACTCCCCCGAGGACATTGGTTCCGGTCCTGCCCAGATGCAGACCGTCCGATTTGTACTGGTCCCATCTCCCCCAGAACCGGTTCCAATGCCCCAGGAATTTGAATCCCTCCCTGCTGCACCACTGCTCAAGCCACGTATTCATCTAAGCTATCCTGCGATTCCTACTCTGACTAGCACGTGGCACTGGTAGCAATCCCGAGATTACTACTTTTGAGGTCCTACGTTTTAATTTAGCTCCTAGCTCCTTAAATTCGTCTCGTAGGACCTCATCCCTTTTTTTACCTATATTGTTGGTACCATTGTGCACCATGACAACTGGCAGTTTACCCTCCCTTTTCAGAATGTCCTGCACCCGCTCCGAGACATCCTTGACCCTTGCACCAGGGAGGCAACATATCATCCTGGAGTCTCGGTTGCGGCCGCAGAAATGCCTATCTATTCCCCTTACAATCGAATCCCCTATCACTAGCGCTCTCCCACTCTTTTTCCTGCCCTCCTGTGCAGCAGAGCCACCCATGGTGCCATGAACTTGGCTGCTGTTGCTCTCCTCTGATGAGTCATCCCCCTGAACAGTACCCAAAGTGGTGTATGACCACAGGGGCCCCCTGCATTACCTTTCTTCCACTGCTCTTCCTGTTGGTCACCCATTCCCTATCTGGCTGTGTAACCTTTACCTGCGGTAAGACCAACTCACTAAATGTGCTATTCACGTCATTCTCAGCATCGTGGACGCTCCAGAGTAAATCCACCCGCAGCTCCAGTGCCGCAATGCGGGTCTGTCAGGTGCTGCAGGTGGATGCACTTCCCGCACATGTAGTCATCAGGGACACTGGAAGCATCCCTGACTTCCCACACATTACAGGAGGAACATAACACGTCTCCAAGCTCTCCTGCCATGACTTAACCCTTAGATTAACTTAATTTGGCAACAACAATGCTAAAAGGTTACCTACTGATAAAGAAAAGAAAAAGAAAAAACTACTCACCAATCACTTACCCCCTTGTCTGTGATGTCACCTTTCGATTTCTTTCTACTTCTTTTTTGCCTTCTCACCCTGCTGCAGCTGCACCAGCTGGCCTCCCCGATGCTGGGCCTTTTATAGGCCACCTCCTCGACGTCCCCGCTCGAAGTCCTGCTGCCTCAAGGGTAATACAGTAATCATGGGTAATACAGTAATCATGGGGGACCTTACTGCATATTTGGTCTGCATATGTAGATTAATAGTGTGGAGGATGAATTCATGGAATGTATACAAGATGGTTTTCTAGATCAGTGTGTTGAGGAACCAACTGGGAGCAGGCTATTTTAGATCTAGTATTGTGCAATGAAAAATGGTTAATTAATAACCTTGTAGTAAAGGGGCCTTTAAGGAAGAGTGACCATAATATGATAAAATTTTATATTGAATTGGAAAGCGATTTAGTTAAAACTAGGGTCATAAATTTAAAGAAAGCAAACTACGTAGGGATGAGGGGCGAGTTGGCTCAGGTAGATTGGGAAACTACATTAAAAGGTATGATGGTAGACAAGCAATGGCTAGCATTTAAATAATTAATACATCTTTTACTAAAACATACATTCCTTTAAGGCACAAAAACCCCACAGGAAAAGCAGTCCACCAGTGGCTAACAATAGAAGTTAAAGACAGTATTAGATCAAAGTAAGAGGCTTATAATGTTAACAAAAGGAGCAGTAAGCCTGAGGATTGGGAGGATTTTAGAATTCAGCAAAGGAGGACCAAGACATTGATAAATAAAGGGAAAATAGAATGAGAGTAAACTAGCACGAGACATAAAAATAGACTGTAAAAGCTTCTATGTGTATGTAAAAATGAAAAGATTAGCAAAAGTAAACGTTGGTCCCTTACAGGCTGAGACAGGAGAAATTATACTGGGGAATAAGGAAATGGCAGAGAAATTAAACAAATATTTGTGTCTGTCTTCACGGAAGAAGACATAAAGAGCCTCCCAGAAATAGTGGAGAATCAAGGGTCTAGTGAGAATGAGGAACTGAAAAAAATCAGTATTAGTAAAATAATAGTACTGGAGAAATTAACGAGACTGAAAGCCGACAATTCCCCTGGACCTGATGGCCTACATCCTCGGGTTTTGAAAGTGGTGGCTATAGAGATAGTGGATGCATTGGTTGTCATCATCCAAAATTCCATAGATTCTAGAACGTTTTCCGATGATTGGAATGCAGCAAATGTAACTCCGCTATTTAAGAAAGGAGGGAGAGAAAAAATGGGGATCTACAGACCAGTTAGCCTGACATCAGCCGTAGGGAAAATGCTAGAATCTATTATTAAGGACGTGGTAACAGGGCACTTAGAAAATAATAATAGGATTGGGCAGAGTCAACAGTGATTTATGAAAGGGAAATCATGTTTCACAAATCTGTTCGTTTTTTGAAGTTGTAACTAGTAGAATAGATAAGAAGAAACCAGTGGATGTGGTGTATTTGGATTTTCAGAAGGCATTCAATAAGGTGCCACACAAGAGGTTAATAAACAGAATTAGGGCTCATGGGATTGGGGGTAATATACTAGCATGGATAGAGGATTGGTTAATGGACAGAAAACAGAGAGTATGAATAAACGGGTCATTTTCGGGTTGGTGGACTGTAGGGTGCCACAAGGATTGGTGTTTGGGCCCCAGCTATTCATAATCTATATCAATGATTTGGATGAGGGGACCAAATGTAATATATCCAAGTTTGCTGATGATTCAAAGCTAGGTGGGAATGTAAGTTGTGAGGAGGATGCAAAGAGGCTTCAAGAGGATATAAGGTTAAGTGAGTGGGCAATAACATGGCAAGTGGAATATAATGTGGAGAAATGTGAAGTGATCCACTTTGGTAGGAAAAATTGAGAGTAGAGTATTTTTTAAATGGTGAAATGTTGGTGTTCAGAGGGACCTGGGTGTCCTTGTACACGAATCACTGAAAGTTAACATGCAAGCAATTAAGAAAGCAAATGGTATGTTGGCCTTTATTACAAGAGAATTTGAGTATAAGAGTAAAGACGTCTTACTGCAATTATATAGGGCTCTGGTGAGACCACACCTGGAGTATTGTGTACAGTTTGGGTCTCCTTACCGAAGGAAGGATATACTTGCCATTGAAGGAGTGCAACGAAGGTTCACCAGACTGATTCCTGGGATGGGTTAATTGTCCTATGAGGAGTGATTGAGTAGACTAGGTCTATATTCTCTCGAGTTTAGAAGAATGAGAGGTGATCTCATTGAAACGTACAAAATTCTTACAGGGCTTGAAAGGGTAGATGCAGGGAGGATGTTTCCCCGGGCTGAGGAGTCTAGAGCCAAGGGTCACAGTCAGAATAAGGGGTCGGCCATATAGGACTGAGATGAGGAGAAATCTCTTCACTCAGAGGATGGTGAATCTTTGGAATTCTCTACCCCAGAGGGATGTGGAGGCTCAGTCGTTGAGTATATTATAGACAGAAATCGATAGATTTTTGGATATTAAGGGAATCAAGGGATATGGGGACAGTGCAGGAAAGTGGAGTTGAGGTAGAAGATCAGCCATGATCTCATTGAATGGCGGAGCAGGCTCGAGGGGCCTAATGGCCAACTCTTGCTCCTAATAGTTATGTTCTTCTAAGGTGTAGATTAGCTATGGAAAAGGATAGGGAGCAATCTGGAGTAAAAATGTTTAACTGGGGGAAGGCCGACTTCAGTGGGATGAGAATGGATCTGGCCCGGGTAAACTGGCATCAAAGATTGGCAGGCAAAACTGTAAAGGAACAATGGGCTGTCCTTAAAGAGGGAATAGTTCGGGTACAGTCGAGGTACATTCCCACAAGGGGGAAAGGCAGGGGAACTAAAGTCAGAGCTCCCTGCATGATGAAACAGATAGAGAATATGATGGAGCAGGAAAAGAGCGTGTATGACCAATGTCATGTTGCAAATACATTCTATATTTGCCTTGGAGGCGGTGAAATGGAGGTTCACTGGATTGATTCCTGGGGTGAGAAGGCTGTCTTATGATGAGAGATTGTGTAGAATGGGCCTATGCTCTCTAGAGTTTAGAAGAATGAGAGGTGATCTCATTGAAACATACAAGATTGTGAAGAGGATTGACAGGGTAGATGCTGAGAGGTTGTTTCCCCTGGCTGGAGTGTCTAGAACGAGGAGGCACCGTCTCAGGATAAGGGGTAGGCCATTTAAGACAGAGATGAGGAGGAATTTCTTCACTCGGTTGTGAATCTTCGGAATTCTCTGTCCCAGAGGGCTGTGGATGCTGAGTCTCTGAATATATTCATGGCTGAGATAGATAGATTTTTGGAGTCTCGGGGAATCAAGGCGGCAAAGAGGAGTTGAGGTCAATGATCAGCCATCTTATTGAATGACGGAGCAGGCTCGAGGGGCCGTAGGGCCTACTCCTGTTTCTTATGTTCTTAAATGACATTGATGGGTGCCTGTAGATCAGTTCGACAAGACAACCAATACGGTGGCATCTATAATTTTAATGATCAAGTACAATTAGTTACATGCAGTAACGAGGCAGTAAGTACAAAAGATGGAAATCATCCCAAATCATTTGGCGAACAGGTGACCATGTGTTGAAACTGCCTGCTCCTTTGTTTTTCTGTTCTGCCTTAAGGTGGTTCTTTCTATACCCATAACTCCATGTGATATCCACATGACCATGACAGTATCCATCCTTCAGCCAATCAGTGATACTGTAGCCCCTTTAACCCATATATAGACATGCTTACATTTTGTTCCTCCCGGACTCTCTCTCAGCAGTTTTTCCTGCGCCCACAACTTAAAGCAAAATGCGGTAAAGCCGTTTAGGATTTGAGTGACACTGGACTTGAAGGTATCGCAAATCGTTAATCTGCTGTAGCAATGCTTTCCAAAGTTGTTCGGGGAAAAAAAGAAAGAATTGCATTTATATAGCGTCTTTCACGACGACCGGACATCTCAAAGCGCTTTACAGCCAATGAAGTATTTTTGGAGTGTAGTCACTGTTGTAATGTGGGAAACGCGGCAGCCAATTTGCGCACAAGCAAACTCCCACAAACAGCAATGTGATAATGACCAGATAATCTATTTTTGTTATGTTGATTGAGGGATAAATATTGGCCAGGACACCGGGGATAACTCCCACTGCTCTTCTTCGAAATAGTGCCGTGGGATCTTTTACATCCACCTGAGAGAGCAGACGGGGCCTCAGTTTAACATCTCAACTGAAAGACGGCACGTCCGACAGTGCAGCACTCCCTCAGGACTGCACTGGAGTGTCAGCCTAGAGCCTAGATTGTTGTGCTCAAGTCCCTGGAGTGGGACTTCTGACTCAGTGTGCTACCCACTGAGCTACGGCTGACACATATGCAACAATATGAGCTCCGCAGGATGGTAATGAAATTTACAGTACAGTTTATTTTTATTCGGAAAGAAAATGTACATATACTCCACAGCCAACACCGCTTCCCTTCTGAGTTAAACAGTATGCAGGGAACTTGAAGGAGCAGCCAAGCGGATGGATAAAGCCCAGTCTTTAGACACCGCTGACCGGTTCATCTATTCCAAGTGTGCCAAGTACATGTTGCGGGCGAGCATGATCAAGGAGGCAGAAGAAATGCGCTCAAAGTTCACCAGGGTAGAAAATGTGTATTTAGCCTCTGGTTAACTTTTTCGTATCGTCGCCTTATCAATCGTTGACTGACTTGCTTTGCCGTTTTGAATCAGGAAGGAGCGTCTACGATGGATAGTCTAAACGGGATGCAGGTCATGTGGTTCCAGACTGAAGGTGCCTTGATGTACTAACGGTTAGGCAGTTACGGCGATGCCTTGGAAAAAGTGCCACGAAGTGGAAAGGGTAAGTATGTGAACCCTTGTCGAGATAACTAAAGGGGAACTTAATGTGCCGTTACAGGTTTGTGTTGTTTGTTCCCAGGTGTACCCTCACACATCCTGAGATCCTAGAATACAACCCGAAGGAGAACTGCTTTTCCAACCTCCGAGCTGGTCTCTCTCCCTCTACCTTGAGGGGACTAGACATGCTTGCATAAATTAATGAAGTGAAGTGTCACTTGGGTGGAAGCATATGTATATGTGAGTGCCACAGGGGCAGGTGTGAATGATGGTGAGGGAACAGGGCTGTTGGAGATGAGATAGGCACATGATGAGAGTGAACAGAACAATTAGGAGCAGGAGTAGGCCATTTCGCCCCTCAAGCCTGCTCCGCCAGTCAATACGATCATGTTGATCTGATTTTGGCTTCAACTCCATTTCCCTGCCCGTTCCCCATAACCCTTGACTTCCTTATCTTTCAAAAATCTGCCTTATCTCCACCTTAAATATATTCAATGACCCAGCCTCCACAGCTCTCTGGGGTGGAGAATTCCAAAGATTCACCACCCTCAAAGAAGAAATTACTCTTAATTTCCATTTTAAATTGGGCAACCCCTTATTCTGAAACTATGCCCCCCAGTTCTAGATTCCCCCACAAGGGGAAACATCCTCTCTGCATCTATGATGTCAAGCCCTCTCAGAATCTTATACATCTCAATAAGATCATTTCTCAAATGGGGCCCATTTTGGGGGAATTTACTAAAAAAGAAAGAAATGGGTGGTATTTAGAGAAGGATGCATGGATAATTGGTATCTGGACTGGACAGCTCCGCCTTGTAGTCACTGAGGGCTTCGAGAACCCTTGCAATGACGAGCAACAGGGTGACAGCAGAGTAGTACAACTTAAGAGAGGGCCAGTTTGGTTCAACGTATGTACCTGTAAGGAGTATAACTAGCTGCCACAGGTTACACGAACCATAGCACGCACAGTCATTTCAATAACAGCCTTGGTGATTCTGTAAAAAACTTTTCTCAGACTCTTGGTTACAGTTTTGAAACTTCTCCTCCACATGGTAACTAGTGCATGCGTGGCCACAACTGTGTCACGCCGTAGAAAGCACAATATGTTGGGACGTCGGGGAGAGTGAGGAGATGAAGGAAGATGTGTGTGGTGACTTGATATATCGGAAATATCCTAAAGTGCTTCACGCGGTTAATTACTTTGAAGTGCAGGGGCTGTAATGGAGGTAAAATGTGTTTGTGTTGTGCTCATAGCTCTGTGATCGTGGCCTTTGCTGAACCTACCTGCGCTGATACATGAAAAACAGTTGTTAATCCAGGGAGAGGGATGGAATCGGTGGTTAGGGAACAGAGTTTGTGGCGGGGACCAAACACACAGGGGTGGAAATTCGGCTGGGCCTCAGTTGGGGCTATGTTCTGGGCGGAGCAGTAAATTTTATGCCAGCAAATGGTTTGCGTCTGTCTCCGCAAAATTCATCAGTTGGGACCCCAGTGTGGGGCGGGGCACTAAGGGAGGCGTTGAACGCCTGTTTTAGGGCGCTAGGCCGGCTGAACAAGGGAAAATCCTGAGCTAAAGAGCCGACCTCGGAGCGACCTAACAGAGGCCTGGGGTGGGGGGATGGTGGTGGTGATGGGGGGAGAGCTGAAGAAACCCCCACCAAAAACATTACCAATACATAAGTCATGCCGCCATAACATAAATCGCAAAAAAAAATTTAATAACCAGTCACACTTACCTGAGGTCAGCATTACTTGCCTCACTGTGGCCGCTACAGCTTGGTCCCACCAGGGGGCACTATGGAGCGCTACGGGTTGGGCGCGATCCAAAAATCGAGCCACTGTCGCAACCAGGGGCATTGCACACTGGCTCGCCTCTCCCGGGCGGTACTGCTCCATGCCCCCGTAAACCCGGCACCGAATGTCCCAGTGGGGCGCTGGAAGCTGGCCGCCCGGTCGCAAGTGCTTTCTGCCGCCATTGCTGCCCCTCCAGGGTGCTAAGAAGGACAGCAAAAGTCCGAATATCCACCCCATGGCTTCATCCATCCCACTGTTCAATTGGAGGCATGCATGTGGAAGCTGACCGTGGTTATTTGGATGATGTCGCCGAGGGCCAGCATGTAGATGAGAAATAGGAGGGATATCCCAAGATAAAAGGGAAAAAGCAGGAAGAGAAGCCATTGCTGGTGATTGGCTGGCTGCGATCGGATCGGTAAGAGTAGAAACCGGCAAGTGCAGCTGGGCTACGAAGGGAAGAAAAGAAAGAAAGACTTGGATTTATATAGCGCCGTTTACGACCAATGGACGTCTCAAAGCGCTTTACAGCCAATGAAGTATTTTTTTGGAGTTTAGCCACTGTTGTAATGTGGAAAACGCGACAGTCAATTCGCGCAAGGCAAGATCCCACAACCAGCAATGTGATAATGACCAGATAATCTTTTTTTTTGTTATGTTGATTGAGGGATAAATATTGGTCAGGACACCGAGGATAACTCCCACTGCTCTTCTTCAAAATAGTGCCATAAGATCTTTTACATCTACCTGAGAGCAGACGGGGCCTCGGTTTAATATCTCACCTGAAAGACAACACCTCCGACAGTGCAACGCTCCTTCAGCACTGCACTAGAGTGTTAGCCTAGATTTCTTTTGCTGCTCAAATCTTTGGAGTGGGACTTGAACCCACAACCTTCTGACTCAGGTGAGTGTGCTACCCACTGAGCCACAGCTGGCACTTGTGTTGGAGATATTGTGAGCCATGGCCGCAGCTCCCCCCTCTCCCCCTCTCCCCCTCTCCTCCCCCTCTCCCCCTCTCTCCCCCCCTCCTACACCCCCAGGGTCACAGGTCTCTTGTGGGGCTAAAGAACCTTTTGCTGCCTGAGCCTCGCACTGACTCTAGTCTATTAGCCATCAGCACCACTAATTTGCGAAGTGGATATGGCGTGAACCTTCTCATGTAGTCTTCGGGTAATGGACAAATAATCCGCTGTCGGCGAAGAGATTGACAATTCTTGAGCACCAGACATCTTTTGAATTTAAAAAACAAATTGAAGCATGGCAACTTTAAAAGTTATGAAATATTAAATGACCTGAACATTAAAAAAAAATCAAAGTAGGGCTAGAAAAACAAAAAGTTCAGCTATTTGTCTCTGCAGAGCCACCCAGTGGCCCAGGGTAGAACTGCAGCAGACTGAGCCAAGCTTTTTAATAGGGAATTGCACAGAATTGGAGGCTCTTGTGACTGAAAAACGTGACAGGCTGAAAACTGTAAATGGGAGAACCCTATTAAATCGCCTATTACAGATATTACAAGCTTATTACAAATAAACCATGGATGTTACTTGGAGGATGCGAGTCTAGGTGGGTTAGAGGAACAAAGGGATCTCTGAGTACAAATACACAAATCGCTAAAAGTCGTGAGACGGGTTAGTTAGCATCGCCATTAAAAAAAAAAGCAAACCAAGCACTCGGGTTTATTTCTAGAGGTATAGAATTGAAAAGTATGGAAGTTATGCTAAACCTGTATCGAACCTTGGTTAGACCACACTTAGAGTTTTATGTCCAGTTCTGGTCGCCATATTATAGGAAGGCTATAGAGGCACTGGAGTGGGTGCAGAGACGATTCACAAGAATGATACCAGAAATGCAAGATTGTACCTATCAGGAAAAGACGAGTAGGCTTTGGATACAGAGAGAGTGTTTCCACTTGTGGGGAAGAGAAAATCTAGAGGCCATCAATATAAGATAGTCAACAAGAAATTCAATAGGGAATTCAGCAGAAACTTCTTTACCCAGAGAGTGGTGAGAATGTGGAACTTACTACGGCACAGAAACAGACCATTCAGCCCCACCAGTCCATGCCGGTGTTTATGCTCCACAGGGAGTGGTTGATGCGAATAGTACAGATTCATTTAAAGGGAGACTAGACAAGCATATGAGGGAGAAGGAAATAGAGGGTTATGCTGATAGATATAGATGAGGAAAGACAGGAGGAGGCTCGAGTGGAGGGTAATGAATAGGCAGGAATTTTAAAAATGGTAATTCAAAAAACTGAAGATCCTAAATAGTGTGAGAGGGTTGGTATTTTTTTTAAAGAAAAGGAGTCAGAATCTGGATTTTAAAAGAATGAAAGGTGAAGTGGGACTGCAGAAGGTGAAAGAAATGTGTTGGGGCTCAGATATAATTGGGTCTAAAACAATACGTCCAGAGAGGAAGGGACAAACTGTGGGGCGGGGATTTACATCGGGTCTGATAGGCATGGCTGGCATAAGGTGTAAGGCCTGTTTTTACCAGCGTAAGAGTTTTAAAAGATAGAAACATTTAATTTTAACACTAATTTTTTACATTAAAAACCCTGTCCATTAAGGTAAGTTTAGTTTTAACCCTATTAAAAAGTTTTTTTTAAATTTCAAAACAAATATTTTTTTCTAAAATATTTAATTTAATTTACGCATCTAGGCCTCGGACGGTAAATATATGTTCCTCTGGGACCACCAGGTACTTTCATAGAATCATAGACGTTTACAACACGGAAGGCCATTTCGGCCCATCGTGTTCGCGCCGGCCAACAAGAGGTTATCCAGTCTAATCCCACTTTCCAGTTCGAGGTCCGTAACCCTGCAGGTCACGGCACTTCAAGTGCACATCCAAGTACTTTTTAAATGTGGTGAGGGTTTCTGCCTCTACCACCCTTTCAGGCAGTGAGTTCCAGACCCTCACCGCCCTCTGTGAGAAGAAATCTCCCCTCAAATCCCTTCTAAACCTTTTACCAATTACTTTAAATTTATGCCCCCTGGTTGTTGACCCCTCTACTAAGGGAAATAGGCCCTTTCTATCCACTATATCTAGGCCCCTCATAAATTTTATACACCTCAATAAGGTCACCCTTCAGCCTCCTCTGTTCCAAGGAAAACAAACCCAATCTATCCAATCTGTCCTCATAGCTAAGATTCTCCACTCCCGGCAACATCCTCATAAATCTCCTCTGTACCCTCTCCAATGCAATCACGTCCTTCCTGTAATGTGGTGACCAGAACTGCACGCAGTAGTCCAGCTGTGGCCTAACAAGTGTTTTATACAGTTCAAGCATAACCTCCCTGCTCTTGTATTCTATGCCTCGACTAATAAAGTCAAGTATTCCGTATGCCTTCTTAACCACCTTATCCACCTGGCCTGCTACCTTCAGGGATCTGTGGACAAGCACTCACAGGTCCCTTTGTTCCTTTACACTTCTTAGTGTCGTACCATTTAATGTGTATTCCCTTTCCTTGTTAGCCCTCCCCAAATGCATTACCTCACACTTCTCTGGATTAAATTCCATTTGCCACTATTCTGCCCACCTGACCAGTCGATTGATATCTCCTACAATCTGCAGCTTTCTTCTTCATTATCAACCACACAGCCTATTTTTGTATCATCTGCAAACTTCTTAATCATACCCCCTATATTCAAGTCCAGATCATTGATGTAAACCACACAAAGCAAGGGACCTAATACTGAGCCCTGGGGAACCCCACTGGAAACATCTTTCCAGTCACAAAAACACCCATCAACCATTACCCTTTGCTTCCTGCCTCTGAGCCAATTTTGGATCCAACTTGCCACTTTGCCCTGGATCCCATGGGCTTTTACTTTCGTGACCAGTCTACCATGTGGGACCTTATCGAAAGCTTTGCTAAAATCCGTATACACCACATCATACGCACTGCCCTCATCGACCCTCCTGGTTACCTTCTTGAAAAATTCAATCAAGTTAACAAATCTGAGCTGACTGTCGATGATTAATCCTGTCTTTCTAAATGTAGATTTATCCTGTCCTTCAAGATTTATCCTGTCCTTCAAGAATTTTTCCAATCATTTTCCCACAACTGGGGTTAGGCTGACTGGCCTGTAATTACTCTGTCTATCCCGTTCTCCCTTCTTAAATAAAGGTCCTCTGGTACCACATCTGAAGCCAGAGAGGATTGGAAAATGATGGTCAAAGCCTCTGCTATTTCCTCTTTTGCTTCGCTTAACAACCTGGGATACATTTCATCCGGTCCTGGGGACTTATCCACTTTCAAAGCTGCTAAACCTCTTTATAACCTCCTCTCTCATTATGTTTATTTCATCTAATATTTCACACTCCTCCTCGAGAGCAGTGTCTGCATCGCCCCTCTCTTTTGTGAAAACAGACGCAAAATATTCATTAAGAACCATTTCCACATCTTCTGCCTCCACACACAGATTAGCCTCATGGTCTCTCATAGGCCCTACCCTTTCTTTAGTTATCCTCTTTCTCTTAATATATTTGTACATTTTTTTTCGGTCGGTGGCGTTGTTTGCGGGAAGCCTCCGATCACAATTTTCGGGTTAGTCTTGGGTCTCTGGGTTGGCCTCGGGGTCTTGGTGTCGGTCTCAGGGTCTTGTGGACTCTCCTTTTTTCACATTAGAATGGTGGCTCTTATACCAAAGTTGTTGACAAAAACATGCTTTCCAGTAACTTTCCATTTTCTCTCTCTTTCCCCCCCCCCTCCCAGGGTAACATAGACTGATGTTACCAAACAACATCTGTTGTTTACGATAATATCCCTCAGTTTCGCAAGGCCTTCCACATAGTCTGAATAACATTCAAAGTCAACCTACCCAGCATGCTTTCTTAAACACTCGGTTTAACAATTCTTTTAACCAAACTTGGCTCCTTTACCAGGTCATTAATCTAGGGTTCTAGTCAATCCATTAGTTTCCTGAAAACTTGTATTGAAAAGACTTCACTGGAGTATACAGTTGATAACTGTCTAAATCAACATAAGTAAGTCTTGATATGAATGCATGTCTGTCCATACATGCAAAGTTTATGTCACACATGGCAGTCTTGTAAAAAAAACGTTAAAAGTGGGGGGGGGAAAGCCACTTATTTCCAGTTAAGGGAGGGTTATCCATACCTCAGCGAAGTACTTTTTGGAGTGTAGTCACTGTTATAATGAAGGAAACATGGCAGCCAATTTGTGCACAGCAAGCTCCCACAAACAGCAGTGAGATAAATGACCAGATAATGGCTTTTTTTACACGATTGCTGCCAACGCGCATGCACACTGACGTTTTGTCATGGGAGTGGGATCGTTTATATAAAAAAAAATGTAAATGCCGGGAGGAAGTGGACTGGTTCAAAAATGCCGGGAGGGAGCAGGGAAAATGCTGGCAGGGATTGAGCTGGTTCAAAAATGCCGGGAGGGAACGGCCCGGGAGAGATCAGGCTGGGTCAAAAAAGAAGAACCGGTGCCAGATTAATGCGCAGTTTGCTTCTGCACAGCATCCGGTCGTTGCCAGGAGTCACTCTGTTTTTCTATTGGCCAGGACACCAAGGAGAACTCCCCTGCTCTTCTTCAAATAGTGCCATGGGATCTTTTACGTCCACCTGAGTTGACAGCAATCCCTCAGTACTGCACTGCTGGCGGTGCCGTCTAACAGGTGAGATGTTAAACCGGGACCCTGTCTGCCCCTTCATGTTGACTAAACACACAACCTATTGACTCTGGCGTGAGTGCGACCATTGAACCACAGCTGACACCCAGCAGGTGGCAGCAGAGAGTATAAACCAGGCCTGCAGTACAGAAAGCAACAGGAAGCACGCTGCATTAAAAGCAAGGTCGTTATTTTTAAAGTACATGAAGAGCTATAGGAAACCTATAAGGATTTTGAGTTTGAGAGAATTACTGTTGTGATGGCTCATCTGATTACACCACAGTCTTCGTTAAAGGCAGAATTTTTTTGGCAACCTTGCAGAAATTTAATTTATTTGCTTTCACTGACTGGTACCAGCAAACACTTGCCACCAGTTTCTGGTGAAAATCCTTAGTAATAGCTAGTGAGCACTTGTCTTCTGATGCTGGAGGGCGCAAAGAATCTGGGAAGTGTGTGATTCCAAAGGACACGTGAGCCCTCATTCTAGTCAGATGCTGTTATTCATGAGATTAGCATTTTGCCTTCAACTGCTTAAAGGGGTAAAAACAACAACTTGTATTTATACAGCGCCTTTAACGTAGTAAAATGTCCCAAGGTGACTCACAGAAAATATTTGACACCGAGCCACATAAGGAGAAATTAGGGCAGATTACCAAAAGCTTGGTCAAAGAGGTAGGGTTTAAGGAGCATCTTAAGGGAGGAAAGAGGTGGTGAGGTTTAGGGCCCAAGCAACCGAAGGCACGGCCACCAATGGTTGAACGATTATAATCGGGGATGCTCGAGGGCAGAATTAGAGGAGCGCAGACACCTGTGGGGGTGGGGGGCTGGAGGAGATTACACAGATAGGGAGGGGCGAGGCCATGGAAGGAACTGAAAACGAGGATGAGAATTTTGAAATCGAGGCATTGCTTAACCGGAAGCCAATGTAGGTCAGCGAGCACAGGGGTGATGGGTGAGTGGGACTTGGTGCGAGTTAGGTCACGGGCTGTCAAGTTTTGGATGACCTCAAGTTTACGTAGGGTAGAATGTTGGAGGCGAGCCAGGAGTGCGTTGGAGTAGTCAAGTCTAGAGGTAACAAAGGCATGGATGAGGGCTTTAGCAGCAGATGAGCTGAGGCAGGGGCGGAGACGAGCGATGTGACGGAGGTGCAAACAGGCAGTCTTAGTTATGCTGCGGATATGTGGTCGGAAGCTCATCTCGGGGTCAAATATGACACCAAGATTGCGAACAGTCTGGTTCAGCCTCGGACAGAAGTTGGGGAGAGGGATGGAGTTGGTGTCTAGGGAACAGAATTTGTGGCAGGGTAAAGCAAAACCTGGTTATTCCCCGGCAATTCACAATCCTGGACACCTGTTTACAGCTAGAGATTTTTCTCCATAACTAAGCTGATCTCCCACTTGCCTTGGAGACCAGAACACTAACATGGTGGTGAAATGGGTGGCGGGCAGGAAGGGGCTCTGCAGCACTGCCCAGTGGCCAGAGCCTGTAACTGCATTCAGACAAAGTCGTGCTTTTCACTCGAGCACAAGATACTTATGGAGAGGAAGGCCATTCGTCCCATCTTAATTCATCCAGATCAGCCCTTGCCTCCCCTCCGTACCATTACTGCATCTAATCGGTTCTTAAATGATTCCAGGATTTTCGTCCCCATCAGACTGGCTTGAAGTCCCTTCCAAGTGTTACATAAGAACATAAGAAATAGGCCCCTTGAGCCTGCTCCGCCATTCAATAAGATCATGGCTGATCCGATCATGGACTCAGCTCCACTTCCCCATCCGCTCCCCATAACCCCTTATTCCCTTATCGTTTAAGAAACTGTCTATTTCTGTCTTAGATTTACTCAATGTCCCAGCTTCCACAGCTCTCTGAGGCAGCGAATTCCACAGATGTACAACCGTCTGAGAAGAAATTTCTCCTCATCTCTGTTTTAAATGGGCAGCGCCTTATTCTAAGATCATGCCCTCTAGTTCTAGTCTCTCCCATCAGTGGAAACATCCTTTCTGCATCCACCTTGTCAAGCCACCTCATCATTTTATACGTTTCGATAAGATCACCTCTCATTCTTCAGAATTCCAATGAGTAGAGGCCCAACCTATTCAACCTTTCCTCATAAGTCAACCCCCTCATCTCCGGAATCAACCTAGTGAACCTCTGAACTGCCTCCAAAGCAAGTATATCCTTTCATAACTATGGAAACTAAAACTGTGCGCAGTATTCCCGGTGTGGCCTCACCAATACCTGTATAGCTGTAGCAAGACTTCCCTGCTATTATATTCCATCCCCTTTGCAATAAAGGCCAAGATTCCATTGGCCTTCTGATCACTTGCTGCACCTGCATACTATCCTTTTGTGTTTCATGCACAAGTACCCCCAGGTCCCGCTGTACTGCGACACTTGCAATCTTTCTCCATTTAAATAATAACTTGCGCTTTGAGCTCTCTGTGAATAGCAGCCTCCTGGTAATGAGTCCTGCCATTGTCTTTTACCAGTTTAAACCCATGTCCCCCTGTCCTGCTCCCACAGTTCTGTTTGAATTTCAGTGGAAAGGGAATTTCATGGAAAGGGAAATTTCAACAGGAATTGTTTACTTCGGAGTTTTCAGTCGAAGACAGGACTGACATTCCAATGTAACTAATTGGAAGTGGAGGTGTATATACTGCATACACTGCAGATCAGTTTTGTATAGGACAGGTCATTATATGGTGCAACACACACTCAGACAATTCTTCTAATAGTCATACTAGACTCATACCTAACACAAAGGAAGATAGTTGTGGTGGTTGGAGCTCGATCCTAGGCCCAATTATCTTCAGCTGCTTCATCAATGACCTTCCCTCCATCATAATGTCAGAAGTGGGGATGTTCGCTGATGACTGCACAGTGTTCAGTTCCATTTGCAACTCCTCAGATAATGGAGCAGTCCATGCCCACATGTAGCAAGACCTGGACGACATTCAGGCTAGGTGCCAAGTAACATTCACGCCACATAAATGCCAGGCAATGACCATCTCCAACAAGCGAGAGTCTAACCACTGTCTCTTGACATTCAATGGCATTACCCTCGCTGAATCCCCTACCATCAACATCTTGGGTATCACCATTGACCAGAAACTTAACTGGACCAGCCACATATAAATACTGTGGCAACAAGAGCAGGTCAGAGGCTGGGTATTCTGCGGCAAGTGTCTCACCTCCTGACTCCCCAAAGCCTTTCCACCATCTACAAGGCACAAGTCAGGAGTGTGATGGAATACTCTCCACTTACCTGGACAAGTGCAGCTCCAACAACACTCAAGAAGCTCGACACCATCCAGGACAAAGCAGCCCGCTTGATTGGTGCCCCGTCCACCACCTTCAACACTCACTCCCTCCACCACTGGTGCACCATGGCTGCAGTGTGTACCATCTACAAGATGTACTGCAGCAACTCGCCAAGGCTTCTTCAGCAGCACCTCCCAAACCTGTGACCTCTGCCGCCTAGAAGGACAAGGGCAGCAGGTGCATGGGAACACCACCACCTCCACATTGCCATCCAAGTCACACACCATCCTGACTTGGAAATATATCGCCATTCCTTCATCGTGACTGGGTCAAAATTCCGAAACTCCCTCCCTAACAGCACTGCGAGTAACTTCACCACACGGACTGCAGCGGTTTAAGAAGATGGCTCACCACCTTCTCAAGGACAATTAGGGATGGGCAATAAATGCCGGCCTTGCCAATGAAGCCAGGAACTAATTTTTTTTAAAGTACACCCATGTCCCATTAAGGCCACAGCGTTATTGCTCAGCCCTCCTGGCTCAGTTAGAGGCTGACTTGCTTTTAGTTGATCCTTGGGTTAATTAGAGATCAGACTGGATTTTCTCTTTACGTTGGAAGGGATTTTCACTTCGTCAGAAAGATTTTTTATATATTTTTTTAAAGTGTGGTACAAATTTTACCTGACACATGGAGTGTGGGCATGTGGATATATTTTCTGACGTGATTGCGTTTCTGTGCTTGAAGTGTCAGCCTCGGCTCAATGGGCAGCATTCTCACCTCTGAGTCAGAAGGTCATGGATTCAAGTTCCCACTCCAGGGACTTGAGCACAAAATCTAGGCTGACACTCCAGTGCAGTGCTGAGGGAGTGCTGCACTGTCGGAGGTGCTGTCTTCCAGACGAGACGTTAAACTGAGGCCTCACCTGCCCTCTTGGGCAGACATAAAAGATCCTAAAGGAGAGTTCTCCCCAGTGTCCTGGCCAATATTTATCCCTAAAGCAAGATCACTTTTTTAAAAAAAAGATTGTCTGGTCATTATTACATTACTGTTCTTGGGAACTTGCAGTGTACAAATTGGCTCCCTGGTTTCCTACATTGCCACAGTGACCACACTTCAAAAGTACTTAATTGGCTGTAAAGCATTTTGGGATGTTCTGAGGTCATGAGAGGCGCTATGTGAATGTAAGTTTGTTCTTTTGGCTGCTTTAATTGAAACTGTGGTTTTGAACAGGATTGGAACTGACAATGGTGAAAAGCTGCAGCAGTCTAACATGCTAAAAAGACAAGGTCCCTATATTTTTGGGATCATCATCATAGGCAGTCTCTCGGAATCAATGAAGATTTGTTTCCACTCTTAACATGAGTCCTTAGGTGACTGAACAGTCCAACATGAGAGCCACAGTTCCTGTCACAAGTGGGACTGACAGTCGTTGGGGGTAAAGAAGGGTTGGACTGGTTTGCCCCATGCTCTTTCCACTGCCTACACTTGATTTCAGCATGCTCTCGGCAATGAGACTCGAGGTGCTCGCACCCTCCCGGATGCACTTCCTCCACTTAGGGCGGTCTTTGGTCAGGGACTCCCAGGTGTCGGTGGGGATGTTGCACTTTATCAGGGAGGCTTTGAGGGTGTCCCTGTAACATTTCCGCTGCCCACCTTTGGCTCGTTTGCCGTGAAGGAGTTCCAAGTAGAGCGCTTGCTTTGAGAGTCTCGTGTCTGGCAATATGGCCTGCCCAGCGGAGCTGATCAAGTGTGGTCAGTGTTTCAATGCTGGGGATGTTGGCCTGGTCGTGGACGCTAAGGTTGGTGCATCTGTCCTCCCAGGGGATTTGTGGGATCTTGCGGAGACATCTTTGGTGGTGTTTCTCCATGAACTTGAAGTGTCTATTGTACATGGTCCATGTGGGGGAGTAAGCAGCAGTCAAAGAAGAAATGCCACACTGAAGATGGGTCACCTGATATTCCCGATAGAGAATTGTGATTGGCTGATGTGCCACCAAAAGGAGACCAGATTAGAACCCCAGATCGAAATGTGTTTCTAAATGAAGAAATCTTTTTATTATTAATGCCATGTTTTTAACGTGAGGCCTCCATTGCGGGCACTCTTGAAAGATTTTCATCTCCTGTTTCATAGAATCATAGAAATTTACATGATGGAAGGAGGCCATTTCGGCCCATCGTGTATGCGCCGACCAACAAAGAGCTATCCAGCCTAATCCCACTTTCCAGCTCTTGGTCTGTAGCCCTGTAGGTTTTGGCACTTCAGGTGCACATCCAAGTACTTTTTAAATGTGGTGAGGATTTCTGCCTCTACCACCCTTTCAGACAGTGAGTTCCAGACCCTCACCGCCCTCTAGGTGAAGAAATTTCCCCTCAAATCTCCTCTAAACCTCCTACTAATTACTTTAAATCTATGCCCCCTGGTTGTTGGCCCCTCAGCTAAGGGACTCCTAGCCACTCCATCTAGGCCCCTCATAATTTTGTACATCTCAATAAGGTCTCCCCTCAGCTTCGTCTGTTCCAAAGAAAACATACCCAGCCTATCCAATCTTTCCTCCTAGCTAAAATTCTCCAGTCCAGGCAACATCCTCGTAAATCTCCTCTTTACCCTTTCTAGTGCAATCACATCTTTTCTGTATTGCGGTGACCAGAACTGCACGCAGTACTCTAGCTGTGGCCTAACTAGTATTTTATACATTTCAAGCATAACCTCACTGCTCTTGTATTCTATGCCTTGGCTAATAAAGGCTAATAAATTCCGTATGCCTTATCTACCTGGCCTGCTACCTTCAGGGATCTGTGGACATGCACCCCAAGATCCCTTTGTTCCTCTACACTTCTTAGTGTTCTACCATTTATTGTGTATTCCCTTGCCTTGTTAGCTCAAGTTACTGGAGAAATATCACCAATGATGTCTCCACAAGACCCAACAAATCCCCTGGGAGGACAGGCGCACCAACATCAGCATCCTCATTCAGGCTAACATCCCCAGCATTGAAGCACTGACCACACTCGATCAGCTCCGCTGGGCAGGCCACATAGTTTGCATGCCAGACACGAGACTCCCAAAGCAAGTGCTCTACTCGGAACTCCTTCACGGCAAACGAGCCAAAGGTAGGCAGAGGAAACGCTTCAAGGACACCCTCAAAGCCTCCCTGATAATGTGCAACATCCCCACTGACACCTAGGAGTCCCTGGCCCAAGACCGCCCTAAGTGGAGGAAGTGCATCTGGGAGGGCACTGAGCACCTCGAGCCTCAACGCCGAGAGCATGCAGAAATCAAGCGCAGACAGCGGAAAGAGCGTACGGCAAACCTGTCCCACCCACCCCTTCCCTCAACGACTATCTGTCCCACCTGTGACAGAGCCTGTGGCGCTCGTATTGGACTGTACAGCCACCAAAGAACTCACTTCAGGAGTGGAAGCAAGTCTTCCTCGATTCCAAGGGACTACCTATGATGATAGCTCTCACCAAATGCATTACCTCACACTTCTTGTGATTGAATTCCATTTGCCACTGCTCTGCCCTTTTAAGATTTTCCCCTGCGCCCATTGTCACTGAATTTTAATGGATTCTCTCCACAGAAAATCTGTTGGCAAAGGCGCTGGTAAAGATGCTGAGCAAACAACGGAGGGCCCAAAAGAAGGAGCAGGAGAGGAGGCATGCAGAGCGAGAGCGACAGCAAAAGAATCAGATGAAGAGGAGGAAGAAGAAACTAGCGGGCCAAAGGAGAGCTTATTCCTGAACAACTGGAAAGGGTGAGAATTGTTTGTCCACAGATGAAATGAAATGTAAGAATTGGGCTTAGTTACTGTTTAAACTCCAAATGCATTATGATTGCGTTTTAAGAGCCACTAAATTAAAGGTCCTTTTAAAATATAACCTTTTGTCACACCTATATTAGTGTGCAGCTTTCAGAGAAGATTAGGAAGTGTGAAAATTTTTCTGTGCACGTATTTAGAGCAGATGGCCTGGCTTGTAGTTGAACACAGAATCAGTTTATTTTGCAATAACTTCTTTGTCCCCTGTCTGTTTTTGCCTTTTTTCCAATTATCTTCAGTTCTTGTTGCATCTTGTTCTTGGAAAAAAAACGCACACAGTATTTTGAAATGTATTTCCTCCTGTGCTCTGCTCAAAACCGGAATCAAACATTGTCTTTATACTTAAACTAGCCACCGCAAAGTGTTTGGGATGGTGAGTGGGGGAGGTGACTTTGCCTCTCTGAAAAATTGGCTACCTTGAGCAATATGGCTGAAAGGGAAATAGATAGAGAGAGAGGATGGGTGGAGGTGCAAGGTAAGTTGGTGTGAGTAAGGATGTGCAGGAATAGGGTAGGGAAGAGTGATGGGGATGTGATGAGTGGCACAGAGGAGAATATGTCAGTGCTGTATTTTTGGGGATATAGCAAACATCATAGCATTGCACCTAGTGAGTCTGAGGTTACGTCCCTCCACCCTCGCTTTCTCTCTCGTGCACAATTAGACACAGGAGTCAGTCACGTGTGGTTTAAACAATTTTTTGTATTCTACTGCAGTCATCATCATCATAGGCAGTCCCTCGGAATCGAGGAAGACTTGCTTCCACTCTTAGAATGAGTCCTTAGGTGACTGAACAGTCCAATACGAGAACCACAGTCCCTGTCACAGGTGGGTGGGACTGGTTTGCTGCCTGCCTGCGCTTGGTTTCTGCATGCTCTCGGCGTTGAGACTCGAGGTGCTCAGCGCCCTCCCGGATGCACTTCTTCCACTTAAGGCGGTCTTTGGCCAGGGACTCCCAGGTGTGGGTGGGGATGTTGCACTTTATCAGCGAGGCTTTGAGGGTGTCCTTGTAAGGTTTCCTCTGTCCACCTTTGGCTCGTTTGCCATGAAAGAGTTCCAGAAAGTAGAGCGCTTGCTTTGGGAGTCTCGTGTCTAGCATGCGGACAGTGTGGCCTGTCCAGCGGAGCTGATCAAGTGTGGTCAGTGTTTCAATGCTGGGGATATTGGCCTGGTCGAGGACGCTAATGTTGGTGCGTCAGTCCTGCCAGGGGATTTGTAGGATCTTGTGGCGGCATCGTTGGTGGTATTTCTCCAGCGACTTGAGGTGTTTCCTGTACATGGTCCATGTCTCTGAGCCATACAAGAAGGGCGGGTATTACTACAGCCCTGTAGACCATGAGCTTGGTGGTAGATTTGAGGGCCTGGTCTTCGAACACTCTCTTCCTCAGGCGGCCGAAGACTGCGCTGGCGCACTGGAGGTGGTGTTGAATCTCCTCATCAATATCTATTTTTGTTAAGAGGCTCCCGAGGTATGGGAAATGGTTCACGTTGTCCAGGGCTGCGCCGTGGATCTTGATGACTGGGGGGCAGTGCTGCGTGGCGAGGACAGGCTGGTGGAGGACCTTTCTCTTACGGATGCAGTAGTGGTTTCTTCAAGGCCAGGCCAACAACAATGTCAAATTGGCAAAGTCTGCTTCTAATTCTTATGTTCACACACAGGGCAGATGAAATTCTATGTGGATAAAATGTGAGGTGGAGAATAAGATGAAATAAATTGGAACTTTATATTTTGTAATGTATTTGGATCCAGCAATGGGTACAGCTGCTATACAAACCATGTTAGTTCATATAAACAGATCAATTTTTATAACTGCACCCTTTGTCTACAGTATGTAAGGAAACATTTATTTACCAGAAGACAATCAAAGCAAATTAACTTGACTGTTCCTGGGACAATCTCCATAAACTGCTTTGCAAATATTTTCATTGGAGGCGTGCATCCATCCCCTAGTTCCACAGCCCAGTCATTGCATTCCCCTCCTCCTCACTGCATCACTGTAATCCCTGGCCTGATCTAGCAAAGCCACAGGGGATCTAGCACTGTGTGTGTGGCTTTTCTCTTCATATATTACAGCTGTCAGATCCAATCAAGTCTTTTATTGGGATCCAGTAGGCAATGGTTAGGGAGCATTTTCTATCTGTGCAAATCCAAATGAAAGGTTAACAGTTGCAATGTGTTCATTTTTTATAAAACAATGAGAAAGCGATAAAGTTCCTGATCCCACTGAAAACTCTTGCTGCTGATTGTATAGACATGCACCTTTGAGCTTTTGAGATTTATCTTAGAAAAAAAAGGGTACTTCTGCATGCGATTCTCTTTCAGCTTGTAATGTATAGGATAATGCACGGAAGCAGTAATCTTGCACTTGGAGCTATGAGATTATTATTGTTTACTTATGTATCAGCTGTGGCTCAGTGGGTAGCACACTCGCCTCTGAGTCAGAAGGTCATGGATTCAAGTCTCACTCCAGGGACTTGTGCATAAAAATCTAGTCTGACACTCCCAGTGCAGTTCTGAGGGAGTGCTGCATTGTTGGAGGTGCTGCCTTTCGGATGAGAAGTTAAACCGAGGCCCCGTCTGCTCTCTCAAGTGGACACAAAAGATCCCATGGCATTATTTGGAAGAAGAGCAGGGGAGTTATCCTCGGTGTCCTGGCCAATATTTATCCCTTAATCAACATAACAAAAACAGATTACCTGGTCATTATTGCATTGCTGTTTGTGGGAGCTTGCTTGTGCGCAAATTGACTGCCGCGTTTCCTACATTACAACAGTGACTACACTCCAAAAAAGTACTTCTTTGGCTGTAAAGCTCTTTGAGACTTCCAATGGTCATGAAAGACGCTATATAAATCCAATTCTTTCTTTCTTTCTTTAATGAGGCAGGTAGGTTTATTGGTGTTTGTGGGGTGGCTAGACTCTGATTGCGATCTACAGCAATCGGGCTTGAGACGGAGCATCCATCGACTGAAAGATGTGTGAGCATATAATCTGCAATGTGACATTTCAATGCAAACTTGCTACTGTACCAAAGATTATCACCACTACTTCCATCGCTCGGGTTAGTTAGCAAGCTAACTCTCAGAAATGTTGCCAGTAAAGATTTTTTAATTTTGATTTTAAATCAGCAGAGTGCTCACTGTAACTTGAGATTCAGGATGCTGTAAACTGTTCTAACTTCATTTTCAAGTATAAGAAATGTTGACATGTTCATCATTTCATCTTCCCCTCTGAATTTTGTGTAGTTATATTTAGTTGAAAATAAATTAATGAATTCAAAAATGGAGTGGAAAAGGGATGATTAGATCACTAATGCACAGTGCCAAGAGCCCTGTATCAATCCAAAACTGATCTCACTGTCCCACTCTTTTCCCCCCACCCCCTCGCCCCCCCACCATAGCCCTGCATCAATCTAAAACTAATCCCATAGGACTATCTCTTCCTCTGATTCAAATATTATCCCATTTTCCCTTAAAAGTGCAATTGTCTCTGGCTCAACCACTCCCTGTGGCAAAGCAGTCTATACTCCAACAACCCACTGTGTAAAGATATTTCTCCTAACCTCTCTCCTTACTCTCTGGCCCCTCACCACTGACTCCCCAACTCATGGAAATAGTCTTTCCCTATTCACTCTTGTCAAAACCCTTCATCATTTTGAAGACCTCTATTAATCTCCTTACCCATCTCTGCTCCAGTGGAAAGAGTTTCAGTACCTTGCATCTCTCCTCATATAGTTTTCCATCCTGGTATTGTCCTGTCCACGAGACGTGTCCTGTCATGTCTTCAAAATCTCTGTTAAATCTGAAAACTCCCTTTCAACTATGCTGGCGTCCTTGATTCACTCACTCGTTACTACATGTTCACTAATTATATCTCAGATTATGGATTCTAAGAGTTTGCTCACAACTAGGCTAACTGGTGTGTAGTTACCTGGTTTATCCCTCTCTCCTTAACAAAGGTGTCACATCGGTTACCCTCCAGCCCCACGGCACAGTTTTCGTACTTAAGAAGGATTGAAGGTTGTGACCAGAGCCTCTGTCTCCTCTCTGCCTCCCATCAACAGCCTGGGTTACAGCATCAGGGCCCAGTGACTGATCCACATGGAGTTCTGCTCATCTTTTCAGCATCAATTCCTTTCCTACAGTCATCCACTGAATTCTATATATTTCACCTTTCTAGGACTATATTTGGTTGAGCAGATTGGGCCTATGCTCATTGGAGTTTAGAAGAATGAGGTGATCTTATTGAAACTTATAAGATACTGAGGAGGCTCGACAAGGTAGATACTGAGAGGATATTGCCTCTCGTGGGGGAATCTAGAACTAGGGGCATAGTTTCAGAATAAGGGGTCGCCCATTTAAAATGGAAATGAGGAGGAATTTCTTCTCTGAGGTTTATGAATCTGTGGAATTCTCTATCCCAGAGAGCTGTGGAGGCCGGGTCATTGAATATATTTAAGGTGGCAATAGACATATTTTTGAATGATGGGAGAGTAAAGGATTTTTAAGCGATAAGGGTTATGGGGAGCGGGCAGGGCAGTGGAGCTGAGCCCATGATCAGATCAGCCACGATCTTACTGAATGGCGGAGCAGGCTCAAGGGGCCAAATGCCTACTCCTGCTTCTATTTCTTATGTTCTTATATTTATTTTGTAACAAAAACAGAAAATACTGGAAACACTCAGCAGGTCAGGCAACATCTGTGGAGAGAACAAACAATTTTTGGAATGTGCAAGCTCTTTGTCAAAACCTGAAGCTATTAGCGATGATCAGCATTTAAATCGGTACAGACCGGAGGGAAACACACGTACACAGGAAAGGAAATAGAATGACCTTCCAAATGCTTAAGTGGAGCAAGCTCCAACGACCCCAAGGTCTGGGGGGAAAAAGAACGCTATAACTATTTGTACTGCACTTTTTTGACCGACAGGTGACGAGCCCCGCCCCCAGTCAAGCTCCGCCTCCTCCCAGCCCAAATCATTCCATGCCCGTGGTGCTGAGAAACAGGACCTGAGGCTCCGACTCTCTCCCCTCCCTGGCCAGCGGGGGGGCCAATAGCGGTGGTCTTGGGCCCCGAGAGAGAGGTTGCGGGGAGGGGAGAGGGAGAGACTGGGGCAGGGGGTGGGGGGGGTAGAAGAGAGAGCAAGTGAGAGAGGGGTGCTGTGGGGGCAGAGAGAGAGAGGGGGGGAGGGGCTTGGGGGGAGCGGGGAGAGAGAGAGAGAGAGGCTGGGGGCGGGGGTGCGCGGAAAGAGAGAGAGACTGGATGGAGAGAGAGGTGGGGAGGGGGAGAGGACGGATCACGTTCTTTCAAGCCCCTACAAGGGACATTGTTGGAGTGGATGATATCCAGAAGTCGTGACACTGTCACTATTCACTTCATACCCAATAAACCTGTTAACAATCCGTACACAATGCTCCATCTAGGGTGGGAAGGATGCACTTGTGCTGGGATAAGGCACTTCAGCTGGGGGAGGCATGCACTTGCGCTGGGATACGGGACTTCAGCTGGGGTAGGGATGCATGGATTGGGATAAGGCACTTCAGCTGGGGAATGCATGCACTTGCACTGGGGTAAGGCACTTCGGCAATTAAGTACTTTTTGGAGTGTAGTCACTGTTGTAATATGGAAAACGCGGCAGCCAATTTGTACACAGAAAGCTCCCACAAACAGCAATGTGATAATGACCAGATAATCTGTTTTTGTTATGTTGATTGCGGGATAAATATTGGCCAGGACACCAGAGATAACTCCGCTGCTCTTCTTCAAAATAGTGCTACAGGATCTTTTATGTCCACCTGAGAGAGCAGACGGGGCCTTGGTTTAACATCTCATCCGAAAGACGGCACCTCTGACAGTGCAGCACTCCCTCAGCACTGCACTGGATTGTCGCCTAGATTTATGTGCTCAAGCCTCTGGAATGGGACTTGAGCTCACAAACTTCTGACTCCGAGGTGAATGTGCTGCCCACTGAGCCACAGCTAACACTGTACCCGAGAGGTGAATTTATAATTAGGAACAAAGAAATGGGCAGACCAGTTAAACAAATACTTTGGTTCTGTCTTCACGAAGGAAGACACAAATAACCTTCCGGAAATACTAGGGGACCGAGGGTCTAGTGAGAAGGAGGAACTGAAGGAAATCCTTATTAGGTGGGAAATTGTGTTAAGGAAATTGATGGGATTGAAGGCTGATAAATCCCTGGGGCCTGATAGTCTGCATCCCAGAGTACTTAAGGAAGTAGCCCTAGAAATAGTGAATGCATTGGTGATCATTTTCCAACAGTCTTATCGACTCTGGATCGATTCCTATGGACTGGAGGGTAGCTAATGTAACACCACTTTTTAAGAAAGGAGGGAGAGAGAAAACTGGTAATTATAGACCGGTTAGCCTGACATCAATAGTGGGGAAAATGTTGAAATCAATTATTAAAGATAAAATAGCAGCACATTTGGAAAGCAGTGACTGGATCGGCCCAAGTCAGCATGAATTTATGAAAGGGAAATCCTGCTTGACAAATCTTCTCGAATTTTTTGAAGATGTAACTAGTAGAGTGGACAAGGGAGAACCAGTGGATCTCGTGTATTTGGACTTTCAAAAAGCTTTTGACAAGGTCCCACACAAGACATTGGTGTGCAAAATTAAAGCACATGGTATTGGGGGTAATGTACTGACATGGATAGAGAATTGGTTGGCAGACAGGAAGCAGAGAGTCGGGATAAACGGGTCCTTTTCAGAATGGCAGGCAGTGACTAGTGGGGTGCCGCAGGGCTCAGAGCTGGGACCCCAGCTATTTACAATATACATCAATGATTTGGATGAGGGAATTGAGTGTAATATCTCCAAGTTTGCAGATGACACTAAGCTGGGTGGCGGTATGAGCTGTTAGGAGGACGCTAAAAGGCTGCATGGTGACTTGGACAGGTTAGGTGAGTGGGCAAACGCATGGCAGATGCAGTATAATGTGGATAAATGTGAGGTTATCCACTTTGGTGACAAAAACACGAAGGCAGAATATTATCTGAATGGTGGCAGATTAGGGAAAGGGGAGGTGCAACGAGACCTGGGTGTCATGGTACATCAGTCATTGAAAGTTGGCATGCAGGTACAGCAGGCGGTGAAGAAGGCAAATGGTATGTTGGCCTTCATAGCTAGAGGATTTGAATATAGGAGCAGGGAGGTCTTACTGCAGTTGTACAGGGCCTTAGTGAGGCCTCACCTGGAATATTGTGTTCAGTTTTGATCTCCTAATCTGAGGAAGGACGTTCTTGCTATTGAGGGAGTGCAGCGAAGGTTCACCAGACTGATTCCCGAGATGGCAGGACTGACATATGAGGAGAGACTGGATCGACTGGGCCTGTATTGGAGTTTAGAAGAATGAGAGGGGATCTCATAGAAACATGAAATTTGATGGGACTGGACAGGTTTATTGCAGTCCAGAACCAGGGGACATAGTCTAAGGATAAGTGGTAGGCCATTTAGGACTGAGATGAGGAGAAACTTCTTCACTCAGAGAGTTGTTAACCTGTGGAATTCCCTACCGCAGAGAGTTGTTGATGCCAGTTCATTGGATATATTCAAGAGAGAGTTAGATATGGCCCTTACAGCTAAAGGGATCAAGGGGTATGGAGAGAAAGCAGGAAAGGGGTACTGAGGTGAATGATCAGCCATGATCTTATTGAATGGTGGTGCAGGCTCCAAGGGCCGAATAGCCTACTCCTGCACCTATTTTCTATGTCTCTATCACAAGTTTGAGCAATGAGCTTGTTTGGAATTAGACCTCATTGCTACTTTTACTATTGTGGGTTATTCCAAATCCGTTCTGAGCCAAGGGTCACTTTGTTGGATATTTATGGAGAAACCACTTTGTTTTTCAGTCATTTCCCCTTGTTCCTCATGTCTTTTTTTTAAAGCCTAGATAGTCAGAGCAGACTTAAGAACGTATTGAAGTAATAGTGTCAGCTGTGGCTCAGTGGGTAGCACACTTGCCCCGGAGTCAGAAAATTGTGCGTTCAAATCCCATTCCAGGGACTTGAGCACATAAATCTAGGCTGACACTCCAGTGCAGTGCTGAGGGAGTGCTGCATTGTTGGTGGGTGCCATCTTTTGGGTGAGACGTTAAACCGAGGCCCTGTCCACACTCTCAGGTGGACGTAAAAGATTCCATGGCACTATTTTGAAGAAGAGCAGGAGAGTTATCACCGGTATCCTGACCAATATTTATCCCTCAATCAACATAACAAAAACAGGTTATCTGGTCATTATCACATTGCTGTCTGGGAGCTTGCTTGTTCGCAAATTGGCTGCTGCGTTTCCCACGTTAAAACAGTGACCACACTCCAAAAGTACTGCGTCGACTGTTAAGCGCTTATGAGACGTCCGGTGGTCGTGAAAGGCAAAAAGCAGGAAACTATAGACCAGTTAGCCTAACATCTGTGGTTGGGAAAATGTTGGAGTCCATTATTAAAGAAGCAGTAGCAGGACATTTGGAAAAGCAAAATTTGGTCAGGCAGAGTCAGCATGGATTTATTAAGGGGAAGACATGTTTGACAAATTTGCTGGAATTCTTTGAGGATGTAACGAACAGGATGGATAAAGGGGAACCAGTGGATGTGGTGTTTTGGACTTCCAGAAGGCATTTGACAAGGTGCCACATAAAAGGTTACTGCACAAGATAAAAGTTCATGGGGTTGGGGGTAATATATTAGCATGGATACAGGTTTGGCTAACTAACAGAAAACAGAGAGTCGTGATAAATGGTTCATTCTAGGTTTGTCAATCAGTAACTAGTGGGGTGCCGCAGGGAACAGTGATGGGACCCCAACTATTTGCAATCTATATTAACGACTTGGAGGAAGGGACTGAGTGTAACGTAGGCAAGTTTGCTGACAGTACAAAGATGGGAGGAAAAGCAATGTGTGAGGAGGACACACAATATCTGCAAAAGGACAGACAGGCTAAGTGAGTAGGCAAAAATTTGGCAGAGGGAGTATAATGTTGGAAAGTGTGAGGTCATGCACTTTGGCAGAAAAAAATCAAAGAGCAAGTTATTATTTAAATGGAGAAAGATTGCAAAGTGCTGCAGTGCAGCAGGACCTGGGGGTACTTGTGCATGAAACACAAAAGGATAGTATGCAGGTACAGCAAGTGATCAGGAAGGCCAATGGAATCTTGGCCTTTATTGCAAAGGGAATGGAGTATAAAAGCAAGGAAGTCTTGCTACATTTATACAGGGTATTGGTGAGACCACACCTGGAATACTGCGTGTAGTTTTGGTTTCCATATTTACGAAAGGATATACTTGCTTTGGAGGCAGTTCAGAGAAGGTTCACTAGGTTAATTCCGGAGATGAGGGGGTTGACTTATGAGGACAGGTTGAGTAGGTTGGCCTCTACTCATTGGGATTCAGAAGAATGAGAGGTGATCTTATCAAAACGTGGGGCTCGACAAGGTGGATGCAGAGAGGATGTTTCCATTGATTGGGGAGACTAGAACTAGAGGGCATGATAAGGGGTTATGGGGAGCAGGGAAGTGGACCTGAGTCCATGATCAGATCAGCCATGATCGTATTAAATAGTGGAGCAGGCTCGAGGGGTCGTATGACCTACTCCTGTTCCTATTTCTTATGTTCTTATAAAAATCCAAGTCTTTCCAATATAACTCAATTAGAGCTAGTAGGAAATCATAATGGGCTCAGAGAAAGCTGCTATTAAAGGCTTTTAATGGAACATAGGAAACATTTGCCCTGTGTTGTCACAGTGTATTGAATTTTCTGCATGGACTTTAACTTCAAACGTAAGTTGAAGTTGGACCATATCCAATTGGTAGCAAAATCCCTTCTGGGAATATGGTTGTCTGCATTTTCCAATATCCTTTCTTGGCACATCCTATTATGTACACAACTAATGACTCCATCTTTCAAGGTGAACAGTGTATAGGAGGAAGGACAGTAACTTCAGCTGGGCCTGTTGTATCTGTGATAGGCGCAGGAGAGCTTTGCCAAGTTCTAGATACGAGATGTATTTTAATGTTCTTTTTCATCTTGGGCAGTCCCCCGGAGTCGAGGATGACTTGCTTCCACACTAATGAATTCCAAGGTGACCGTTGAGACCAATGCGGGATCTGCAGTCTCGGTCACAGGTGGGGCAGACAGTGGTTGGAGGGACAGGCGGGTGGGTGGGGTGCTTGATTTGTCGTACGCTCCTTCTGCTGTTTGCACTTGACATCTGCGTGCTCCCAGCGAAGAGACTCGAAGTATTCAATGCCTTCTCGAATGCTTCTCCTCCACTTTGAACAGGAAATTGTTCAACCTCCGTCGCCTGAAATCCAGATCCAAGGTCGTCCCAACCTCTGTCAGTGAATTACAGTATTTTAATGTATAACAATAAAAAATGGTGATTTGTTGAAGTGTGAATACTTCTGTTCTGGTTGGAAGTTAGGGTGAGAAAGTCAGAGCAAGTACAAAGACCACGCGAGGACTGAGCTTTGCGAGCCCCCTCGGGACTGTCATGTGCCCTCTATTTTTTACACAGAAGTACAGTTTGATGCAGGTCATAATCCGCCAAGGAAAATTAAGTCTTTCACTTTTTGATTTTCAGGTGTTGACATTCAGGTGCTAAGGTGCTTGGATAATTCGAGGCAGGAAAAATCACTTTCTATTGTCACTAGACTGGACAGGAAAATGAAAGACAGAGACGTGAAGGTAATTCTGATAATGTGAGTGAGCAATACTTAAAATAGTGCGGTGAAATGGTAGAATGTATTGTACTATGTCCCAAATAGCAAGTTTCCAAGTCCAACAAAGTCAGTGTTTCCTCCGTGGGTGGGAGAGAAATTTGGGTAACACTTCATTCAGGAAGTGGGTTGTAAATTATTGTCTTAAGCATTCCCAGCACAGATACCAAAGAGCCGGGAGTGCATATCGGGAACATGGACACCAACGGGAGTGTCTATCAGGAATCTGAAGATCTGCTGGGTGTAGTAACGATAAAATAAAACTGTGACACACAGCACAGTATCAAGAGGTCTGAAAGCAAATTACATGTCGACTCTCTTCATTGAAGGGTGAGGTATTCCACGGGGAGGAGGCAAAAGATAGGAGAAAAATATGCTTTTCGAATCTTTTCAATTTTTAGACAATATAATTTTCATTTGAGTAATTGTTGGGTGGTAGTTTTCTTCATCATCATCATCATAGGCAATCCCTCGGAATCGAGGAGGACTTGCTTCCACTCCCAAAGTGAGTTCTTTGATGGCTGAACAGTCCAATACAAGAGCCACAGACCCTGTTACAGGTGGGATAGACATTCGTCGGGGGAAGGGGTCGGTGGGACTGGTTTGCCGCGCGCTCCTTCCGCTGCCTGCGCTTGGCCTCTTCATGCTCTTTGCGTTGAGACTCGAAGAGTTCAACGCCCTCCCGGATGGACTTTCTCCACTGCGGGCGATCTGCAGCCAGGGTCTCCCAGGTGTCAGTGGTGATGTCGCACTTTACCAGGGAGGCTTTGAGAGTGTCCTTATAACGTTTCCGCTGTCCTCCTTTGGCTCTTTTACCATGAAGGAGCTCCGCATAAAGCATTTGCTTAGGGAGTCTCGTATCTGACATATATACTATGTGGCCTGCCCAGCGAAGCTGATCGAGTGTGGTCAGTGCTTCAATACTGGGGATGTTAGCCTGGTCGAGGACACTGATGTTGGTGCGCCTGTCCTCCCAAGGGATTTGCAGGATCTTGCAGAGACATTGTTGGTGATATATCTCCAGCGACTTGAGGTGCCTTCTGTACATTGTCCATGCCTCAGACACATACAGGAGGGCGGGTATTACTACAGCCCTGTAGATCATGAGTTTGGTGGTAGATTTGAGGGCCTGGTCTTCAAACATTCTTTTCCGCAGGTGACCGAAGGCTGCGCTGGCACACTGCAGGCGATGCTGAATCTCCGCATCAATGTCTGCCTTTGTTGATAAGAGCTCCCGAGATATGGGAAATCGTTCACGTTGTCCAGGGCAGTGCCGTGGATTTGATGATTGGAGGGCAGTGCTGTGCGGCGATGACAGGCTGGTGAAGGACCTTTGTCTAATGGATGTTAAGCGTAAGGCCCATGCTTTCATATGCCTCAGTGAATACATTGACTATATCCTGGAGTTCAGCCTCTGAATGTGCACAGACGCAGGCATCGTCCGCATACTGCAGCTCAACGACAGAGGTTGGGGTGATCTTGGACCTGGCCTGGAGGCGGCGTGGGTTAAACAGCTTCCCACTGGTTCTGTAGTTTAATTCCACTCCAGCGGGGAGCTTGTTGATTGTGAGGTGGAGCATGGCGGCGAGGAAGATTGAGAAGAGGGTTGGAGCGATAACGCAGCCCTGTTTGACCCCGGTCCGGATGTGGATTGGGTCTGTAATGGATACATTGATAAGGATCACGGCCTCAAAGTTTTGATGGTTTTAGCTCCTGTTTAACTCACTGTAATTATGACCTCAGAATTGCGTCTTTAATTCTGAATTTTGTTTTGTGCTAATTCTGCTGGCAGACTTGCACTAAGGTTCTGGAGGTGCTCCTTGATGGGAGCTTTGGAGGTTGCGATTGCCAGTCAGACGAGTACCGACAGACTCTTTCCCCTCGCAGCCTCTGTCAGGCCTGTAGCGAACGAAGACAGAAATGTCCCTGCACCTATGCTGAATGCTACTGACAATCACGAGACACTGTCCAATGAGATTTGAGGAGACTGTTCCATACATATGACTCGTATTAAAATGAGCTGTCAATGGCTGGGGTGTGGCTCTTTCGACACTTTATCAAGGTCATTCAGCCATTGAACATCAGGCAGAGTCAAAGGGAATGTAAATAATAAGAAAAAACAATGTGGCTGAATTACATTCGTTTTTTACTGTGGATGCCATTCTTAAAGGAAACTTTACCTGAATGAACCTGTGTCATGTTTATATCTCTGCATTTTTAAGATGTTTTAACAAAAGTCTTCCCAACAAGTATAACGGACATGTTATGTGCCCAAGGACCTAGATGTAGCCCTGCCACTGAGCTGAAGTTAACGTGGTTATCTCCGTTTTGTAAGTGACCATCAACTTGTTTTGAAGACAAGCCTTTGATTTAAGTTGTGCTTAAGCTGTCCCTTTTCCCTTTCTAACTCCCTTTCTCTTCATCCCTTTTCCCCTTCGAGCCCTCCGCCCCCCCCCCCGCCGCCACCCCTCTTTCCCCTCCCACCACAATTTGCCAACAGTTTCTGTATTCTAAGGAATATGATCCTAATCTTTCACCATTGGTCATTTGCTCTTTTCGATACATCAGGTTCCAGAGGAATGAGGAACAGAATGGCAAATGTTGGAACTGTGCAGCGGGTCAGTCAGCACTGGACAGGGTGAGGTAGGTTAACCATTATCTGAATTTTCCTGGGGGGGGGGTGGTGGGGGAGAAGAGAGAATGTGTGAATTTTACTGATTAAGGGGGGTAATTTTCCCCCTTTTATTAAGACCCACCTCTAAGAGGATGTAACCAGGCGATAAGGCCTCTCTACCCTGCAGATGGCGGGGCCGACCCATCCAGAATTACCCCCAGGCTGGGGCGGGGGGTGGGGGGGGGCAGAAACGGGTTTCCACTGTGCCCAGTGTTTTCGCTCCGCCCGGTGCTCTAACCTGTTCCCGGCCATGCACTGACCCCTTAACACGTGGTGGCGACCCCTTTTCCACCTCCGCGGGGCAAATTGACCTGCAGGAGCTCAGCCACCGCCGGTCGGCGGCCCCGACAGCTCCGCGCGGCGAGAAGCTGCCAATGGCTGGGTGGTGCGGCCGCCATTTTGTTTTAATTAGCGGCCGACTCCTGAGTCGGCCCGACATTGACAGCCGCTGGTTCGACTGGGCCGCCAACAGGCAGCCCCTCTTGGGTGCGGGCTGAACCCCTCCCTTAAGTGAAGGGCAGGGACATTCCAACGGGCACGTTCACATTGCACTGACGTCATCATCGACCGGAACCTGCCCTACACCGCCTCAAACAGTGCCCAGAGTGCTGGGAGGCGGTGACGGAGCCAAATTTTCCGGCTCTTCCCTCTGACTCCTGCCGGGCGGTAAATTTTTTGATAAATCAAAGTGCCCTCCCCAATTTCCCGCTGAGGGCAATTTCGGCCCCTGAGTGTTTTCAAACCTGTCACAATGAACAAAACGACAATGTTGAAAGTTTGTAAGTAAAGTCCAAACAGATAAAGTCTACTGTTAAATTATCCAGGAGTTTGAATGAAGCAATTTAAATAATACAGCACAGGAAGCTTTCTTTACACAATTTCAATTCGAGTTAGCATAATGAAAATGAGCAACTTTGAATTAAGAGTAGACTGCACAGATATTTCTTCAATCACGGGGCAATTTGTTGAGCTGAGACACCAAGTTCAAGCAAGCTGAATTGTTGGTGTGTTTTTAAACGCATGCGATATTATGCAAATTATGATGTTGAACAATGAGCTCTCTGATTGCTCGCAGTCAAATCCTTTGGAAAACGGGTTTGGTTGGAAGGGAACAGTACAGGAAATAGAGAGAGTTGTACATTTGTAAAAAAACAAATTTTATCAGATAAGAAGCCAATCATTTGGTTTCAAGGTTAAGCTATCATGGATTTTATTGTACCAGCGCATGAGTCAAAACTGAATGATGATTGAGCAACATTTTTGTGTGGTTTATGTGACCAGTTTGATTCTCAGCTCGGTTCCCAGTTCCTTGGTCCTGACTGACACTAAAGAGTTAAGTTTTGTGTTTGTGCGCTCCTGCTGGGAGAAACGCACGTTGAGAAAGGTCACCCAGGCCCCATCAAACACTCGGGTCGAAATTGGTTTTGGCCGTTTTTGAGGTGGTGTCACCGCCTGAATGCTGATTTTAGCGCCGGGCGTTGGGCACAGCCTCAGATTGCTAAATTCAGTTTTAACTGCCAAAGATGAGAGAGCAGCGCTAAAAAGTGGCATTGCACACTCATCCTCACTGCCAACGGGGCGGAAGCTCAGGAGGCTGACTCAATTCCGCAACGGGATACTAGGGAAAAAAACGGGCAGAAAAAGAAAGAAAAAAAAATAACTAAAATGTCTCCGATCCTCACACACACACTTCCCCCATCTTAAAACTAATGAAAACAGGCAGAAATAAAGAAAGAAAAAAACTTATCTTCCTATCTGGGCAATTCCGCCCGAGGACCGCTCTATAACCACCACTTTTTCCTGGCTGTATGACCGCCTGCCAGTACAGCAGTCGTACAAAGCAGATGTCGCAACAGAGGCGCCAATAAAGCGTTGCGCGCTGGATGACCTTGCCACGCAGGTGGCGTGAGCCGGCGCAGCGTTGCCTCTTGGCTCCTCTGCCAAAGAGCCGACTCAATTTCTGCCGGGGCATGCACGCCGCTGACCGACGACGGTAGGCCTTTGCCACCCGTTTGCTGCCCACCGCCGGTAGTAACAAGCGGCGTCCACAACCCAACTTTGACCCCACAGACTTTCCCTCTGATACACCTTTGGAAGAGTTAGATGTGTATGTCTGAAACGAAGGAGGAAAAGTGGCTGGGACGGGTCTCTGGTCTCCAACGGATCTCTGCAGTGGCTGATCAAGAGACCATGTCGTTTGCCCAGCCTGCACAATGAGAGAAATTTTATTGTAAAAGTATTAAACCTCCCCAAAAGTTCTGGGGTATATATCTGTGGGTTTCTTCCCACAACCCTCACTCTTCTTGCACTCTCAGCAGGGAGCCTGATTGAAAGGAAACATGGGTCTGAGAGAAGACCCTAGCTGGAGTCTTCACTGCCATTCCTTTGAGTGCAGCTTCCCACTGCAAGTGTGGGGTCGGTGTCTTTATCCTCTTATGTGAACTTTTTAGCCACATAGCAAAAGGGAATTTCTTTGAGGTTCATTGAAAATCTGTGTGTAACAAAAGTTCTGGAACAATTAGAAGCTGGCTTGAACCTATCGTATCCATAATATAACTGTTTAATGTTATGGTTTACTCTTAATTTAGTTAATCATAAATCAATAAGTGATGGGTTCTATGACTAGTGTGTGGGGAAGTATGGCTTTTATGGAATACAAACTCTCTTCTCACTTACACTTCAACCCCCAACCCTCATCGTCTGTGCCCCTGAAAACAATTCCAAGTCCTGTAAAATGCCAACTTATGTAATGCATTAATAAATTATTTTGTACACAAATTGTTCTGAGATTCTCTTCAGTTATGTTGCTGTCTGTGTGTGCAGGTGTAATTTTTTTATTGATTCTCGGGATGTGGGCGACACTGGCAAAGCCGACATTTTATTGCCCATCCTTTGCTGCACTGAGAAGGTGGTTGGGCCTTTTCCTTGAACCACTGCAGTCTCGTTCTTTGTAGCGGTTTGTTACAACTGAGCGATTTGCTCAGATGAGGAGGAATTTCATCTCTGAGGGGCGTGAATCTTTGGAATTCTCTACATTGAACATATTTAAGGCGGAGATAGACAGATTTTTGAGTGATAAGGGAGTTAAGGGTTATGGGGAGAGGTTAGGGAAGTGGAGCTGAGTCCATGATCAGATCAGCCATGATCTTATTGAATGGCGGATCAGGCCCGAGGAGCCAGGTGGCCTACTGCTCCTATTTCTTATGTTCTTAGATTTTTACGACAGTCCAACAGCTTCATGGTCATTTTACTGATACCAGGTTTTTATTTCCAGATCTTTTAAACTGAGCTCACATTCTCAAACTGGCACGGTGGGATTTGAACTCACGTTATCTAGATTATTAGTCCAGCCCTCTTGATTACCAATACTACAAAAGCAAAATCCTGCAGAGGCAATAAATCTCAAATAAAAACAGAAACTGCTGGAAAATACTCAGCACATAAGGCAGCATCTGTGGAGAAACAGAGTGAACGTTTGAGGTCGTGACCTAGCTTCAGAACTGGATTACCAGTTCAGTAACATTACCATACCCAATGACATATGTATGTATATATATATTTTTTTATCTTGTATAGTCCACAAATCTTACATTTTGTTATCGTGAATTTTTGGTAAGGCGTTTCCATCAACATTTCCCATTGAACATTGCTATGTCAACATTTCTGGGATCTTGCTTGGCCTGAACCCCACCAGTGGGCCCGTCCGCTTAAGGTTAGCAAGGCCGTAAAAGGAGCAAACAAAGCGCTGGGGCTTGTTTCTCGAGGAATAGAATTGAAAAGCAGAGAAGTTATGTTAAACTAGAACCTTGTTAGACCACACTTGGAGTATGGAGAACAGTTCTGGCCTTATTACAGAAAGGATATAGAGGCACTGGAGAAGGTACAAAAAAGATTTACAAGGATGATGCCAGGTTATAAATATCAGGAAAGACTGAACATGGTGGAGCTCTTTATTGTAGAAAAGAGAAGACCGAAGGCGGCCTTTAAAATTATGAAGGTGTTTGATCGTGTAAACGTAGAGATTACTCCACATAGGGAGATTCCAAAATTATGGGCCATAAATATAAGATAGTGATGAATAAATCCAATTCAGGAGAAACTTCTTTGCTCAAGAGAGTGGTTAGAATGTGGAACTCACTACTATATGGAGTGGTTGAGGCAATAGCATAGATGCATTTAAGGGAACGCTTGATAGATACATGAAGGAGAAAGGAATAGGAGGATATGCAGATAGGATTGGATGAAGTAGGGTGTGAGGAGGCTCGTGTGGAACATAAATCCCGGCAGAGACCAGTTGGGCCGAATGACCTGTTTCTGTATTTTAGATTCTATGTAATTCCCGCTGAATGTAGAAGGAGGGTGAAAAGACAGTTTAGATTTAATGCTTTACTCAGGAGGTGATGAATGTATAGAATGGGCTTCCAAGGGAGGGGTTGGGGGCTGATTGTATCAGCAAATTGGAGAGAGAGTTGGATCAGAACGCGTAGAAACACTGATAAAAGGATATGAGTGGGATTGTCGGGTGATATCTACCGATTGGGGATGCCCACCACTATTTCTAGTCTGTCTGACAGCTGATCACAACTGGACTATACAGAGCAAGAAGAGGGCTGGAACCTGGACACTCCCACCCTCAGTGTGACACTGGGTGAGATCAGTTAACTCTGCAGAGACCAGGGCTGGAAGCTAGACCCTTGTTGCTCTAGATGAGCTTGGAGTGAGCCTTCTCTATGGGGCCCCTCTTTCTGTAATTGCAATGGTAAATATTTTGCTACAGTTACCTCCCTGATCGCCCACAAAAGCTTGGTGAGTAATTGGTGCACCTGGTATGGAATTAACCCATACTGTTCAGGAAGGGCCTTGGTTCTAAACTAGTCTATGCAAAGCTAGCTGGTTCTACTTGGGCTAGCCACAGGCATTTTGCTTTAGCACCCTGGACTAGGGAGGAGAGGGAAAAAAAATCAACCAGGGTGCCCCCGGCTGGAGAAAGAACTTGCATTTATATAGTGCCTTTCACAACCTCAGGACTGTCAAATGCTTCACAGCCAATGAAGTACGTTTGAAGCGTAGTCACTCACTGTTGTAGGAAATGCAGCATCCAATTTGCGCTCAGCAAGGTCATTGGTTGAGGGATAATATTGACCAGGGCACTGAGAGAATTAACCCTTGCTCGTCTTCAAAATAGTGCCATGGGATCTTTTAAATCCACCTGAGGGCAGATGGGGCCTCGGTTTAACGTCTCATCCGAAAGACAGCACCTCCAATAATGCATCATCATCATCATCATAGGTGGTCCCTCGAAACGAGGATGACTTGCTTCCACACCAAAAAAGGATGAGTTCACAGCTGTTTCAATGAGGCACCTGATATTCCAGGTCCCGAATTACATATTGAAGGGTGGAAGATGCCTGTGCGTGGATTTTTTTAACGTGGGGTGGCCGTTGCACACCAGTCACCACACGGGATTGACAGAGTTAGGTCTTGGTCCAGTGGCAAGGATTAACCAAGACGACTGGAGACCTGCTCTGCTGCACGGGCCTCGTGCGCACACATATCGCAGTGTGGGCTGGCCTGTGCTGCCCCTGGGCCCTCACCTCTTCTGGCCCCGAACTCACGCCTCTCCTGGGCCCCGATCAATCTCTTGCTGCTCCTTCGCTCCGATCTCGCCGCTCCTGCTGTATCTGCCCACGCTCTAATCACCGACCTGGACATTGATGAGGTCCCTCTTCGCTGCCGTTGCCCTCCTGCACCAGCTCGCACCGTACTTTACAGTTGTACCACGCTGCTCCAGGGACTTCTCGCCACTCCTTTTATGGCCCCGACCTGCCGCTGATGGTGTCTCGTAGGCCGGGGCCATAAAAGGAGTGGCGAGCAGTGCAGCACTGACTGGTCAGCCTAGATTATCTGCTCAAGTCTCCAGTGTGGGGTTTCAGCCACAACCTTCTGGATTTAGGGACAACTGTACTAACACTGAGCCACATCTGATCATTATCTTGCAATCACAGGTGAAACACGGTCCTGTTGACATTGGGGGAAAACCTATTCTAGCTCAGCTGTGATACCCAACAACAACTGCATTTGTTTAGCATCTTTGCTGTAGAAAAAACTCCCAAGGTGCATCCCAGAGGAGTAATCAGAAATAAATGGGTGTCGAAATAAAGGAGCAGACATTGATGGGGTAATCTAAACCTTAGTCAAAGAGGTGAGTTTTAAGAGGGTTGTAATAATGTGAGGGAGGCAGAGGGCTTTAGGGAGGGAATTCAAAGGCATGAGGCTTGAGTGGCTGAAGGCACAGCCGTTACTGGTACGGCAAGGGAGGGATGCGCAAGAGGCCAGAGTCAGAGGAACTGGGAGGTTGAAGGGCATTACAGATAGGGAAGGGTGAGGAACATAGGAACAGGAGGCGGCCATTCAGCCCCTTGAGCCTGCTCTGCCATTCAATGAGATCATGGCTAATCTATGACCTAACTCCATATACCTGCTTTTGCCCAATCTCCGATTTAAAATTAACAATTGATCCAGAATCAACTGCCATTTGCGGGAAAGAGCTTTAAATTTCTACCACCCTTTGTGTGTAGAAGTGTTTCCTGACTTCACTCCTGAAAGGTCTGGCTCTAATTTTTATGCTCTGTCCCCTGTCCTGGACTCCCCAACCAGCGGAAATAGTTTCTCTATCAATTCCCCTCAATAGCTTGAAAACTTTGATCAAATCACCCCTTAATCTTCTAAATTCCATGAAATATAACCCTAGTTTGTGTAATCTCATTGTAGTTTAACCCTTGGAGTCCAGGTATCATTCTGATAAACCTACGCTGCACTCCCTCCAAGGTCAATATATCCTTCCTAAGGTGTGGTGCCCAGAACTGAAGACAATACTCAAGCTGTGGTCTAACTAGGGCTTTGTATAGCTGCAGCATGACTTCTGTATGATGGATTTAAACACAAGGATGAGAATTGAAGATGTTGGGAGACCAGGACCCAATGCAGGTCAGCAAGGAGAGACAAAGAAAGACTTGGATTTATATAGCACCTTTCACATCCACTAGATATCTCAGTGTTTAACAGCTAATAAAGTATTTTTGGAATGCAGTCTCTGTTGTAATGTGAGAAACAACAACAATAACATGTATTTATATAGCGCCTTTAACATAGTGAAACGTCCCAAGGCGTTTCACAGGAGTATTAGGAGATAAAAATTTGACACTGAGCCGCATAAGTAGAAATTAGCATAGGTCACCAAAAGCTTGGTCAAAGAGGTAGGTTTTTAGGACCGTCTTGAAGGAGGAAAGAGAGGTAAAGAGGTTTAGGGAGGGATTTCCAGAGCTTGGGGCCTATGCAACAGAAGGCACAGCCACCAATGTTTGAGCGATTACAATCCGGGATGCTCAAGTGGTCAAAATTAGAGGAGTGCAGACATCTCGATGGGGGGGGGGGGGGGGGGCTGGGAGAGAGAAGAGGCCATGGAGGGATTTGAAAATAAGGATGAGAATTTTGAAATCGTGGCGTTGCTTAACTGGAAGTCAATGTAGATCAGTGAGCACAGAGAGTGATGGATGAACAGGACTGGTGAGGGATAGGGTACAGGCAGCAGAGTTTTGGATGACCTTAAGTTTGCAGATCATGGAGTGTGGGAGGCTGGCCAGGAGAGCACTGGAATAGTGGAGTGTGGAGGTGACAAAGGCACGGATGAGGATTTCAGCAGCGGATGGGCTGAAGCGGGGGCGGAGCACAGGTGATGTCGCAGAGGTGGAAGTAAGAAGTCTTTATGATGGAGCAGAAATGGTGCTGGAAGCGCGGCTCAAAGCAGAATAAAACCGTGAGGTTGCAATCAGTCTGCTCCGGCAGAGGAATTGAATCAATTGCTAAGGTACAGAGTTTGTGGAAGAGGGCTTCAGCCAATGGCTGTTTATCGGAATAGTCTGCTTCAATAATGATCTTGGTTGGCCCATGAAAAAAAGAGAGACTTGAGCAGGGTCCCAGACCCCAGCAAAAATCAGAGACTTCGGGGGAAGGAGCACACTTTATTCAAATTATCACAGTGCAGGTTTGTTATGCATATATCAATATGTAATCGAATGGTGAATCGTTTGGAATTCTCTACCCCAACCGGCTGCGGGGGGCGGGGCTCAGTCTTTGAGTACATTCAAGATAGAGATCAAGGGAATCAAGAGTTATGGGGACAGTGCAGGAAAGTGAAGTTAAGGTAGAAGATCAGGCATGAGCGTATTGAATGGTGGAACAGGCTCGACGGGCCGAATGGCCGACTCCTGCTCCTAATTCTTCTGTTCTTATGATATATAATTACAGTGCAGAATTCTTGTGACATTGAAATGTTTCTCTCTAGGTCACAGATTAAACTGATTACAAGTAGCAAGAGGCGAGGTTCAATCCAGACACAGCACAGGGATTGTGTTATTTATACAATGTACGGTGCTTTTTTTATCCGGTTATGTTAGCAGTTCAACGCATTACACAGAAGAAATTTGACAGCAAACGTTTATTTTGAGATTTATTGCAAACCAAGTCAAAATTAACCTCCAATTACAATTGTAACTTTACAACAAATTCCACATCCAGCGACTTAATGTCCGACCCTTTCAGACACCCAATGAAACACAAGTGAACAGGTTTGAGGGGCCAGGATTACGCAGGATATTCTTAATCCGCTCCACAGGTGATCGTTCAAATGAACGAGGTTCAGCCAACAAAACTGCACCGTGAAGCCGGCTGGAAAACGTTTCCACTCTCTCCCCGTCAGGATAAAAAGACTAAATTCAGGTTTACACCCCAAAACAAAAGCATAGCAGGTGGACATGTGTGGGGGAAAAATAACATTTAAACATTGCTAAAAGGGGGAGAAAAGTCACCGAACTAAAAGCAGCTTCATCTGGGGAGAGATCTTATCGACACCCACACTCATCCACCACCATGTCATCGTAATGTCGCAAAACCACATTGTCATTGTTATCGTAATAGAGCATGGAAATGGGCGAGAGTTTGATGGGCACACAGCAGGGCTGCGGGGTGTGGCCCGGCTCGGTGGCGTGCACCAGGGTTTGCAGAATGGCGTGGTTGGTGCCGTTCAGGCTCTCGCTCAGCGGGTACGGACACTCCCCGTGGCAATAGTTGGCCATGTAGCCCTGGGGGGCGATGATCCAGTGCTGCCAGCCCACGTCCTTGAACTGGATGTGGAGCCTCCGACGTTTGCAGACGCGACTGAAGGCCGGCGGCAGCTGGAAGGAGCTTCTCTTCCTCCTGGAGGCTTTGCATTTCTCCCGATTCAGGGTCACCACCAACAGGGAGACGTGCAGATAGCGGGCGAGCCGGGCGCAGGCTGGGCTGGGCGCCTGGCCACTCTCCATCGAGGCGCTGCCCACCTCCAGCACTGCCCCGGGGTTGCCGGGCCGGCGCCGCCAGGACCTGGAGATGTGGGTCAGGTTGAAGTAGAGGGAGCCGTGCAGAGACTGGAAGGATTGCGAGGCGACGAGTTGCTGGCCGGAGCTGGGGGGCTCTCCCAGGGTCCGGATGGACAGGGTGCAGGTTGCTGCTGCCCCGGGGGGTGGGTAGGGGTCCCCGAGGAGGGTGAGCTCCAGCTGGGCCAGGGTCAGCTCCTCCACATCTTCCAGCACCGACAAGTTGAAGTAGAGCCGCCTCCGCACCGCCAGCCCAGGGATTGGGTCACCTGGTAACACACAAGGTCAAAGGGTAACCACTGGCACAACTGGGCCCAGGGGCAGGTCAATAGAGTCCGGGCTCACAGACTGACCCCACCACCACCCGCCAGACTGACCCATCCCCTCCCCCCCAGAGTAACCTCCCCAGACTGAGCCAACCTACCCCCGCCCCCTCCATACTGACCCAACTCCTACCCCCCCACCCCCAGAGTAACCTCCCCAGACTGACCAACCCCTCCCCCAGACTGATCCCTCCCCTCCCCCACCCCCAGAGTAACCTCCCCAGACTAACCAAACCCCTCCCCCAGATTGACCCCTCCCCCCAACAGAGTAACCTCCCCAGACTGATCAACCCCCTCCCCCCCCAGAGTAACTTCCCCAAACTGACCAAACCCCTCCCCCAGACTGATCCCTCCTCCCAACAGAGTAACCTCCCCAGACTGACCAACCCCTCCCGAGACTGATCCCCCCCCCCCGAGTAACCTCCCGACTGACCAAACCACTCCCCCAGACTGATCCCTCCCCCCCAGAGTAACCTCCCCAGACTGACCAACCCCCTCCCCCAGACTGATCCCTCTCCTCCCCCCCCAGAGTAACCTCCCCAGACTGACCAAACCCCTCCCCCAGACTGATCCCTCCCCCCCCCCAGAGTAACCTCCCCAGACTGACCAAACCCCTCCCCCAGACTGATCCCCCTTCCAACCCCCCCCAGAGTAACCTCCCCAGACTGACCAACTGACCCCTCCCCTTCCCCCAGACTGACCCCTCTTCCCCCCCCCCCCCCCCCCCCAGGAAAGTGGTTCCCCCAGACTGACATTTTTAGGAAAGAGGCGGGGGCCCGGGGCCCAGACGCCCCCCCCCCCCCCTCCCCACACCCCCGGAAAGGACTAGTTAGTGACAACAGTTAAAGTCCTGAATGGATCCACAAATCATCTGAACCCGTCTTCGCTCAATGGAACCTGAATACCATGCGGGGCGGCGGTTGTACCGCGCGGGTCGGTGCGGCTCCTTTAAAGGTTTCAGCCGCCAGTCTTACGCCCAATGTCCAGAAACAGGCCATTGGGCCGGACTGGTCCTGGCTGGTGTTAATCCTCCACTCGAGCCTCCTCCCACCCCTCATCGTGTAACTATCAGCATACCCTTCTATTCCTTTCACCCTCAGGTTATCCAGCTTCCTCTTAAATGCATCTGTGATATTTGCTTCAGCTACTCCATGTGGGAGCGAGTTCCCCATTCTCACCACCCCCTGGGAGGAGCTGACACTGCCCTCCCCCACCCCCTCCCCCAGGGCTGCCCTTCCACCCCTCCCCACCTCCCTCCCCCAGGGCTGCCCTCCTCCCCACACTCCCACTTGCCCCACCTTAGCAAAGGGTCACTTACCCAGATCGGGGAGGTGACGGAGGGTGTCCCCATCCACCCCCAGCTCATCCACTCTGCAGGCATCATCTCCAGGGTCTCCCTGAGGGAGCGGGCTGGACCTCCTCTGGAACATCTTCCATAATCGAGCTGGGACTGGCCTGGGATCGGAGGGCTGGGGTCGGCTCGATAAACCCAAAGCTTTTAAAAAGGCCGTTTCCTGAACCTGGGGCCCCAGCAGTTCACACAGGCTGACGGGCCAACAGGAAATCACAGCCAAATACGTAGCGAGCTGAGCCAGGGCAGCCATCGCCGGCTCCAGCACCAAGCAGTGAAGAGTAATAATGGGCAGTGAGAGGCCTGGGCCCAGCTCCTGTTACAGTCCAGGGTCAGCCTCAACAACCCTGCTGATTGGCGATTCAAGCTCTCTCTCTCTCTCTCTCTCCCTCCCTGTAATTACCATTTCAATCGAGAGCTCCCTGGGTGAGGAGCAGCTTCACATTGTGGGGGTGGGGAGTGGGAAGCAGGGCCCCTCCCTCAACTAGACTGGATCCTGACTGTCCCTGGGATTGAATGTCTGAAATCAGCTTCCAACACACATCAATTCTCACCTGTTGATAGTCTTTAGTGGCGCTTCAAAGGGGCTGAATGACGGCGTTTGTATCTGAAAGAAATTCTCCGTCTACCCCAGTTGCTGCGGGTCACTGTTAGCATCAACGAGAACTGGAGCTGCACAAACTTCAACCCCCCAAACCTTACAATTATATTGTCCCCAATCAAGTTTATCTGGAGGCCCTTTCTGCCATTCAATTAGATCAAGGCTGATCTGTATCTTAACTCCATCTACCGCTATGGTTCCGTAACCCTTAATCCCCTAAACTAACAAAAATCTATCAATCTTGGTTTTGACATTTTCAACAGCTTTTTGGGGCTGTTGCTGATTCCCACTGCCCTTTGTGTGAAGAAGTGACATCACCCCTGGATGACCTGGCTCTAATTATGCTCCCTTGTTCTGGACATTCCCACCAGAGCAAATAGTTTCTCTCTCTCTCTATCCTTCTGCCTCTGCCACTCTTTCAGGCAGTTACGACGGTGGCTGGCGTCGCCCCCTCCTTCAGTGACGACTGGAGCTCTCCTTCCCCACTGGTGACCTGGCCTCTTTTCCTCCTCCAGCACGTGGTGAGTACCATGGCTGTGACCCCACCTGACCTTCCACTTTGAACCCCAGTGGGCCACTGTCCCTCCCAATACCAGCCCCCAACCAAGCCTCCTTCCTTAAATATGGAGACCAAAACTGTACAGTACTCTAGGTGTGGTCTCACCAATACCACACTCGATCAACTCCGTTGGGCGAGTCACATCGTCCGCATGCACGACACGAGACTCTCTAAGCAAGCACTCTATTCTGAGCTCCTACATGGCAAGCGAGCCCCAGATGGGCAAAGGAAATGTTTCAAGGACACCCTCAAAGCCTCCTTGAAAACATGTAACATCCCCACCGACACCTGGGAGTCCCTGGCCCAAGACCATCCAAAATGGAGGAAAAACATCCAGGGAGGCGCTGAACACCTCGAGTCTCTTTGCCGGGAGCAAGCTGAAGACAAGCGCAGACAGAGGAAGGAGCGCGCGGTAACCCAGGCCTCATCACCCCACCCGTTCTTTCAACCATCGTCTGCCCCACCTGTGACAGAGACTGTAGATCCTGCATTGGGCTCTTCAGTCATCTGAGAACTAATTTCTAGTGTGGAAGCAAGTCATCCTCAACCCCGAGGGACTGCCTAATATGATGATGATAAGTGATTTATATACATGGACCCCAAAACCTTGCTGCTCATCCACAGTTCCTAGTTTATCACCAGTTGGACATTCTCTGGTCTGTCCTACTTGTGTCCAAAGTTTGATTCTATATCGCTGCTAAAAGCCCGATTTCTACGATAGGGAGTTGGATAACTCTGCTGTCTGTTTCTCCAGATTTACAGGAATACACACTTTAGTCTGTGAGGCTCCAAAGCAATCATAAGGAATCATCTGAGTTTAAGGGGAGCTTGAGATGCTACCATCAGGTCCAGCAGCAACTATCTAGGGAAGATGGAGAATTCCTTTCAGATGCAAAAGTCGTCATCAGCCCCTTTGAAGCGCCAACAGGTGAGAAAGACTATCAACAGGTGAGAATCGATGTGTGTTGGAAGCTGATTTCAGACATTCAATTCCAGGGACAGTCAGGATCCAGTCTGGTTGAGGGAGAGGCCCTGCTTCCCACTCCCCACCCCCACAATGTGAAGCTGCTTCTCACCCAGGGAGCTCTCGATTGAAATGGTAATTGCAGGGAGGGAGAGAGAGAGAGAGAGAGAGAGAGAGAGAGCTTTAATTGCCAATCAGCAGGGTTGTTGAGGCTGAACCTGGGCTGTAACAGGAGCTGGGCCCAAACTGCCCATTATTACTCTTCACTGCTTGGTGCTGGAGCCGGTGATGGTGGCCCTGGCTCAGCTCGCTACGTGTTTGGCTGTGATTTCCTGTTGGCCCGTCAGCCTGTGTGAGCTGCTGGGGCCCCAGGTTCAGGAAAAGGCCTTTTTAAAAGCTTTGGCTCTATCGAGCCGGCCCCAGCCCTCTGATCCCAGACCGGTCCCAGCTCGGTTATGGAAGATGTTCCAGAGGCGGTCCAGCCCCCTCCCCCAGGGAGACCCTGGAGATGATGCCTGTAGAGTGGATGAGCTGGGGGTGGATGGAGACACCCTCCGTCACCTCCCCGATCTGGGTAAGTGACCCTTTGCTAATGTGGGGCAAGTGGGAGTGTGGGGAGGAGGGCGGAGGGCGGGGGGGGGGGTGCAGTATCAGCTCCTCCCCAAAGAGTGGTGAGAATGGGTAACTCGCTATCACATGGAATAGTTGAGACATTTAAGGTACGGTGACCCTATTTTTTTTTAAAACGAATCCGGGGACACATAGGGAGGGAGCAAAGTAGCCAGGGTACATTTCCAGATAACTGGCAGGATGACTTTGTTGCTTCTGCTAGTGGAATATACGGCCATTTTCACTTCACACCAAATCTCGAATCTTGCGTGTGTTCTGGTAATAGTGCTGTACCATCTGTACTCCTCCCCGAATACCCTAACTTGTAATGTATCAATATTAAATCTGTTCCAAATGGACTGAGATTCATAGAATCATAGAATAGTACAGCACAGGAGGAGGCTATTTGGCCCATCGAGTCAGCGCCGGTTCTTTTCGAAGAGCAATCCAGTTAGTCCCACTCCCTTGCTCTTTCCCCATATCCCTGCAATTTTTTCTCCAAGTATTTATCCAATTCACTTTTGAAGGCTGCAATTGATCCTGTATAAGGTGTGAAACAGTCTCTGTCCCAGAAGATTTCAGAAAGCTCTTCCCGATAGGAGAATTTAGAGCTTGCCTTATTCATAGGCAGTCCCTCGAAATTGGGGCAGTCTTGCTTCCACTCTCAGTGATTTCTCAGGTGACAGTACATGCCAATACGGGAATTACAGTCTCTGTCACAGGTGGGACAGACAGTGGTTGAAGAAAAGGGTGGGTGGGGAGTCTGGTTTTCCGCACGCTCCTTCCGCTGCCTGCGCTTGTTTTCTGCATGCTCTTGGCGACGAGATTCGAGGTGCTCAATGCCCTCCCGGACGCTCTGCCTCCACTTAAGGCGGTCTTTGGCCAGGGATTCCCAGGTATCGATGGGGATGTTGCACTTTATCAAGGAGGTTTTGAGGGTGTTTTTGAAACGTTTCCTCTGCATACCTGGGGATCGCTTGCCATGTAGGAGTTCAGAGTAGAGCGCTTGCTTTGGGAGTCTTGTGTCGGGCATGTGGACAATGTGGCCCGCACAATGGAGCTGGTTGAGTGTGGTCAGTGCTTCGATGCTGGGGATGTTGGCCTGATCGAGATCACTGACTTTGGTGTGTCTATCCTCCCAGGGGATTTGCAGGATCTTGCGGAGGCATCGTTGGTGGTATTTCTCCAGCGATTTGAGGTGTCTACTGTATATGGTCCACGTCTCTGTGCCATACAGGAGGGCGGGTATCCACTACAGCCCTGTAGACCATGAACTTGGTGCCAGATTTGAGGGCCTGGTCTTCGAACACTCTCTTCCTCAAGCGACTGAAGGCTGCACTGGTGCTCTGGAGGCCGTGTAGGTTCTCCTCGTTAATGTCAAACAGCCGTAAGACAAAGGTCCTCCACCAACCTGACCCCACCACACAGCACGGCGCCCCAGTCATCAAAATCCACGGCGCAGCCCTGGACAACGTGGACCATTTTCTATTCCTCGGGAGCCTACTATCAGCACCGTACTAACCTGAGGTTAACTATACTAACTATAACCATGCTAACTAATTCACTCGCCCACCAGCTCTCACCACTCCCTCGGCTTCTCCCGCACATTGTGAAGGTTCCGCCCTCCAGCCACTCACTATTGGACGAAACACAGGGACAAGTGACTTATGTCTCCCAGAGTGCAACGCGGCCCGAGCTATTGATGGGGCCTGTTCTCTGCCGCGCTGCATTGTGGGAAGGCTGGGTTGCCATCGTCGCCTCCGTTCAACCGGCTCCTGGAGTCTGTTACTGAGCTTAAACCGGGCGGGAACGGGACGAGAATCTCCCCCGCCCCCAGGGTTTCTGTGCATTCGCATTAAATAAACAAAGATTGACATTTTCCAGTTTATCCAAAAATAAAGCTATAATCCAACTCCTGCCGACCAGCGGACAATGAATATAGCTCTGTTCGTGGACGAGTTTCCTGAACCGGGGACTCTTTCAGGGACGTTGTTTGCCCGGGGACACAGTACCTAATCCGGAGACCGTCCCCGGAAAAAGGAGACGTATGTATGGTCAGCCTACTTAAGGGGAAGCTAGATTGATCACATGAGGGAGAAGGAAAACAAGGATATGTTGACAGTGTGAGGTGAAGCCGGGTAGGAGGAGGCTCGAATGGAGCAGAAACACCGGCACTGAGCCCAATGGCCTGTTTCTGTACATTCGGTGTAATTCTGTCTGAATGGCAGCCCTTAAAGGAGCCGCGCCGCTACACGCAGCATGCTCGGGGTTCCATTGGTCGGAGACGGGTTCGCATAACTTGAAAATCCGTTCGGAACTTTAATTGTTGTCACTAATTGGTCCTTTCCTGGGAGGGTGGAATTTTCGAGGGGTTCAGTCATGCGGCCCCCTTTCTGGGGGGGGGGTCAGTGTTGGGGTGCTGTTACATGGGGGTGGTCAGTCTGGGGCCCCCTTCCCTGGGGTGGTCAGTCTGTGGGTTGGGGTCAGTCTGGGGAGGGTCATATTGGGGGTTGGTCGGTCTGGCGGGGGGTTTGATCAGTCTGGGGAGGTTACTCTGGGGGGGGGGAGTGGTTCGGTCAGTCTGAGGGGGGTTGATCAGCCAATGGAGGTTACTCTTGTGGGGGGGGTGTTGTGTCAGTCTGGGGGAGGGGGAGGGGTCAGTCTGGGGGAGGGGGGTTGGTCAGTCTGGGGAGGTTACTCTGGGGGGGAGCGCTTGGGTCAGTCTGGGGGAGGGGTCAGTCTGGGGGAGGGGGGTTGGTCAGTCTGGGGAGGTTATTCTGGGGGGGGGAGTGGTTGGGTCAGTCTGGGGGGTGGGTTGATCAGCCAGTGGAGGTTACACTGGGGAGGGGGGGGGGGTTGTGTCCGTCTGGGGGGTGGGAGATGGTCAGTCTGGGGGAGGGATCAGTCTGGGGAGAGGGGCTGGTCAGTCTGGGGGAGGGGGGTTGGTATGTCTGGGGGAAGGGGGTTGGTCAGTCTGGGGGAGGGGCCAGTGTGGGGGAGGGGTCAGTCTGGAGGATGGGGGTTGGTATGTCTGGGGGAAGGGGGAGGGGTCAGTCGGGGGAGGGGGGTTGGTCAGTCTGGGGAGGTTACTCTGGGGGGGTGTTGGGTCAGTATGGAGGGGGGGTGGGAGGTTTGATCAGTCTGGGGAGGTTACTCCGGGAGGGGGGGGGGTTATTCTGGGGAGGGGTGGTTAGTCAGTCTGGCGGGTGGTGGTGGGGGTCAGTCTGTGAGCCCGGACTCTATTGACCTGCCCCTGGGCCCAGTTGTACCGGTGGTTACCCTTTGACCTTGTGTGTTACCAGGTGACCCAATCCCTGGGCTGGCGGTGCGGAGGCGGCTCTACTTCAACTTGTCGGTGCTGGAAGATGTGGAGGAGCTGACCCTGCCCCAGCTGGAGCTCACCCTCCTCGGGGACCCCTACCCACGCCCCGGGGCAGCAGCAACCTGCACCCTGTCCATCCGGACCCTGGGAGAGCCCCCCAGCTCCGGCCAGCAACTCGTCGCCTCGCAATCCTTCCAGTCTCTGCACGGCTCCCTCTACTTCAACCTGACCCACATCTCCAGGTCCTGGCGGCGCCGGCCCGGCAACCCCGGGGCAGTGCTGGAGGTGGGCAGCGCCTCGATGGAGAGTGACCAGGCGCCCAGCCCAGCCTGCGCCCGGCTCGCCCGCTATCTGCACGTCTCCCTGTTGGTGGTGACCCTGAATCGGGAGAAATGCAAAGCCTCCAGGAGGAAGAGAAGCTCCTTCCAGCTGCCGCCGGCCTTCAGTCGCGTCTGCAAACGTAGGAGGCTCCACATCCAGTTCAAGGACGTGGGCTGGCAGCACTGGATCATCGCCCCCCAGGGCTACATGGCTAACTATTGCCACGGAGAGTGTCCGTACCCGCTGAGCGAGAGCCTGAACGGCACCAACCACGCCATTCTGCAAACCCTGGTGCACGCCACCGAGCCGGGCCACACCCCGCAGCCCATCAAACTCTCGCCCATTTCCATGCTCTATTACGATAACAATGACAATGTGGTTTTGCGACATTACGATGACATGGTGGTGGATGAGTGTGGGTGTCGATAAGATCTCTCCCCAGATGAAGTTGCTTTTAGTTCGGTGACTTTTCTCCCCCTTTTAGCAATGTTTAAATGTTATTTTTCCCCACAGACAATATGTCCACCTCCTATGCTTTTGTTTTGGCGTGCAGAATGTAAACCTGAATTTAGTCTTTTTATCCTGACAGGGAGAGAGTGGAAACGTTCGCGTTCTCCAGCCGGCTTCACGGTGCAGTTTTGTTGGCTGAACCTCGTTCATTTGAACGATCACCTGTGGAGCAGATTAAGAATATCCTGCGTAATCCTGGCCCCTCAAACCTGTTCACTTGTGTTTCATTGGGTGTCTGAAAGGGTCGGACATTAAGTCGCTGGATGTGGAATTTGTTGTAAAGTTACAATTGTAATTGCAGATTCATTTTGACTTGGTTTGCAATAAATCTCAAAATAAACGTTTGCTGTCAAATTTCTTCTGTGTAATGCGTTGAACTGTTAACATACTTGCATTAGAGGCAGTTCAGAGAAGGTTCACTAGGTTAATTCCTGAGATGAAGGGGTCGTCTTATGAAGAAAAGTTGAGCAAGTTGGGCCTATACTCATTGGAGTTTGGAAGAATTAGGTGATTTTATTGAAACGTATAAGAATCTGAGGGGGGTTGACAAGATTGATGCAGAGAGGATGTTTCCTCTCCTCGGGAATCTAGAACTGGTCATAGTTTCAGAATAAGGGGCCACCCATTTAAAATGGAAATGAGGAGGAATTTCTTCTCTGAGTGAATCTTTGGAATTCTTTGCCCCAGAGAGCTGTGGAGGCTGGGTCATTGATTATATTTAAGGTAGAGATAGACAGATTTTTGAACGATAGGGGAGTCAAGAGATATGGGGAGCGGGCAGGAAAGTGGAGTTGAGGGCAATATCAGATCAGCCATGATATTGAATAGAGGAGCAGGCTCGAGGGGCCAAATGGCCTACTCCTGCTCCTATTTCTTATGTTCTTATAAATGGATAAAATCTGCCCATTGCATTTATAAATAACAGAACCAGGTGTTGTGTCTGGATTGCACCTCACCTCCTGCTACTTGTAGTCAGTTTAATCTGTGCGCCTTACATTATAGAGGAAGACCATTCAGCCCATCGTGCCTGTGCCAGCTCGTTAGTAGAGCTATCCAATTAGATCCACTTCCTGCTCTTTCCCCATAGACCTGCTGTTTCCACTTCAAGTATTTATCCAATTCCCATTTGAAATGTTATTGAATCTAGCATTTGTCTGAGGCTGAACCAAACTGTTTGCAACCTAGGTGACATATTTGACCCTGAAATGAGATTTCGACCACATATCCGCAATGTAACTAAGACCGTCTATTTCCACCTCCGTAACATTGCCTGTCTCTGCCCCTGCCTCAGCTCATCTGCTGCTGAAACCCTCATCCATGCCTTTGTTACCTCTAAGACTTGATGACTCTAATACACTCTTGGCTGGCCTCCCACATTCTACCCTACGTAAAGTTGAGGTCATCTAAAACTCAGCTGTCTGTGTCCTAACTCGCACCGTCACGTTCATCCATCACCCCTGTGCTCGCTGACCTACATCGACATCCAGTTAAGCAACACCTTGGTTTCAAAATTCTTATCCTTGTTTACAAATACCTCCATGGCTTCACCCCTCCCTATCTCTGCAATCTCCTTCAACCCCACAATCCCCTGACATAGCTTCGCTCCTCAAATTCTGCCCTCTTGAGCATCCCTCATTATAACTGCTCAACCATTGGTGGTCGTGCCTTCAGCTACCTGGGCCCCAAGCTCTGGAACTCTCTCCCTAAACCTCTCTGCCTCTCTTTCCTGCTTTAAGACGCTCCTTAAGACATGACCAAGCTTTTAGTCATCTGCCGTAATTTCTTCTTATGTGGCTCAGTGTCAAATTTATTTGTTTTGTCTTAAAACACTCCTGTTTTGCACCTTGAGACATTTTACCATGTTAAAGGTGCTATATAAATACAAGTTGTTGTTGTTGAATCTGCTTCCGCCACCTTTTCAGGCAGTGTTTTCCAGATCACAACAGGAGCAGAGATCATCATCATCATAGGCAGTCCCTCGGAATCGAGGAAGACTTGCTTCCAGTTCTGCAGTGAGTTCTTTGGTGGCTGAACAGTCCGATACAAGAGTCACAGTCCCTCTCACAGGTGGGACAGATAATCATTGAGGGAAGGGGTGGGTGGGACAGATTTGCTGCACGCTCTTTCTGCTGTCTGCACCTGATTTCTGCATGCTCTCAGTGTTGAGACTCGAGGAGCTCAGCACCCTCTCGGATACACTTCCTCCACTTAGGGCGGTCTTGGGCCAGGGACTCCCAGGTGTCGGTGGGAATGTCGCACTTTATCAGAGAGGCTTTGAGGGTGTCCCTTGTAACGTTTCCTCTGCCCACGTTTGTCATGAAGGAGCTCCGAGTAGAGCATTTGTTTTGGGAGTCTCATGTCTGGCATGCGAACTATGTGGCCTGCCCAGCGGAGCTGATTGAGTGTGGTCAGTGCTTCAATGCTGGGGATGTTAGCCTGGATGAGGACATTGATGTTGGTGCGCCTGTCCTCCCATGGGATTTGTAGAATCTTGTGGAGACATCATTGGTGATATTTCTCCAGCGACTTGAGGTGTCTGCTGTACATGGTCCATGTCTCTGAGCCATACAGGAGGGCAGGTATTACAACAGCCCTGTAGACCATGAGCTTGGTGGCAGTTTTGGGGGCCTGGTCTTCAAATATTCTTTTCCTCAGATGGCCGAAGGCTGCACTGGCACACTAGAGGCGGTGTTGGATCTCGTCATCGATGCCTGCTCTTGTTGATAGGAGTCTCCTGAGATATGGGAAGTGAACCACGGTGTCCAGAGCCACGCCGTGGATCTTGATGACTGGGAGGCAGTGCTGTGCAGTGAGGACAGGCTGATGGAGGACCTTTGTCTTACAGATGTTTAGCATAGGGCCCATGCTTTCGTACGCCTCAGTAAATGCGTCGACTATGTCCTGGAGTTCAGCCTCTGTATGTGCGCAGACGCAGGGATTGTCCGCGTACTTTAGCTCGACAACAGAGGTTGGGATGATCTTTGACCTGGCTTGGAGACAATGAAGGTTGAACAGGTTCCCACTGGTTCTGTAGTTTAGTTCCACTCCAGTGGGGAGCTTGTTGACTGTGAGGTGGAGCATAGCGACGAGAAAGATTGAGAAGAGGATTGGGATGATCTCGCAGCCCTGTTTGACCCCGGTCCGGACATGGATTGGGACTGTGATGGATCCATTGGTAAGGATCACCGCCTGCATGTCATTGTGGAGCAGGTGGAGGATGGTGATGAACTTTTGCGAGCATCCAAAACGGTGGAGGACGCTCCATAGACCCTCATGGTTGACAGTGTCAAAGGCCTTTTTAAGGTCGAAGAAGGCCATGTATAAGCAGAGAGACCTGGGCGTGTATGTACAAAAATCCTTGAAGATGGCAGAACAAATTGAAAAGGCTGTTAAAGCCTATGAGTTGTCTACCAGCCCCCCGGATTGTCAGGGGAAGTTCTGGAATTAAGGGATGTATTTTCTGTCACTGCTGTGAGCAACTCGGCCAAGAAGTACAGTGGTGGGGGGTGTTGACGGTTCATCGGCTGCTAGCTTCAGCTGCTGCTGCTGACCTAGGAGGGGTGCTTTCTCCACCCCCCACCCCATCCCCGCCCCCCACCACCGTACGCCCAGCACTCGAGGTCTGGCCATCTTCTGTCTCAGTCAGCTGTGGCTCAGTGGGTAGCACTCTCGCCTCTGAGTCAGAAGGTTGTGGGTTTAAATCCCACTCCAGGGACTTGAGTACAAAAATCTAGGCTGACACTCCAGTGCAGTACTGTGGGAACACTGAACTGTCGGAGGTGCTGTCTTTTGGATGAGATGTTAAACCAAGGCTCTGTCTGCCCTCTCAAGTGGACGTAAAATATCCCACGGCACTATTTTGAAGAAGAGCAGGGGAGTTATCCCTGGCGTCCTTACCAATATTTATCACTCAATCAACATAACAAAAAACCAATTATCTGGTCATTATCACATTGGGAGCTTGTTTGTGCATATATTGGCTGCCGCGTTTCCCACATTACAACAATGACTACATTTCAAAAGTACTTCATTGGGTAAAGCACTTTGGGACATCCGGTGCTCGTGAAAGGCGCTATATAAATGCAAGTCTTTCTTTCAGCTATTCCCTGTCCACCCCCTCCCCCACCGGCTACCTCAATAATCAGCCCTAAATTTCCTCGTAGCTTAGCCCCGTCACCATAACTTTACTGGAAAGATGGCTGACTGTAGTTACGCTGAAGTTACAGCGTGAAGCAGGGCCCTCTATGAATAAATTCCCAAACTGCAACTGGTGAGTTGAAATAATCAGGAAATTGTTCAGCGAGGGAAGAGAATTAAAGGAATCAGCCTGGTCTGTCGTCGCTCTGTTAATTTGGTACGATTACTAATGCTGTGACCTCCTGTAACTCACAATGTAGTCGGCAGTTACTTTAACGATACAGAGCTCTTTTGATATATATTAATGACCTTGGCTTGGGTATACAGAGCATCATTTCAAAACTTGGAAATTTATTCAACAATGAGGAGGATAGTAACAGACTTTAGGAGGACGTAGAAAGACTGGTGAACATAATAACATAAGAACATAAGAAATAGGAACATGAGTAGGCCATACGGCCCCTTGAGCCTGCTCCACCATTCAATAAGATCATGGCTGATCTGATCATGGACTGAGCTCCACTTCCATGCCCGCTCCCCATAACCCCTTATCCCCTTATCGATTAAGAAACTGTCTATTTCTGTTTTAAATTTATTCAAAATCCCAGCTTCCACAGCTCTCTGAGGCAGCAAATCCAACAGATTCACAACCCTCTGAGAGAAGAAATTTCTCCTCATCTCTGTTTTAAATGGGCGGCCCCTTATTCTAAGATCATGCCCTCTAGTTCTAGTCTCCCCCATCAGTGGAAACATCCTCTCTGCATCCACCCTGTCAAGCCCCCTCATAATCTCATACGTCTCGATAAGATCACCTCTCATTCTTCTGAATTCCAATGAGTAGAGGCCCAACCTACTCAACCTTTCCTCATAAGTTAACCCCTTCATACCAGAATCAACCTAGTGAACCTTCTCTGCACTGCCTCCAAAGCAAGTATATCCTTTTGTAGATATGGAAACCAAAACTGCACGCAGTATTCCAGGCGTGGCCTTACCAATACCTTATATAGCTGTAGCAAGACTTCCCTGCTTTTATACTCCATCCCCTTTGCAATAAAGGCCAAGATACCATTGGCCTTCCTGATCACTTGCTGTACCTGCACACTATCCTTTTATGTTTCATGCACAAGTGCCCAGGTACTGCTGTACTGCAGCACTTTGCAATCTTTCTCCATTTAAATAATAACTTGCTCTTTGATTCTTTGAAATGGGCAGACACGTGGCAGATGAACACTTAACACAGAGAAGTGTGAAGTGATACATTTGGTAGGAAGAATGAGGAGAGACAATATGAACTAAATGGTACAATTTTAAAGGGAGCACAGGAACAGAGGTCAGGAACATAAATCTTTGAAGGTGGCAGGACCAATTGAGAAGACTGTTAAAAATACATAAGGATCCTTAGCTTTATAAATAGAGACAGAAGGGCTTGGAAGCATAAAAGCAAGGAAGTTATGCTCAATATTTATAAAATACTGGTTAGGCCTCCGCTGGAGTATTGTGTCCAATTCTGGGCACCGCACTTTAGGAAGGATGTCAAGACCTTGGAGAAGGTGCAGAAGAGAATTACCAGGGATGAGGGATTTCAGTTATGTGGAGAGACTGGAGAAGCTGGGCTTGGTCTCCTTGGAGCAGAGAAGGTTAAGAGAAAATTCAATAGCGCTCTTTAGAATTATGAGGGTTTTTTGCAGAGTAAATGTGGAGAAACTGCTTCCCTGGTAACCAGAGGACACAGAATTAAGATAATTGGCAAGCAATCCAGTGGGGAAATGCTGAGTTTTTTTATGCAGCGAGTGTTTATGATCTAGAGCGCACTGAAAGGGTGGTGGAACCAGATTCAATAGGAACTTTCAAAAGGGCAGTGGATAAATACTTGAAAAGTAAAAATTGCAGAGTTATGGGGAAAGAACAAGGGAGTGGGACTAATTGGATAGTGCTCTCAAAGAGCCGGCACAGGCACGATGGGCAAAATGGCATCCTCCTGTCCTCTCAGGTAGAAGTAAAAGATCACACGGCACTATCTCTAAGAAGAACCAGGAGGTTCTACCTGGTGTTCTGGCCAATATTTATCCCTCAATTTTGAGGGATAAATACAGATTATCTGGTCATCATCATGTTGTTGTTTGTGGAACTTTGCTGTGCGCAGATTGTCTGCCAGGCTTCCTGCATTACAATAGAATGATAGCTGGACTCCAAGGATTCAAATACAAGAAGAGATTACGCAGACTAGGGTTATATTTCTTGGAATTTAGAAGGTTCAGGGGTTAAGATGGTCAACAGACAGGAACAGAGTGTTAGAATAAATGGAAATTGCTCAGACTGGGGGAGCATTGGGAGCACTGTATCCCAGAGGTCGGTGCTGGGATTGGGAGTATCCCAGGGGTCGGTGCTGGAATTGGGAGTGTCCCAGGAGTCGGTGCTGGGATTGGAAGTGTCCCAGGGGTTGGTGCTGGGATTGGGAGTGTCCCAGGGGTCTGTGCTGGGATTGGGAGTGTCCCAGGGGTCTGTGCTGGGATTGGGAGTGTCCCAGGGGCCGGTGCTGGGATTGGGAGCACTGTATCCCATGGGTCGGTGCTGGGATGGGGATCACTGTATCCCAGGGGTCGGTGCTGGGATTGGGAGTGTCCTAGCGGTCGGTGCTGGGATTGGGAGCATTGTATCCCAGGGGTCGGTGCTGGGATTGGGAGCACTGTATCCCAGGGGTCGGTGCTGGGATTGGGTGCACTGTATCCCAGGGGCCGGTGCTGGGATTGGGAGTGTCCCAGGGGTCGGTGCTGGGATTGGGAGTATCCCAGGGGTCGGTGCTGGGATTGGGAGTGTCCCAAGGGTTGGTGCTGGGATTGGGAGCACTGTATCCCATGGGTCGGTGCTGGGATTGGGAGCACTGTATCCCAGGGGTCGGTGCTGGGATTGGGAGCACTGTATCCCAGCGGCCGGTGCTGGGATTGGGAGCACTGTATCCCAGGGGTCGGTGCTGGGATTGGGAGTGTCCCAGGGTTCAGTGCTGGGATTGGGAGCACTGTATCCCAGGGGTCGATGCTGGGATTGGGAGCGCTGTATCCAAGGGGTCGGTGCTGGGATTGGGAGTATCCCAGCGGTCGGTGCTGGGATTGGAAGTGTCCCAGGGGTCGGTGCTGGGATAGGGAGTGTCCCAGGGGTCAGTGCTGGGATTGGGAGCACTGTATCCCAGGGGTCGGTGCTGGGATTGGGAGTGTCCCAGGGGTCGGTGCTGGGATTGGGAGCATCGTATCCCAGGGGTCGGTGCTGGGATTGGGAGTGTCCCAGGGGTCGGTGCTGGGATTGGGAGCATTGTATCCCAGGGGTCGGTGCTGGGATTGGGAGCACTGTATCCCAGGGGTCGGTGCTGGGATTGGGTGCACTGTATCCCAGGGGTCGGTGCTGGGATTGGGAGTGTCCCAGGGGTCGGTGCTGGGATTTGGAGTATCCCAGGGGTCGGTGCTGGGATTGGGAGTGTCCCAGGGGTTGGTGCTGGGATTGGGAGCACTGTATCCCAGGGGTCGGTGCTGGGATTGGGAGCACTGTATCCCAGGGGTCGGTGCTGGGATTGGGAGTGTCCCAGGGTTCAGTGCTGGGATTGGGAGCACTGTATCCCAGGGGTCGATGCTGGGATTGGGAGCGCTGTATCCAAGGGGTCGGTGCTGGGATTGGGAGTATCCCAGCGGTCGGTGCTGGGATTGGAAGTGTCCTAGGGATCGGTGCTGGGATAGGGAGTGTCCCAGGGGTCAGTGCTGGGATTGGGAGCACTGTATCCCATGGATCGGTGCTGGGATTGGGAGCACTGTATCCCAGGGGACAGTGCTAGGATTGGGAGAATCCCAGGGGTTGGTGCTGGGATTGGGAGTATCCCAGGGGTTGGTGCTGGGATTGGGAGTGTCCCAGGGCGTCGGTGCTGGGATTGTGAGTGTCCCGGGGGTCGGTGCAGGGTTTCTGAGTGTCCCAGGGGGTCAGTGCTGGGATTGTGAGTGTCCCAAGGGGTCGATGCTGGGATTGTGAGTGTCCCCGGGGTCGGTGCTGGAATTGTGAGTGTCCCAGGGGGTCGGTGCTGGGATTGTGAGTGTCCCAAGGGGTTGCTGCTGGGATTGGGAGTGTCCCAGGGAGTCGGTACTGGGATTGGGAGTGTCCCAGGGGATCGGTGCTGGGATTGGGAGTGTCCCAGGGTTCAGTGCTGGGATTGGGAGCACTGTATCCCAGGGGTCGATGCTGGGATTGGGAGCGCTGTATCCAAGGGTCGGTGCTGGGATTGGGAGTATCCCAGCGGTCGGTGCTGGGATTGGAAGTGTCCCAGGGGTCGGTGCTGGGATAGGGAGTGTCCCAAGGGGTTGCTGCTGGGATTGGGAGTGTCCCAGGGAGTCGGTACTGGGATTGGGAGTGTCCCAGGGGATCGGTGCTGGGATTGGGAGTGTCCCAGGGTTCAGTGCTGGGATTGGGAGCACTGTATCCCAGGGGTCGATGCTGGGATTGGGAGCGCTGTATCCAAGGGTCGGTGCTGGGATTGGGAGTATCCCAGCGGTCGGTGCTGGGATTGGAAGTGTCCCAGGGGTCGGTGCTGGGATAGGGAGTGTCCCAGGGGTCAGTGCTGGGATTGGGAGCACTGTATCCCATGGATCGGTGCTGGGATTGGGAGCACTGTATCCCAGGGCACAGTGCTAGGATTGGGAGAATCCCAGGGGTTGGTGCTGGGATTGGGAGTATCCCAGGGGGTCGGTGCTGGGATTGTGAGTGTCCCGGGGGTCGGTGCTGGGTTTCTGAGTGTCCCAGGGGGTCGGTGCTGGGATTGTGAGTGTCCCAAGGGGTCGATGCTGGGATTGTGAGTGTCCCAGGGGATCGGTGCTGGGATTGGGAGTGTCCCAGGGTTCAGTGCTGGGATTGGGAGCACTGTATCCCAGGGGTCGATGCTGGGATTGGGAGCGCTGTATCCAAGGGTCGGTGCTGGGATTGGGAGTATCCCAGCGGTCGGTGCTGGGATTGGAAGTGTCCCAGGGGTCGGTGCTGGGATAGGGAGTGTCCCAGGGGTCAGTGCTGGGATTGGGAGCACTGTATCCCATGGATCGGTGCTGGGATTGGGAGCACTGTATCCCAGGGGACAGTGCTAGGATTGGGAGAATCCCAGGGGTTGGTGCTGGGATTGGGAGTATCCCAGGGGGTCGGTGCTGGGATTGTGAGTGTCCCGGGGGTCGGTGCTGGGTTTCTGAGTGTCCCAGGGGGTCGGTGCTGGGATTGTGAGTGTCCCAAGGGGTCGATGCTGGGATTGTGAGTGTCCCTGGGGTCGGTGCTGGGATTGTGAGTGTCCTAGGGGGTCGGTGCTGGGATTGTGAGTGTCCCAAGGGGTTGCTGCTGGGTTTGGGAGTGTCCCAGGGAGTCGGTACTGGGATTGGGAGTGTCCCAGGGGATCGGTGCTGGGATTGGGAGTGTCCCAGGGAGTCGGTGCTGGGATTGGGAGTGTCCCAGGGGGTCGGTGCTGGGATTGGGAGTGTCCCAGAGGTCGGTGCTGGGATTGGGAGTATCCCAGGGGTCGGTGCAGGGATTGGGAGTGTCTCAGGGGTCGGTGCTGGGATTGGGAGTATCCCAGGGGGTTGGTGCTGGGATTGGGAACACTGTATCCCCGGGGTCGGTCTGGGATCGGGAGTGCTGTATCCCAGGGGTCGGTGCTGGGATTGGGAGTGTCCCAGGAGTCGGTGCTGAGATTCGGAGCGCTGTATCTCAGGGGTCGGTGCTGGGATTGGGAGCGCTGTATCCCAGGGGTCAGTGCTGGGATTGGGAGTATTCCAGTGGTCGTGTTGGGATTGGGACCGCTGTATCCCAGGGGTCAGTGCTGGGATTGGGATCGCTGTATCCCAGGTGTCAGTGCTGGAATTGGGAGCGCTGTATCCCAGGGGCCAGTGCTGGGATTGGGAGCGCTGTGTCCCAGGGGTCAGTGCTGGGATTGGGAGTGCTGTATCCCAGGGGTCAATGCTGGTATTGGGAATGCTGTATCCCAGGGGTCAGTGCTGGGTTTGGGAGCGCTATATCCCAAGGGTAGCTGCTGGATTGGGAACGCTGTATCCCAGAGGTATGTGCTGGGATTGGGAGCGCTGTATCCCAGGGGTCAGAGCCAAGTCCACAGTTGTCCACAGTATATATTGATGACTTAGACGTTGGACATTTGAAGCAAGACAGATGAATTGATGGCACAAATAGAAATAAATGGGTATGATCTAATAGCCATTACAGAGATATGTTTGCAAGGTGACCAAGGATGAGAACTAAATATTCAGGGGTGTTTGCCATTTCATAAGGATAGGCAGAAAGAAAAAGGAGGTGGGGTAGCTCTGTTAATAAAGGATGAGATCAGTGCAGTGGTAAAAAATGATATTGACTCAGAAGATCAAGATATAGAATCAGTTTGGGTGGAGATAAGAAATAAGGGAAAGAAGTCACTGGGGGAAATGGTCTACAGGCTCACAAACAGCAGCCACTCTGTGGCACAGAGTATAAATCAATAATAATGGAGGCTTGTAAGAAAGGTACAGCAATAATCATGGGTGATTTTAATCTTCATATTGATTGGACGAATCAAATTGGCAAACGTAGCCTTCCGGAAGAGTTCATAGAGTGTAATCGGGATGGTTTCTTGGAACTATATGTTGTGGAACCAACCAGTGATCTGGTAATGTGCAACAAGTCTGGATTCATTAATGATCTCGTAGTGAAGGATCCTCTTGGGAAGAGTGATCATAACAAGGTAGAATTTCAAATTCAGTTTGAAGGTGAGAAAGTTAGGTCTCAAACTAGTGTTCTGAACTTAAATAAAGGTAATTACAAAGGTATGAAGGCAGAGTTGGTTAAAGTGGGCTGGGAAAATATATTACAGGGTAAGACTGTGGAAACGCAGTGGCAAGCATTTAAGGAGATATTTCATAACTCTCAGCAAAGGTTTATTCCAGTGAGAAATAAAGATGCTAAGAGAAGGATGAACCATCCGTGGCTAACTAAGGAAGTTAAGGATGGTATCAAATTGAAAACAAAGACATACAATGTTGCGAAGGACAGTGGAAGACCAGAAGATTGGGAAATTTTTAGAAACCAGCAAAGAATGACAAAAAAAATGATAAAGACAGAGAAAATAACATATGAGAGTAAACTAGCAAGAAATATAACAACAGACAGTAAGAGCTTCTACAGGTATCTAAAAAGGAAACAAGTAGCTAAAGAGGATGAGACTAGGGAATTAATAATGGGAAACAGGGAAATGGCAGAGACGTTGAAGAAATATTTTGTATCGGTCTTCACGGTAGAGGACACTAAAAACATTCCAATAATTGATAATCAAGGTGCTATTGCGGAAGGGGGGCGGGGACTTAAAACAATCACTATCACTAGAGATAAAGTACTAGGCAAACTAATGGGACTAAAGGTGGACAAGTCCCCTGGACCTGATGGCCTGCATCCTAGGATCTTAAAAGTGGTTGCAGGGATAGTGGATGCATTGGTTGTAATCTATCAAAATTCCATGAATTCTGGAGAGGTCTCAGCGGACTGGAAAACCGCAAATGTAACACATCTATTTCAGAAAGGAGGGAGACAGAAAGCAGGGAACTATAGACCAATTAGCCTAACATCTGTCATTGGGAAAATGCTGGAGTCCATCATTAAGGAAATAGTAGCAGGACATTTAGAAAATCATAATACAGTCAAGCAGAGTCGGTATGATTTTATGAAAGGGAATTCATGTTTGACAAATCTGCTGGAGTTCTTTGAGGATGTAACGAGCAGAATGGATAAAGGAGAACCAGTTGATGTCGCATGAAACGCATAAGGTTAGTATGTAGGTAAAGCAAGTGATCAGGAAGGCCAATGGTATCTTGACCTTTATTGCAAAGGGGATGGAGTTTAAAAGCAGGGAAGTCTTGCTACAGCTATATAAGGTATTGGTGAGGCCACAGCTGGAATACTGCGTGCAGTTTTGGTTTCCATATTTACGAAAGGATATGCTTGCTTTGGAGGCAGTTCGGAGAAGGTTCATTAGGTTGATTCCGGAGATGAGGGGGTTGACTTATGAGGAAAGGTTGAGTCGGTTGGACCTCTACTCATTGGAATTCAGAAGAATGAGAAGTGATCTTATCGAAATGTATAAGATTATGAGGGGGCTTGACAAGGTGGATGCAGAGAGGATGTTCCATTGATGGGGGAGACTAGAACTAGAGGGCATGATCTTAGAACAGAGATGAGGAGAAATTTCTTCTCTCAGAGGATTGTAAATCTGTGAACTTGCTGCCTCAGAGAGCTGTGGAAACTGGGATGTTGAATAGATTTAGGACAGACATAGACAGTTTCTTAAACGATAAGGGGATAAGGGGTTATGGGGAGCGGGCGGGGAAGTGGAGCTGAGTCCATGATCAGATCAGCCATGATCTTATTGAATGGCGGAGCAGGCTCGAGGGGCCATATGGCCTACTCCTGTTCCTATTTCTTATGTTCTTACGCTCTTATATATTTGGATTTCTAGGAAGCATTCGATGAGGTGCAACACAAAAGGTTACTGCACAAGATAAGAGTTCATGGGTTGGGGCTGCTATATTAGCATGGATAGAGGATTGGCTAAGCGAAAACAGAGAGTTTTGGATGAATGGGTAATTTTCCGGTGGCAAATGGGTGCCACAGGGATCGGAGCTTGGGCCTCAACTATTTGCAATTTATATTAATGACTTGGCTGAAGGGACTGGGTGTAATGTAGCCTAATTTGCTGATGATACAAAGATAGGTGGAAAGCAAGTTGTGAGGATGACGCAAAGAATCTGCAAAGGGTTATAGATAGGCTAAGTGAATGGGCAAAAAATTGGCAGAAGGATTATAATGTGGGAAAATGTGAGGTTATCCACTTTGGTAGGAAAAATAAAAAAGCAAATTATTATTTAACTGGAGAATGATTACAAAATGCTGTAGGACAGAGGGATCTGGGGGGGTTCTTGTGCATGACGCACAAAATGTTAGCATGCAGGTACAGCAAGTAGTCAGGAAGGCAAATGGAATGCTGACCTTTATTGCAAGGGGATGGAGCATAAAAGCAGGGAATTCCTGCTCCAACTGTACAGGGCATTGGGGAGGCCACACCTGGAGTACTGTGTACAGTTTTGGTCTCCTTATTTAAGGAACAATATACTTGTATTTGAGGCAGTTCAGAGAAGGTTCATGAGGTTGATTCCTGAGATGAAGAGGTTGTCATATGAAGAAAAGTTGAGCAGGTTGGGCCTATATTCATTGGAGTTTAGAAGAATGAGAGGTGATCTTATTGAAATGTATAAGATTCTGAGGGGGCTTGACAGGGTAGATGCAGAGAAGATGTTTCCTCTCATGGGGGAGTCTAGAACTAGAGGACATAGTTTCAGAATAAGGGGTCACGCATTTAAAACGGAAATGAGGAGGAATTTCTTCTCTCAGAGGGTCATGAATCTTTGGCATTCTCTACTCCAGAGAGCTGTTGAGGCTGGGTCATTGAATATATTTAAGGTGGAAATATAGACAGTTTTTTGAATGATAAGGGAGTCAAGGGTTATGGGGAGCGGGCAGGGAAGTGGAGCTGAGTCCATGATCAGATCAGCCATGGTCTTATTGAATGGCGGAGCAGGCTCGAGGGGCCAAATGGCCTACTCCTGCTCCTATTTCTTATGTTCTAATTTACTGATGACACTAAAGTAGGAGGTTTGGTAAACAGAGAGCAAGAGTGTAGGAGACCTCAGAAGGATAGACACAAGTTAGTGGAATGGTCAGACAGGTATTGGATGTAATTTAATGTGGACATGTGTGAGGTGATGTATTTCAGCAACAAGAAAGAACAAGGTGATGAAGTTCACACTCAATGGAAAGATGTTGAAATATATGGATGGGCAGAGGGACCAAGGGATTCAGATGTATCGGGGGTGAAATCATGGGCTAGTAAAATGGGACACGGCTCATTCACTATCGCCCAGAACCAATTTCAGCCCAGAATCCCCTGAAGCTGTGAATGCTGGTAGATAAAGCCATGAAAAGACCAACAGCATTCTGGGTTTCACAACTAGGGTCAGAGTACAATGCTAAATTTGCACAAAACATTGATTAGGCCACAGTTAGAATACTGTGTGCGATTTTGGGTGCTGCATTATAGTAAGGGCATTGAAGTACAGTGTAGATTCACCAGGATCATGTTTGCTGTCTGGGGAGGAAAGTTCCTTTTATACGTTATGTGAGTTTGAAGTTCCTGTTATTTCACATTATATAAAGCCACCCCTGATCACCCCCACCACCTACCCCCCACCCCTCTGATATTTTGGAAGATGCTGGAAGTAGAGTATTTTGTTTTCTTAAAATGTATTCATTCACAGAATGTGGGCATTGTTGACAAGGCCAGCATTTATTGCCCATCCCTCCTTGCCCCACGTGGTGATGAATCTCCTTCTTGAACCGCTGCAGTCTGTGTGGTGAAGGTACTCCCACAGTGCTGTTAGGGAGGGAGTTCCAAAAAGTTGACCTAGTGATGATGAAGGAATGGCGATATATTTCCAAGTCAGGATGCTGTGTGACTTGGAGGGGAACTTGCAGGGGATGGTGTTCCCATGAGCATGCTGCCCTTTTCCTTTGAGGTGGTAGAGGTCACGGGTTTGGGCTTCTGAAGAAGCCTTGGCGAGTTGCTGCAGTGCAGTTTATAGATGGTACATACTGTAGCCATGGTGCGCCGGTGGTGGAGGGAGTGAATGTGGGAGATAGTGGATGGGGTGCCAATCACGTGGGCTGCTTTGTCCTGGATTGTGTCGAGCTTCTTGAGTGTTGTTGGAGCTGCACTCATCGAGGCAAGTGGTGAGTATTCCATCACACTCCTGACTTATGCCTTGTAGATGGTGGAAAGGCTTTGGGGAGTCAGGAGGTGAGACACTTGCTGCAGAGTACCCAGCCTCTGACCTGCTCTTATAGCCACAGTATTTATGTGGCTGGTCCAGTTAAGTTTCTAGTCAATGGTGACACCCAGGATGTTGATGATTGGGGATTCAATGATGGTAATGCCATTGAATGTCATGGGGAGGTGGTTAGACTCTCTTTTGTCGGAGATAGGCATTGCCTGGCACTTGTGTGATGCGAATGTTACTTGCCATTTATCAGCCCAGGTCTGGATGTTGTTCAGGTCTTTCTGCATGCGGGCATGAACTGCTTCATTATCTGAAGAGTTGCAAATGGCACTGAACATCCCCACTTCTGATTTTATGATGAAGCAGCTGAAGATGGTTGGGCCTAGGACACTACCCTGAGGAACTCCTGTAGAGATGTCCTGGTGCTAAGATGATTAACCGCCACAACTGTCTTCCTTTGTGCTAGGTATGACTCCAGCCAGTGGAGCATTTTCCCTGATTCCCATTGACTTCGGTTTTACTAGGGCTCCTTGATGCCACACTCGATCAAATGCTGCCTTGATGTCAAGGGTAATCACTCTCACCTCTCCTCGGGAATTCTTTTGTTCATGTTTGGACCAAGGCTCTAATGAGGTCTGGAGCCGAGTGGTCCTGGCGAAACCCAAACTGAGCATCGATGAGCTTGGGGTTTTGTTTCCTATATTATAACAGTGACTACACTTCAAAGGTACATAATTGGCTGTAAAGTGCCTTGGGACATCCTGAGGGTGTGAAAGGTGCTATAGAAATGCAAGTCTTTCATTCTTTTCTTTGAGACTTGAACCCACAACCTTCTGACTCAGAGGCAAGAGTGTTGTCCACTGAGCCACAGCTGATACAAACCTGTTCTTGTTTCTTAATAAATGGTATGGTTTGAATGTAGTTTGGTCCAGTCCTTCATCTGAACTTGGGACCAAAAATCCCAAGTTCTGACACAAGCGAAGTGTGATTAGAACCTGCTCTGCCCCAAAGGAACAACGTAACGCTCCTGCTTATAGTGACCTCTACAGGGTCACCACCAAAGGAAAGGGTTCGGAGAGCACTGTTCCTCCAGTGACTGATTATCGCTGGCTGATTTCGTATGATGATGTTTAATGAGTGTAGGTTTTATAAATCATATGTTGCTGTAATCTAGAAAAGTCAACAATGGTTTTAGCTACATAGCTTTTATGATCATATCAAATCTCTCCTTTGCCGCACGAGATAGGAGGTTTTATTACATGGTCACACTCATTGTTTGCTAATCGTTTATTTTTAAGCTACTTTAAGGAACAGATTATCTGAAGATAAGGTGACTTGTGCCTGTTGGAACGTTAATGGTTCTCCTTACCTAAGGAAGGATATACTTGCCATAGAGGGAATGCAACAAAGGTTCACCAGACTGATTCCTGGGCAGGGGGGTTGCCCTATGAGGATAGATTGAGTAGACTCGGCCTATATTCCTTAGAAGAATGAGAGGTGATCTCATTGAAACATACAAAACTCTTACAAGGCTTGACAGAGGAGATGCAGGGAGGATGTTTCCTCTGGCTGGGGAGTCTAGAACCAGGGGGTCACACAGTCTCAGAATAAGGGGTCGGCCATTTAGGACTGAGATGAGAAGACATTTCTTCACTCAGAGGGTCGTGAATCTTTGGAATTCTCTACCCCAGAGGGCTGTGGATGCTCAGTGGTTGAGTATATTCAAGACAGAGATTGATAAATTTTTAGGAATTCATGGAATTAAGGGATATGGGATCGTGCAGGAAGGTGGAGTTGAGGTCGCTGATCAGCCATGATCTTATTGAATGGCGGAGCAGGCTCGAAGAACTGAACGGCCTACTCCTGCTCCTATTTCTTATGTTCTCATGTTCTTATATTCACAACAGCCGCTCACTCACTTGACCCACATAAGAACAGAAATGTATTTCTTCAAAGAGAATTTGGTCCTTTGTAATTCAGGGGATTGGGTAGCACAGGAAGTTAATGTCCTGTCCTTCTACCTCCAGGGAACGGCCCTGTTCCTCTTCGAAATAGTGCCATGGGATCTTTTACACCCACCTGAGAGGAGAGACGGGGCCTCGGGTTTAACGGCTCCACTGGTGCGTAAAGCTCAGTATTGAGTGAGTTCGGCCTAAGTTAACCCCAGTGCCAAGTGCCAACAAAATTAAACTACCATCACTCAACAACAAATTGTTAATTAATGGATCATTGTTCTTGTAATGAGCAGCTGCGAACCTCAGGTTGTTACAAAAGCAAATTATAATTTAAATGGAAAAAAATTGCAAAGTGCTGCAGTACAGAGGGACCTGGGTGGGGTGGAGCAGGGTGGGGGGGATCCTTGTGCATGAAACACAAAAAGTTAGTATGCAGGTACAGCAAGTAATCAGGATCGCAAATAGAATGTTGGCCTTTATTGCAAGGGGGATAGAGTATAAAAGCAGAGAAGTCCTGCTACCACTGTACAGGGTATTGGTGAGGCCACACCTCGAGTACTGCGTACAGTTTTGGTCTCCGTATTTAAGGAAGGATTTCATTGCATTGGAGGCTGTTCAGAGAAGGTTCACTAGGTTGATTCTGGGGGATTGACTTATGAAAAAAGGTTGAGTAGGTTGGGCCTATATTCATTGGAGTTCAGAAGAATGAGGTGATCTTATTGAAATATATAAGATAATAAGGGGGCTCAACAAGGTGGATGCAGAGAAGATGTTTCCACTTATAGGGGAAACTAAAACTAGGGGATATAGTCTCAGATTAAGGGGCCGCCCATTTAAAACCGAGATGAGGAGAAATGTCTTCTCTCAGAGGGTTGTAAATCTGTGGAATTCTCTGCCCCAGAGAGTGGTGGAGGCTGGGTCATTGAATATATTTAAGGCAGAGATAGACAGATTTTTGAGCGATAAGGGTTATGGGGAGCGGGCAGGGAAGTGGAGCTGAGTTCATGATCAGATCAGCCATGATCTTATTAAATGGCGGAGCAGGCTCGAGGGGCCAGGTGACCTACTCCTGCTCCTATTTTTTATGTTCTTATGAATACCCAGATTCTGACCTGATCTGGTTGCCACAGTATTTATGTGGCTGGTCCAGTTAACTTTCTCGTCAGTGGTGACCCCCAGGATGTTGATGGCGGGGGATTCGGCAATGGTAATGCCGTTGATTGTCAAGGGGAGGTGGTTAGACTCGCTTGTTGGAGATGCTACCGATCTGAAATAAAAACAGAAATTGCTGGAAAGACTCAGCGGATCAGGCAGCATCTGTGGGGAGAGAAACACAGATAACGTTTCAGGTCGAGCTTTGTCAGAACTGGAAGAAGTTAGCAATGTAACAAGTTTTAAGCAAGTACAGAGGCAGGAAAAGTGGGGAAAGAACAAAAGGGAAGGTGTGTGATAGGGTGGAAGGCAGGAGTGAATAAATGACAAAAGGAATGATGGTGCGAGGCAAAAGGAGACGGTAATGGGACAAGTAAAGAAACAAACGATGGGTCTAGAGGAGGTGTAAATGGGAATGGCAGAATCATCAACAGATGCCGTCCTAAAAATTGGGGCCGAGGTCATGATGTAAAATTGTTGAACTCGATGTTGAGCCTGGAAGGCTGTAAAGTGCCTAAATGAAAGATGAGGTGCTCTTCCTCAAGCTTCATTGGAGCAGTATAGGAGGCTGAGGACAGAGTGGTCAGAGTGGGAGTGGAATGGAGAATTAAAGTGACAGGTGACCGGAAGCTCAGGGTCACACTTATGGACTGAACGGAGATGTAGCACAAAGTGGTCATCCAATCTACGTTTGGTCTCCCCAGGCTAGAGGAGACCACATTGTGAGCAGCGAATACAGTATATCGAACCTGCTCCACCATTCAATGAGATCATGGATGATCTTTTACCTCAACTCCATTTTCCTGCACTATCCCCATATCCCTTGATTTCCTTAATATTCAAAAATCTATCGATTTCTGTCTATAATATACTCAATGACTGAGCCCCCACAGCCCTCTGGAGAAGAGAATTCCAAACATTCAATACTCTCTGAGTGAAGAAGTTTCTCCTCATCTCAGTCCTACATGGCCGACCCATTATTCTGAGACTGTGACCCCTGGTTCTAGACTCCCCAGTCAGAGGAAACATCCTCTCTGCATCTACCCTGTCAAGCCCGATAAGAATTTTGTATGTTTCAATGCGATTTCCTCTCATTCTTCTAAACTCTAGAGAATATAAGCCTAGTCTACTCAATCTCTCCTCATAGGACAATCCCCTCATCCCAGGAATCAGTCTGGTGAACCTTCGTTGCACTCCCTCAATGGCAAGTGTATCCTTCCTTAGGTAAGTAGACCAAAACTGTGCACAATACTCCAGGTGTGGTCTCACCAGGGCCCTGTATAATTGCAGTAAGACGTCTTTACTCTTATACTCAAATCCTCTTATAATAAAGGCCAACATATCTGTCTCCTACCTCCCAACCCATTACTGAACCATAGATGGGCTTTTCACAAACTCCCACCTGAGCTGTCGGTCCCTAGCACCCTGGCGCCTGGTTACCTTGGTGACCTGCCCATCGGCTGAATGGAAATGGTGAGCAGGACATCCTCGCCCCTTCTTGCTACTGAGACTGCCCCCATTTTCCAGTGGGAGCTTCAGGTGTCCCTCGCAGACCTGAATGGGAGACCCAACAGGGCTAATAGATGGAGATATAGTGGAACTGATCTCCAGTGAACTTAGCTCTCCACTATGCTCCAACTGTGCATAGACGCTGAAAACCATCACCGCCATCTCAGCGGCTAAGCTCACGTCTGCATCTATAAGCCCTGTTGGGTCTCCCATTCAGGTCTGTGAGGGACACCTGAAGCTCCCACTGGAAAATGGGGGCAGTCTCAGTAGCAAGAAAGGGTGGGGACTTCCTGCTCACCATTTCCATTGGGAAACATCCATTTCTTCTTTAAGGCTGTCAGTAGCACATGAATTCCTGTGGCCAATAGGATGAGTGCCACATCGCTGATCAATCCCAGCGTGCATCCACATGGGGTCGAAATTCCGTTTCCAACGCCACCCGTTACCGCCAGCGGGAAGTGGCTAACGGGCGGCAAAGGCCTACTGTTGGTGGTAAGTGGTGTCCGTACCTCCGGAGAAATTCAGTTGGGTCTTTGGTAGGGGCGCCAAGAAGTAACGTTGTGCCCTCTAAACCCACCCGCACGGTGACGTCATCCAGCGTGCAGCGACCCCTTATGGCCGCTCTCGCCATACTTGGTCTCCACGACGGCCTTCCTGGCGGGCGTTCGTACAGCCTGAGAAAAGTGGTGAGTAAACAGCAGAACTCGGGCAGAATTGCCCAAAGAGCAAGGTAAGTTTTTGTCGTTATTTATTTCTGCAAGTTTTCATTAGTTGTACCAGTTGGGAAGTGTGTGTGTGGGTCGGAGAAGTTTCAGGTTTTTTTCGTTCATCTCGTTTCTTCAACTAACAGTCGTTGCGGAATTGAGACGGCCTCCTGAGCTCCCGCCCCGCTGGCACCGAGGGTGAGTGTGCAACACCAACTTTTAGCTCTGCTCTCTTATCTTTGCGCATAAACACTGAATTTGGGCAGTTGGAGCCGGCACCGACCGCCTGGCGCTAAAATCGGCACCTCAAAAACAGCGGGACCGAATTTCGACTCCATGGTGTTTAAATGTAGTCATCCCTTTCTGGTTGACCTGTTTCCACTTGCCGGAGAGTGAGAGGAAGCCCCAGCAGAGCTCACCTCCCTTTCCTCCATTTGCTGGAGGTTTACTGCGCTGAGTTTTCTGCGGCGAGAGATCGTGGCGAGGTGCGGTGAATGTGGGTACGGGGCCCAGACGAGCCAAGGGCCCAGGGACAGCACAGGCCAGCCCACACTCCGATATGTGTATGCGCTAGGTCCGTGCAGCAGAGGAGGTCTCCAGTTGTCCTGGGTAATCCTTGCCACTGGACCAAGACGTGGCTCTGTCAAGCCCGTGTGATGGCTGGTGTGCAACGGCCACCACACGTTAAAAAAAATCCACGCACAGGCATCTTCCACCCCCTCAATTGGAGTTCAGGACTCGAATATTGGGTCCTTCATTGAGACACCTGTGAACTCATGTGGAAGCAAGTCATCCTCGTTCGAGAGACCACCTATGATGATAACTGTGCTGAGTGCTGGCCAGTGCCAGGCCTGTACCCTGTGCTACCCAGAGCTGTGCCAAAACGTTGGCTTTATGCCTTGGGAGCATATGGTGACTGTGCAGAGCTTTTGGGATTACTGATGATATTTTCTTTCACCTCCACTTATGGTACATCGCATGAAAACATTTGGCAAGTGAAATCAAGGAAAACTCAAAGATGTTTTATAAATACATTACAGAAAGAAAGAAAGAAAAACTTGCATTTATATCGTGCCTTTCATGACCACCGGACGCCCCAAAGCACTTTGCAGCCAATGAAGTACTTTTAGAGTGTAGTCGCTGTTGCAATGTGGGAAATGCGGCAGCCAATTTGCGCACAACAAGCTCCCACAAACAGCAATGTGATACTGACCAGATATTCTATTTTTTTGTTATGTTGATTGAGGGATAAATATTGGCCAGGACACCGAGGATAATTAAGAGCAAGAGGAAACTAGAGAAAGAGTAGAGACCATAAAGGTAACCTGTGTATGGAGGCGGAAGACGTGGATATGGTTCTTAATGAATATTTTGCGTTTGTTTTCACAAAAGAGAGAGGCAATGCGACCACATTACAGGAAAGATGTGATTGCACTGGAGAGGGTACAGAGGAGATTTACGAGGATGTTGCCTGGACTGGAGAATTTTAGCTGTGAGGAAAGATTGGACAGGATGGGGTTGTTTTCTTTGGAACATAGGAGGCTGAGGGGAGACCTCATTGAGATGAGGGGCCTAGACAGAGTGGATAGGAAGGACCCAATTCCCTTAGCAGAGGAGTGAATACCAGCGGGCATAGGTTTAAAGTAATTGGTAGGAGGTTTAGAGGGGATTTGAGGGGAAATTTCTTCACTCAGAGGGTGGTGGGGGTCTGGAACTCACTGTCTGAAAGGGTGGTAGAGGCAGAAGCCCTCACCACATTTAACAAGTACTTGGATGTGCGCTTGAAGTGCTGTAACCCACAGGGCTACTGACCAAGAGCTGGAAAGTGGGATAAGGCTGGATAGCTCTTTGTCGGCCGGCACGGACACGATGGGCCAAAATGTCCTCCTTCCGTGCTGTAAATTTCTAAGATTCTATGATCACTTAGATAAGCTGGTTTGCTTCCGTGTGTGCATGTGCCTTTTGAGGACCGCATTTGCTTCCAGGAAGCAGTGCAGCAGGCAGTGGTCAGTTGTCTGTCTGGCCTCCACAGGCCCCTGGCTGGATCCCATGTGGGGGTGGAGCCTCAAGTCTATGGATGGACTCTTGCTGGGTGAGTTGAGCTTCCTTTGCAGGGCTGGGGTGAGGCTTTGTGTGGTCCTGGGAGGACAGACACACCAACATTAGTGCCTTCGACCAGGCCAACATCCCCAGCATGGAAGCACTGACCACACTCGATCAGCTCCGCTGGGCAGGCCACATTGTTCGCATGCCAGACACGAGACTCCCAAAGCAAGCGCTCTACTCGGAACTCCTTTGCGGCAAACGAGCCAAAGGTGGGCAGCAGAAACGTTACAGGGACACCCTCAAAGCTTCCCTGATAAAGTGCAACATCCCCACCGACACCTGAGAGTCCCTGGCCAAAGACCGCCCTAAATGGAGGAAGTACATCCGGGAGGGCGCTGAGCACCTCGAGTCTCATCACCGAGAGCATGCAGAAACCAGGCGCAGGCGGTGGAAAGAGTGTGTGGCAAACCAGTCCCACCCTCCCTTTCCCTCAACAACTATCTGTCCCACCTGTGACAGGGACTGTGGTTCTCGTATTGGACTGTTCAGCCACCTAAGGACTCATTTTAAGAGTGGAAGCAAGTCTTCCTCGATTCTGAGGGACTGCCTATGATGATGATGATGATGATGAGGTTAAGAACATAAGAGATAGGATCTGGAGTATGCCCTACGGCCCCTCGAGCCTGCTCCGCCATTCAATAAGATCATGCCTGATCATCGACCTCAACGTCACATTCCCGCCGATCTCCAAATCCCTTGATTCGCCTAGACTCCAAAAATCTATCTATCTCAGCCTTGAACCGATTCAGAGACTCAGCATCTACAGCCCTCTGGGGTAGAGAATTCCAAAGAGTCACTACCCTCTGAGTGAAGAAATTTCTCCTCATCGCTGCCTTAAATGGCCTACCCCTTATCCTGAGCCTGTGACCCCTACTTCTAGACACTTCAGTCAGGGGAAACAACCTCTCAGCATATACCCTGTTAATCCCCTTCAGAATCTTGTATGTTTCAATGAGATCACCTCTCTTCTAAACTCCAGAGAGTATAGGCCCATTCTACACAATCTCTCATCATAGGACAGCCCTCTCACTCCAAGAATCAATCTAGTGAACCTCGTTGTACCGTCTCCGAAGTGGCGTTGTGGATCTGGGCTGGTTACCGTGGTGACCGCTCCCTCATGGCGCAAACTGTTAGCTGCTGGTTCCCCTCACTATGTCCTTGGTTTGTCAGTGAATGTGTTAAGAATGAAACATAAGCAGATCAGCCAATTAATTCAGTTTACCTTAAATTCATCAAGCACGATAAAGTTATCACCGACTGTGTTATAGGAATATTATGAACTCAATACACAATCAGAAAGTTATGCAGTTTAGTTATTAATCCATTTGCACTAATCTAAACAGCGCTGACATCCTTGGAATGCCATTAACTCCTGTCCTTAACATGATTGGTCCCATGGTGTGTGACATCACATCATTGTTATAAAAGGATTGCTCCATGTTCCCTCCCCCCGACCTCTTCACTAATTCTCAAACACACTTGACATTCCCCCTATTTGGAACCGAAACTCATTGGGAAACATGGCTACCTTCAACGAGAAGAAGACTTGCAAGCAGCGCATGGAAAATTTCAAACGCTTTATTTGGAATCCAGATACAAAGGAATTGATGGGACGGACACCTGGAAACTGGGGTATGTGAGACACATACATAACACATGGGGCTGGATGGCATCAAGCAACGATGAGTAGAACATTCTTCAAGAGCATAGAGCACAAGAGTAGAAAAGTAATGCTGACTTTATACAAAACAGTAGTTAACCTAGTTAGAGCAAATTAGTCATCCCATTATAGAAAGGGCATTAAGACAAAGAGAGCGTACAGCGTACATTTACCCGGATGATGCCTGGGATGGGAAACTGCGGCTATGAGGAGAGACTGGAGATACTGGGACTCTTTCCGGGGCAGTGGGATTAGTTTGGAATTGATACAGGGCTATGGGGAGAGAGTGGGGCAGTGGGATTAGTTTGGGATTGATACAGGGCTATGGGGAAAGAGTGGGGCAGTGGGATTAGTTTGGGATTGATACAGGGCTATGGGGAGAGAGCGGGGCAGTGGGATTAGTTTGGGATTGATATAGGGCTATGGGGAGAGAGTGGGGCAGTAGGATTAGTTTGGGATTGATACAGGGCTATGGGGAGAGTGCGGGGCGGTGGGATTAGTTTGGAATTGATACAGGGCTATGGGGAGAGAGCGGGACAGTGGGATTAGGGTCAAACTTTAGATTGGTAATCTGTTTTGATTCTTCGAAACAGCGTCCAACAGGGTTTCTATTAACTGTGCCGATAATGTATATCTATAAAGATCCAACAAGTTATTTAACAAAACATTATAAGTGTGATAAATAAGGATTGATACTGTCACCTAGTATTTTGCCCTACAAGACTCTGCTCCCCTTAAATTTCACGAGAAATGTTCATTTTTTGCAACCGTGATGAACATTTTTGTAAGAGAACTATCCTTCATCTTATTTTTTAATCTGGTTTAATATTATAGGTAGCAAGTGTTTCGTCCTATCAGACTCACAGGAACTGTGGAATTTTAACTGAATGTTTTTAGCGTTTTATGACTGTCCTTTGCGACTGTGACAAAGGTAAATTATCCCTCCTCGTCCTTCTCCACTTGTCTGCAGCCTTTGACACGGTTGACCACTCCATCCTCCTCCAATGCCTCTCTAACAGTAGCCAGAAAATCTCCTGTAATGGCTTCTCTTCCCACTCCTGCATTGTTAACTCTGGTGTCCCCAATGGATCTGTCCTTGGCCCCCTCCTATTTCTCACCTACATGTTGCCCTTTGGCGATATCATCCGAAAACACAGCGTCAGTTTCCACATGTACGCTGATGACACACAGCTCTACCTCACTACCACTTCTCTCGACCCCTCCATGGTCTCTAAGTTATCAGACTGCTTGTCTGACATCCTGTTCTGAATGAGCAGAAATTTTCGCCAATTGCATATTGGGAAGAGCGAAGCCACTGGTTTCGGTCCCCACCACAAACTCCGTTCCCTAGCCACTGACTCCATTCCTCTCCCCAACTTCTGTCTGAGGTTGAACCAGACTGTTCGCAACCCCTTGGTGTCATATGTGACCCTGAAATAAGTGTCCAGCCACATATCTGCAGCATAACTAAGACCACCTATTTCCACCTCTGTAACATCGCCCGTCTCCTCCCCTCAGCTCATCCACTGCTGAAGTTCTCATCCATGCCTTTGTTACCTCTAGTCTTGACTATTCCAACGCACTCCTGGCTGGCCTCTCACATTCTACCCTTCATAGATTAGAGGTGATCCAAAACTTGGCTGCCCGTGTCCTAACTCTCACCAAGTCCTGATCACCCATCATACCTGTGCTCGCTGACCGACATTGGCTTCCAGTTAAGCAACGGCTTGATTTCAAAATTCTCATCCTTATTTTCAAATCCCTCCATGACCCTCGCCCCTCCCTACCTCTGTAATCTCCTCCAGCCCCACAATCCCCCGAGATGTCTGCGCTCCTCTAATTCTTCCCCCTTGAGCGTCTCTGATTATAATCACTCAATCATTGGTGGCCGTGCCTTCTGTTGCCTGAGCCCCAAGCTCTATAACTCCCTCCCTAAACCTCTCCGCCTTTCTACCTCACTTTCCTCCTTCAAGATGCTCCTTAAAACCTACCTCTTTGACCAAGCTTTTGGTTACCTGCGCTAATTTCTACTTATGTGGCTCGCTGTCACATTTTTGTCGCATAATACTCCTGTGAAGCACCTTGGGACATTTCACCACGTTAAAGGCGCTATATAAATACAAGTTTTTGTTGTTGTTTGAACAAGGCTTGAGAAGCATGTGAGGGGGAAGGGAATAGAGGGTTATGCTGATAGATAGAGTTAGATGAGGAGGGATGGGAGGAGGCTCGAATGGAGCATAAACGCCGGCATGGACTGGTTGGGCAGAATGGCCTGTTTCTGTACTGTATATCCTATGTAATTCTATGTAACACCTCGCTGCTTCTCTCCCAGTTCTCATCAGTCTGTATTACGCGGCCTTCTACGTTGTCATGTGCAGTTTGTTCGCCCTGGCCCTGTTTGTGCTGATGTACACGACAGACATGTACACACCAACCTATCAAGACCAGCTCAAATCACCAGGTAAGGCTCATAGATTCCTGTATGAAGCGGCCAGTATTTCTCAGTACTGGGAAACTCACTCTGTGATTCATTGTGTTCTGCACATCCATATCATGGTTTAATACAGCGAGATCATATTTTATATCTCTATACTCTTGTTTTATTCATCTATTATATATCTATATAGTGTTTTATATATCTGTATAGTGTTTCATATATATCTATGTAATGTTTATATATCTATATAGTGTTTTATATATCTGTATAGTGTTTCATATATCTATGTAATGTGTTATATATCTGAATAATGTTTTATATATCTATATAGTGTTTTATATATCTGTATAGTGTTTCATATATCTATGTAATGTTTATATATCTATATAGTGTTTTATATATCTGTATAGTGTTTCATATATCTATGTAATGTTTTATACATCTATAGAGTGTTTTATATATCTATATAGTGTTTTATAAATCTATGTAATGTTTATATATCTATATAGTGTTTTATATATCTGTATAGTGTTTCATATATCTATGTAATGTTTATATATCTATATAGTGTTTTATATATTTATATAATGTTTATACATCTATATAGTGTTTTATAAATCTATATAGTGTTTTATATATCTATATAGTGTTTTATATATCTATGTAATTTTTAATACATCTATATAATGTTTTATATATCTGTATAGTGTTTTATATATTTATGTAATGTTTTATACATCTATATAGTGTTTTATATATCTGTATGGTGTTTTATACATCTATATAGTATTTGTGTTTTATACATCTATATAGTGTTTTAGATATCTGTATAGTGTTTTATACATCTATATAGTGTTTTATATATCTATATAGTGTTTATATCTATCTATATAGTGTTTTATGTGTCTATATGGTGTTTTATACATCCATATAGTGTTTTATATATCTATATAGTGTTTTATATATCTGTATAGTGTTTTATACATCCATATAGTGTTTTATATATCTATATAGTGTTTTATATATATCTATATAGTGTTTTATGTGTCTATATAGTGTTTTATATATCTGTATAGTGTTTTATACATCTATATAGTGTTTTATATATCTATATAGTGTTTTATATATATCTATATAGTGTTTTATATACCTGTATAGTGTTTATATATCTATATAGTGTTTTATATATTTATATAATGTTTATACATCTATATAGTGTTTTATAAATCTATATAGTAAACATAGAAACATAGAAAATAGGTACAGGAGCAGGCCATTCAGCCCTTCTAGCCTGCACCGCCATTCAATGAGTTCATGGCTGAACATGAAACTTCAGTACCCCCTTCCTGCTTTCTCGCCATACCCCTTGATCCCCCGAGTAGTAAGGACTTCATCTAACTCCCTTTTGAATATATTTAGTGAATTGGCCCCAACCACTTTCTGTGGCAGAGAATTCCACAGGTTCACCACTCTCTGGGTGAAGAAGTCTCTCCTCATCTCGTTCCTAAATGGCTTACCCCTTATCCTTAGACTGTGACCCCTGGTTCTGGACTTCCCCAACATTGGGAACATTCTTCCTGCATCTAACCTGTCTAAACCCGTCAGAATTTTAAACGTTTCTATGAGGTCCCCTCTCATTCGTCTGAACTCCAGTGAATACAAGCCCAGTTGATCCAGTCTTTCTTGATAGGTCAGTCCCACCATCCCGGGAATCAGTCTGGTGAATCTTCGCTGCACTCCCTCAATAGCAAGAATGTCCTTCCTCAAGTTAGGAGACCAAAATTGTATACAATACTCCAGGTGTGGCCTCACCAAGGCCCTGTACAACTGTAGCAACACCTCCCTGCCCCTGTACTCAAATCCCCTCGTTATGAAGGCCAACATGCCATTTGCTTTCTTAACCGCCTGCTGTACCTGCATGCCAACCTTCAATGACTGATGTACCATGACATCCAGGTCTCTTTGCACCTCCCCTTTTCCTAATCTGTCACCATTCAGATAATAGTCTGTCTCTCTGTTTTTACCATCAAAGTGGATAACCTCACATTTATCCACATTATACTTCATCTGCCATGCATTTGCCCACTCACCTAACCTATCCAAGTCGCTCTGCAGCCTCATAGCATCCTCCTTGCAGCTCACACTGCCACCTAACTTAGTGTCATCCGCAAATTTGGAGATACTACATTTAATCCCCTCGTCTAAATCATTAATGTACAATGTAAACAGCTGGGACCCCAGCACAGAACCTTGCGGTACCCCACTAGTCACTGCCTGCCATTCTGAAAAGTACCCATTTACTCCTACTCTTTGCTTCCTGTCTGACAACCAGTTCTCAATCCACGTCAGCACACTACCCCCAATCCCATGTGCTTTAACTATACACATTAATCTCTTGTGTGGGACCTTGTCGAAAGCCTTCTGAAAGTCCAAATATACCACATCAACTGGTTCTCCTTTGTCCACTTTACTGGAAACATCCTCATAAAATTCCAGAAGATTTGTCAAGCATGATTTCCCCTTCACAAATCCATGCTGACTTGGACCTATCATGTCACCATTTTCCAAATGTGCTGCTATGACATCCTTAATAATTGATTCCATCATTTTACCCACTACTGAGGTCAGGCTGACCGGTCTATAATTCCCTGTTTTCTCTCTCCCTCCTTTTTTAAAAAGTGGGGTTACATTGGCTACCCTCCACTCGATAGGAACTGATCCAGAGTCAATGGAATGTTGGAAAATTACTGTCAATGCATCCGCTATTTCCAAGGCCACCTCCTTAAGTACTCTGGGATGCAGTCCATCAGGCCCTGGGGATTTATCGGCCTTCAATCCCATCAATTTCCCCAACACAATTTCCCGACTAATAAAGATTTCCCTCAGTTCCCCCTCCCTACTAGACCCTCTGACCCCTTTTATATCCGGAAGGTTGTTTGTGTCCTCCTTAGTGAATACTGAACCAAAGTACTTGTTCAATTGGTCCGCCACTTCTTTGTTCCCCGTTATGACTTCCCCTGATTCTGACTGCAGGGGACCTACATTTGTCTTTACTAACCTTTTTCTCTTTACATACCTATAGAAACTTTGCAATCCGCCTTAATGTTCCCTGCAAGCTTCTTCTCGTACTCCATTTTCCCTGCCCTAATCAAACCCTTTGTCCTCCTCTGCTGAGTTCTAAATTTCTCCCAGTCCCCAGGTTCGCTGCTATTTCTGACCAATTTGTATGCCACTTCCTTGGCTTTAATACTATCCCTGATTTCCCTAGATAACCACAGTTGAGCCACCTTCCCTTTTTTATTTTTACGCCAGACAGGAATGTACAATTGTTGTAATTCATCCATGCGGTCTCTAAATGTCTGCCATTGCCCATCCACAGTCAACCCCTTAAGTATCATTCGCCAATCTATCCGAGCCAATTCACGCCTCATACCTTCAAAGTTACCCTTCTTTAAGTTCTGGACCATGGTCTCTGAATTAACTGTATCATTCTCCATCCTAATGCAGAATTCCACCATATTATGGTCACTCTTCCCCAAGGGGCCTCGCACAATGAGATTGCTAATTAGTCCTCTCTCATTACACAACACCCAGTCTAAGATGGCCTCCCCCCGAGTTGGTTCCTCGACATATTGGTCTAGAAAACCATCCCTTATGCACTCCAGGAAATCCTCCTCCACCGTATTGCTTCCAGTTTGGCTAGCCCAATCTATGTGCATATTAAAGTCACCCATTATAACTGCTGCACCTTTATTGCATGCACCCCTAATTTCCTGTTTGATGCCCTCTCCAACATCACTACTACTGTTTGGAGGTCTGTACACAACTCCCACTAATGTTTTTTGCCCTTTGGTGTTCTGCAGCTCTACCCATATAGATTCCACATCATCCAAGCTAATGTCTTTCCTAACTATTGCATTAATCTCCTCTTTAACCAGCAATGCTACCCCACCTCCTTTTCCTTTTATTCTATCCTTCCTGAATGTTGAATACCCCTGAATGTTGAGTTCCCAGCCCTGATCATCCTGGAGCCACGTCTCCGTAATCCCAATCACATCATATTTGTTAACATCTATTTGCACAGTTAATTCATCCACCTTATTGCGGATACTCCTTGCATTAAGACACAAAGCCTTCAGGCTTGTTTTTTTAACACCCTTTGTCCTTTTAGAATTCTGCCGCACAGTGGCCCTTCCTGTTCCCCGCCCCGGGCCTCTCCGCCCCCCACCCCCCCCATCTCCCCTCCGTCTCCTGCCTCTGCCTCCCTTTTGTCTCCCTCTGTCTCCCTGCATTGGTTCCCATCCCCCTGCCATATTAGTTTAAATCCTCCCCAACAGCACTAGCAAACACTCCCCCTAGGACATTGGTTCCGGTCCTGCCCAGGTGCAGACCGTCCGGTTTGTACTGATCCCACCTCCCCCAGAACCGGTTCTAATGCCCCAGGAATTTGAATCCCTCCCTGCTGCACCACTGCTCAAGCCACGTATTCATCTGCGCTATCCTGCGATTCCTACTCTGACTAGCACGTGGCACTGGTAGCAATCCCGAGATTACTACTTTTGAGGTCCTACTTTTTAATTTAGCTCCTAGCTCCTTAAATTCGTTTCGTAGGACCTCATCCCTTTTTTTACCTATGTCGTTGGTACCAATGTGCACCACGACAACTGGCTGTTCTCCCTCCCATTTCAGAATGTCCTGCACCTGCTCCAAGACATCCTTGACCCTTGCACCAGGGAGGCAACATACCATCCTGGAGTCTCGGTTGCGGCCGCAGAAACGCCTATCTATTCCCCTCACCATTGAATCCCCTATCACTATTGCTCTCCCACTCTTTTTCTTGCCCTCCTGTGCAGCAGCACCAGCCACGGTGCCATGAACTTGGCTGTTGCTGCCCTCCCCTGATGAGTCATCCCCCCCAACAGTACTCAAAACGGTGTATCTGTTTTGCAGGGGGATGACCACAGGGGACCCCTGCACTACCTTCCTTGCACTGCTCTTCCTGCTGGTCTTCCATTCCCTATCTGGCTGTGGACCCTTCTCCTGCGGTAAGACCAACTCACTACACGTGATACTCACGTCATTCTCAGCATCGTGGATGCTCCAGAGTGAATCCACCCTCAGCTCCAATTCCGTAACGCGGACCGTCAGGAGCTCGAGGTGGATACACTTCTCACACGTAGTCGTCAGGGTCACCGGAAGTGTCCCTGAGTTCCCACATGGTACAGGAGGAGCATATCACGTGACCGAGCTCTCCTGCCATGCCTTAACCCTTAGATACCCTTAAATTGGTAATAAAAATGTTACAGTTCACTTACTGATATAAAAAAGAAAAAGAAAAGCTACTCACCAATCACCAGCCAATCACTTACCCCATTGGCTGTGACGTCACCTTTTGATTCCTTTCTACTTCTATTTTGCTTTCTCTCCCGCTGTAGCTGCACCGGTACGCCTTTTATAGGCCGCTCCGACGCTGCTCTCACCTCTCGCCAACTGCCGCTGGTACTCGAGCTCCCGCTGGGCCTTTTATAGGCCGCTCCGACGCTGCTCCCACCTCTCGCCAACTGCCGCTGGTACTCGAGCTCCCGCTGGGCCTTTTATAGGCCGCTCCGACGCTGCTCCCACCTCTCGCCAACTGCCGCTGGTACTCGAGCTCCCGCTGGGCCTTTTATAGGCCGCTCCGACGCTGCTCCCACCTCTCGCCAACTGATACATATCTGTATAGTGTTTTATATATCTATGTAATGTCTTATACATCTATATAGTGTTTTATATATCTGTATAGTGTTTTATACATCTATATAGTATTTGTGTTTTATACATCTATATAGTGTTTTATACATCTATATAGTGTTTTATACATCTATATAGTGTTTTATATATCTGTATAGTGTTTTATATATCTATGTCATGTTTTATATATCTGTATAGTGTTTTATATATATCTATATAGTGTTTTATGTGTCTATATAGTGTTTTATATATCTGTGTAGTGTTTTATACATCTATATAGTGTTTTATATATCTACATAGTGTTTTATATATATCTATATAGTGTTTTATGTGTCTATATAGTGTTTTATATATCTGTATAGTGTTTTATACATCTATATAGTGTTTTATATATCTATATAGTGTTTTATATATATCTATATAGTGTTTTATATATCTGTATAGTGTTTATATATCTATATAGTGTTTTATATATATCTATATAGTGTTTTATATATCTGTATAGTGTTTATATATCTATATAGTGTTTTATATATTTATATAATGTTTATACATCTATATAGTGTTTTATAAATCTATGTAATGTTTTATATATCTGTATAGTGTTTTATATATATCTATATAGTGTTTTATGTGTCTATGTAGTGTTTTATATATCTGTATAGTGTTTTATACATCTATATAGTGTTTTATATATCTATATAGTGTTTTATATATATCTATATAGTGTTTATGTGTCTATATAGTGTTTTATATATCTGTATAGTGTTTTATACATCTATATAGTGTTTTATATATCTATATAGTGTTTTATATATATCTATATAGTGTTTTATATATCTGTGTAGTGTTTTATACATCTATATAGTGTTTTATATATCTGTATAGTGTTTTATACATCTATATAGTGTTTTATATATCTATATAGTGTTTTATATATATCTATATAGTGTTTTATGTGTCTATATAGTGTTTTATATATCTGTATAGTGTTTTATACATCTATATAGTGCTTTATATATCTATATAGTGTTTTATACATCTATATAGTGTTTTAGATATCTGTATAATGTTTTATATATCTATATAGTGTTTTATATATATCTATATAGTGTTTTATATATCTGTATAGTGTTTTATACATCTATATAGTGTTTTATAAATCTATATAGTGTTTTATATATCTGTAGAGTGTTTTAAAGATCTATGTAATGTTTTATATATCTGTATAGTGTTTTATATACATCTATATAGTGTTTTATGTGTCTCTGTAGTGCCGTTTACATCATGTTTTATTCATCGATGTAGTATTCTGCACATATGCTGTTCTATACATCTAGATAGTGTTCTTATAGGTAAAATGTTTTGCATCTTTCAATAAGAATGTTTTAGTGAGGTTGCATGGTCAATTAATTTTTCAAAAGAGCCAGTAAACAGGTGCAGACAGTTTTTACACAATTTTTCTGGTAAAAATGATGTGCCTGTGATATCTTCTTTACGACACCACAAATACACACAAGATGGCTCCATTAAACAGGCACTTGTCAGGCGACCTTGTCACCTAATGCTTTTATTGTATTTGCAGCACCAGTTGCATTACCAGAGTAGTCCACTAGGTGGAGCTATATTACAGTACCTTGATAGAAGGAATGCTTCTTTGTGAAGATTTCCCTCCCCTCCCGCAGGTTATTGTTCCCTTCTCAGATGTTACCTCGTTAACAGATACAGTAAATTTGCATAGTAACCGATTTCATTGTGGTCTGTTTTAGGTGTGACAATACGGCCGCAACCGGATGGATTGAAGATCTCCTTCAATATCTCAGATCCAAAGACCTGGCATTGTTACGCCGATTCCCTTCAACACTTTCTTTCAGGTAGAGAGCAATGGACAGGAGTCCTTCCATCCTTTGATACGACACTAGACAAGGGCAACATGTGATATAAGCAATAGGGAGTTTGGATTTATTTCATTTTTGGTTAATTTTAGGGAGGAGAGTTACAGGACTTTCGATGTTATTTTGTATAAGAACATAAGAATTAGGAGCAGGAGTAGGCCATTAGGCCCCTCAAGTCTGCTCCGCCATTCAGTGAGATCATGGCTGATCTTCTACCTCAACTCCACTTTCCTGCACTGTCCCCATATCCCTTCATTCCCTTAATATCCACAAATCTATCAATCTCTGTCTTGAATATACTCAAAGACTGAGCGTCCACAGCCCTCTGGGGTAGAGAATTCCAAAAATTCACCACCCTCTGAGTGAAGAAGTTTCGCCTCATCTCAGTCCTAAATGGCTGACCCTTTATTCTGAGACTGGGACCCCTGGTTCTAGACTCCCCAGCCAGAGGAAACATCCTCCCTGCATCGACCCTGTCAAGCCCTGTAAGAAGTTTGTATGTTTCAATGCGATCACCTCTCGTTCTTCTAAACTCTAGAGAATATAGGCCTAGTCTGCTCAATCTCTCCTCATAGGACAATCCACCCATCCCAGGAATCAGTCTGGTGAACCTTCGTTGCACTCCCTCTATAGCAAGTATATCCTTCCTTAGTTAAGGAGACCAAAACTGTCCTGTATTCCAACTCCTTTTCGCGATCTCACTCCCTGACTGGGATTGGGGCACTTTCCTCATTCGTTGTCTGGCGTACATCGGTTCTAATTTGGTTTGCACAATTTTCAGACCCTCATGAATCTCAAGTGCTGACAGACGAAATGATCTGGTCTGAGCTCATTTGCATAATTATGCACAAGCCCAGGTAAAAATTCACAGAGGTCTCGGGGTGGCATCAGTGATAGGAGAGGAAGATTTATATAGTGCCTTTCATGAGCATCGGACGTCTCAAAGTGCTTTACAGTCAATTAAGTACTTATTGGAGTGTAGTCACTGTTATCATGTGGGAAATGCAGCAGCCAATTTGCACACAGCTAGCTCCCATAAACAGCAATGTGATAATGACCAGATAATCTGTTATTGTTATGTTGATGGAGGGATAAATATTAGTCAGTACACCAGGGATAACCCCCTTGCTCTTCTTCGAAATAGTGCCGCGGGATCATTTACGTCCACCTGAGAGGGCAGATGGGGCCTCGGTTTAACCTCTCATCCAAAAGACAGCACCTCCGACAGTCTCACGCTCCCTCAGCACTGCCCTGGAGTGTCAGCCTAGATTTATGTGCTCAAGTCCCTGGAGTGGGACTTGAACCCACAACCTTCTGACTCAGAGGCGAGAGTGCTACCCACTGAGCCACGGCTGGCAAGGGATGAGAACAATTGAAGGGGAGATGCAGGATGGGGGAGGGGGGTGACAAAAATACAGAATGCGTCTGGAGAGTCTTAAGAGGCTTCAGAATCCACGAGCAGTGCTGGAGAGAGGTTGGAGAGCTCTGGCTCCCTGTAGGTCCTGTCCCGTGCTGATTGGACGCGGAGTGGGACCTCATGTAAGAGCCATCCAATTGGGTGCTGGGCTGCTCCATTACATGACGGCAGGCTCCAGACTGCACCTAGGGCCCTCCGCCCCTGGATTTTTACTCACCTCTCAGTCTTGGCAAAGTCTGCTGACATCTTTCAGACCCCCTATTGTGACACTCTACTTGAATTGGCCCCATTTCTTTGAATTTAACTGAGATACATTAAATGGTAGGACACTGAGAAGTGTAAAGGAACAGAGGGACCTGGGAGTGCAGGTCCACAGATCCCTGAAGGTAGCAGGTCAGATAGATAAGGTGATAAAGAAGGCATACGGAATACTTGCCTTTATTAGTCGAGGCATAGAATACAAGAGCAGGGAGGTTATGCTTGAACTGTATAAAACACTAGTTAGGCCACAGCTAGAGTACTGTGTGCAGTTCTGGTCACCACATTACAGGAAAAATGTGTTTGCATTAGAGAGGGTACAGAGGAGATTTACGAGGATGTTGCCTAGACTGGAGAATTTTAGCTATGAGGAAAGATTGGATAGGCTGGCTTTGTTTTCTTTGGAGCAGCAGAAGCTGAGGGAAGATGTTATTGAGGTATATAAAATTATGAGGGGCCTAGATAGAAAGGACCTATTTCCCTTAGCAGAGGGGTCAACAACCAGGAGGCGTAGATTTAAAGTAATTTGGTAGGAGGTTTAGAGGGGATTTGAGGGAACATTTCTTCACCCAGAGGGTGGTGGGGGTCTGGAACTCACTGCCTGAAAGGATGGTAGAGGCATAAACCCTCACCACATTTAACAAGTATTTGGATGTGCATTTGAAGGGCTATGGACCAAGAGCTGCAAAGTGGGATTAGGTTGGGTAGCTCTTTGGCGGCCACGATGGGCCGAAATGGCCTCCTTCCGTGCTGTGAATTTCTGTGATTCTATGATACAAGCTCCTCCCCCACCACAAGTAGCCACCCCAGTGCCCATCTGGATTTACACCTGGTGTTGTGAATAATTACGCAAATGACCACACACTGGAGAATTTCGTGCTCCTTGATCTGTGACCCGTTCTAAACCAGTTTGACCTGATCTACAAAGGTAGACAAGAAACAGTTTGAAGATTTTCTTGCCCTTTTATGGATATCTTGGAGTGGGATGGACAATGGGTGAGGCAGGTCTAATAACAGGAGCAGGCAATGGGATTTCTCAGGACTGGGTTCATCACTCTCAGGGATTCAAAACTTTCTATAGAGACCGTGCTGAAGAGTTCACCCTAGAATCGGTCACAGGAACAATGTCCGGGGGGGGGGGGGGGAGCGTCATCAAGGTTCAGGTCGGTGATTGGAGCATGGGCAGATCCAGCAGGAGCAGCGAGGTTGGGGGCGAAGGAGCGGCAAGAGAATGTAGAGGGATGTGATCGGTGTTATGTCTATAGTATACTTACGAATGACTCCACAAGGCAATGTGTTATACTTGAACTGTAGTGACCTTGGTCCTTTATTCCAAACTCCAGAGTGCTGTGCAAGCATGGTATGCAGCCTTTTATACAGGGCCTTGCCACCAGGGCAGGAAACCCCCGGTCTCCACCAGTTGCACCCTCTAGTGGTGTCAGCATGTATGAACATGGTGTGAACCTTATTGAAAGTACAGCAGGTAAACAAGTCTCCAGCTTATACAATCTCACAGTGACTACACATAGAGTACATCCATAGTCAGCATATACAACAATTGGAGAGGCGAGAGTTTGGGGCCAGAAGAGGCGAGCCCAGGGGCAGCACGGGCCAGCCCACACTGCGTTATGTGTGCGCACTAGGCTCGTGCAGTAGAGCTGGTCTCCAGTCATCTTGGGTAATCCTTGCCACTGGAACAAGACCGAGCTCTGTCAAGCCCGTGTGGTGGCTGATGTGCAACGGCCACCACACATTAAAAAAATCCACGCACAGGCATCTTCTACCCTTCAAGATGTAGTTCAGGACCTGGAATATTAGGTCCTTCATTGAAACACCTGTGAATTCATCCCTTTTTGGTGTGGAAGTCATCCTCGTTTCGAGGGACTGCCTATGATGATGATGACACATGGGACTAGGCGAAACATCTGAACCTTTCTGAGGGGCTGTAACATTGACATACAGCACAGGAGGAGGCCATGTGTCTCTTTGAAAGAGCGCTCCAATTAGTCCCACTCCCCTGCTCTTTCCCCATAGCCCTGCAAAACGCTCCTTTTTAGCTCTGTATCCAATTCCCTTTTGAAAGTTACTATTGAATCTGTTTCCAGCACCCTTTCAGGTACATCTACTTCCTTCGTATCAATCGTGAGATCCTGAACCTGCACACTGGCTGGGATGAATACATTCAAGGCAGAGATAGACAGCTTCTTGAACTATAGGAGGAGTCAAGGGTTATGGGGAACAGGCAGGGAAGTTGAGGCCAAGATCAGATCAGCCATAATCTTATTGACTGGCAGAGCAGGCTCGAGGGGCCAAATGGCCTATTCCTACTCCTATTTCTTTTGTTTTTATGTTCTAATGAACTGCAACCCTAGAGGAAATTCCTGCTCATATTATTTCTTGCCCTCTAGATTGAGCAATTTCCGTTGCTCCATTTAGGACTGAGATGAGAAGAAACTTCTTCACTCAGAGGGTGGTGAATCTGTGGAATTCTCGACCCCAGAGGCCTGTGGATGCCCAGTCTTTGAGTCTATTCAAGAGAGAGATCGATAGATCTTTGAATGTTAAGGGAATCATGGAATATGGGGACAGTGCAGGAAAATGGAGTTGAAGTAGAAGATCAGCCATGATCTTACTGAATGGCGGAGCATGCTCGAGGGGCCTAATTCTAATTCTAATTCTTATGTTCTTATGCTCTACTTTGAAGCCACATTCAACACTGTCACCAAGGCTTACTTTGATGCTAAAACACTCTCAGCTCTCTGATTTGGTTTCAATGGTAGGAGAGGACTTGTAAAATGTGGTACCTCCCTTCTGAATGTTTAGAACATTGTATATCGGTTGTCACCAAATCATCTTCACTAGCTCTGATTCCTCTCTTTCCCTATCAGCATATAACGAGTCTGTTCAAGCTGAAATCAATAAGAACTGCACCAGAGGGAACTACACCATGCAGACAGGATATGGCCCCAATTCAAAGTATTCTTGCCGGTTCAATCGAGAGATGCTGAAGAACTGCTCTGGGCTGCAAGATCCCACTTTTGGATACAAAACTGGTCAACCCTGCATCTTAATCCGATTGAATAGGGTATGTCTGGTTAGAAAAAAAGAACTTGCATTTATATAGCACCTTTCACAATCTCAGGGCATCCCAAAGCGCTTCACAACCAATGAAGTACTTTTGGAATGTATTCACTGTTAGAATGTGGGAAACACAGCAGCCAATTTGCGCACAGCATGCTCCCACTAACAGCAATGTGCTTTTGACCAGATAATTTGTTTTGGGTGAGGGATAAATATTGGCCAGGACACCAGGGATAACTCCCCTGCTCTTCTTCGAAATAGTGCCATGAGATCTTTTCCGTCCACCTGAGAGGACAGACAGGGCCTCGGTTTAACGTCTCATCTGAAAGATGGCACCTCCGAAAGTGCAGTGCTCCCTCAGCACTGCAGTGGAGTGTCAGCCTAGATATAGGCTCAAGTCCCTGGAGTGGGACTTGAATGCACGACCGTTGACAGAGGTAAAGCAAGTGCTCTACTTGGAACTCCTTCACAGCCAAAGGTGGGTAGAGGAAACGTTACAGGGACACCCTCAAAGCCTCTGAAAAAGTGCAAGCTCCCCAGCGACACCTGGAAGTTCCTGGCTAAAGACCGCGCAAAGTGGAGAAAGTGCATCTGGGAGGGCGCTGTGCACCTCGAGTCCCATCTCCGAGAGCATGCAGAAATCAAGCACAGGCAGCGGAAAGAGCGTGCGGCAAACCAGTCCCACCCACCCTTTCCCTCAACGACTTTCTGTCCCACCTGTGACAGACTGTGGTTCTTGTATTGGCCTGTTCAGCCAACTAAGGACTCATTTTAAGAATGGAAGCAAGTCTTCCTCGATTCCGAGGGACTGCCTCTGATGATGAGAGCGCTCCCAATTTAGCCATAGCTGACGTGTGTCTAAATTATGTAGCTGGGTCATAAGCAATTTTACATAATTAATTGATAATATCGAGCATGTGAACAGAAATGTCCAACTAACCAATTTCTTATTGGAATTTCAGATTATCAATTACTTGCCTGGACAAGGAACCACCCCAAATGTAACATGTGCTGTTCTGGTGAGTGCCACGAGATGGGGAGCCTCCTCCCATCAAGGGTTTATGGATTTGATAAATAGGTTTTAGAGCCGGGAATTTCCTGGGAGCTGCTCCCATTTTGCAGCCTGGACCTTGCCATAGGCACAACAGAATTCCCGCTGACACGCGCAGGCGAGGTTCCCGCCACGCTGCTGGTAAAGTTACGTGAGCGGAGCTCCCGGGAAGTTAGACCTCAGGGAAAAGGCGCTTGTCAGTAAATGACGATGTTTCGCTAAAAACACCAGAGGGCTGGTTATCCAAACATGCGCCGACAACAGGAGATCGATCAGACCCGCCAGTGTCCAAACATCACCGCCTGGAATTTCCACCAGAGTTTTCCCGTTCTCCTCCTCCATTCTGTAATAAGGAGACCAGAATGGGGCACAGGACTCCGTGGGGTCTAACCAAGGTTCTATATATGTTTACCATCATGGCCCAGAAATTCCTCTGATGGTCTTCCTGCGGGCAATTGTCTCCTCGCTGGAGAATTTTTACGAAAGTACCTGGTGGTCTAGGAGGTGCCCTGATTTCCGATGGGGAGGCCTTCTCTTCCCGCGCTGCGAAGCGCGCTCCCGTCCAGAGGGTTCCCACGCTGAGGATGCAGTCACGTGTAACTGCTTAGCCAATTGGGTAAATATTCCACAGGTTCCCATTAATAGCACTGAGACTCGTGTATCTACAAGTTCTCAGTGCTATTAATGGGAACAAAAGTAATCATATAAAATAATAATAAATAAAAAAACAGACCACACATATTTAAAATTAATTGAAATTAAAGTTATTATGTCTTATAAAAATAAAATATTTTCCTGATTTTTTAAAAAGTTTTTTTAATTATGGTTAAAAATAAACTTACCATTGTGGGAGGGTTTTTAACAATAAACTATGTGTTTATCATTTAATTTTATTGTGTTTTTGTGTGTTTTAAAACACTTGCGCCTGTAACAGTAGCCAATAGTGCCTGCTTTTATCAGGCGCAAGATTTTTGAGGACATTTGCCGGACAAGATATACGTAAACCCCACAATCTTGCCCAAGAAATGTCCTCACTCCCGAGATGTCTACGATCTGTCAAGCTCCAGTCTGACAGATCGGAAAAGCCGTTTTTCAGTGCATGCGCATTGCGTGCTGAAAACTGGCTTTTCCGATGCCTTTCCGGGTCCGTAGAAACTTTGTACGGGCCCAGGACGTCGGAATTTCTACCCCAATACCATATCTTCACTGATTTTGAATTCTACTCCTCTACAAATGAACCCCAGTGCTTTGTTTGCAATCTTTTATGGCCTTGTTAATCTGTGTCGCTACTTTTAGTGATTTGTGTATCTGTACCCCAAGGTCAGTTTGCTCCTCTACCCCACTCAGATTCTTATTTTCTAAGGAGTATGTCCTCCTGCTTCCTCCTGCCAAAATGTTCCATCTCACACTTATCTATATTGAAATTCAGTTATCCTTTACATGCCCATTCTGCAAGTTTACTAATGTCTTGTATTTTGTCACAATCTTCCTCAGTATTAACCAATTAGGTGTCAACTGCAAATTTTGAAATTGTACTTCTGATTCCTGAGTCCAAATCAATAATGTAAATGGTGAACAACTGTGGTCCTAGCACAGATCCCTCTGGAACACCACTTCCCTCCTTCTGCCAGTCTGAGGAACAACCTTTAACCCTGTTATGTATGCAATAAAGGTACAGATTGAGTACTGTTTAACTGAAAAAGGTACAACCTAGGCTCTGCTTTATTACGGCCCAAAGTTCCTGACTCACAAAATGGCTGGCCCTTTATACCAGAGCAGCACCATGTGCGTGCTGCTCAGTGGCCTCCAATAATGACACCATCTGGTGGCTACAAATAGCATGTACATACATGACAAACCCCTACTCTGATTTCTGTTTTGTAGCGTGTTTGCTATCCATTCTGCTACTTGTTCCCTGACTTCACAAGTTCTGACCTTAATTACCATGCGGTACCTTATCGAAGGCCTTTGAAAGTTTATGTATATTACATCCACTACATCACCCTTGTCTACTCTCCCTGTTATGTCATCAAAGAATTCAATAAGCTTGGTCCGCGCTGATTACTCTTTATTATATTTTCGGTTTCTAGATGTTTTTTCTATTACATCTTTGAGTAAAGATTCCAATATCCTTCCTACCCCCGACATTGAGCTGACTGGTCTATAGTTCCCTGGACTTGTTCTATCTCCCTTTTTAAATATGGGAATAAGTTATGTGTTCGCCAGTCCTCTGGCACTATGCCCCTATGTATTGAATGGAAGCCGCCTGTACATTGTCATTGCACGTTGTGTAACTGTCTCTATGCAGAGGGTGGATATTTAGACTGGTGCGAGCATTAGGAATATATCTTAGATTCTGCAAAAGACAAGTTGGGCCATGTAAGGTTGTCCAACTCATCCCACATCCCTCCCACATTTGCTCAGGGTGTTTCTTGGCTGCCCATTTACTCATTACGCGGCTCATTAATTACTTGTTGAAATCTCACAGAACCAATGCTGCATTGTGATTAAGTGAATTTGCTGTGGTAAATTATCATGGGTTGTGTAATGTATGCACCTGTAAGTATGCTCACAGGATTACTGTCTAAAGTTCAATTCATTTAAGTCTATCAGTTTCAGTGCCCCCCTTTAATCAGGGGGCCCTTGTATTAAAGTTTGCAACAAAATAGTTGTAGAGCTGTTGTTGATGCAGTCAGTTAGTGAAGGATACTTATATGACAATACAGGCTCAGGAAATGCCGAAGTTGTTAGATCGAACCCCACCTAAAGCAGTTGATGTTTTTAAAAAACGAATGCTCAAGGGGGTCGTTCAGCCTGACTGCCTGTCTCTCTTCCTCGGTTACATCCGAGCCAGGGTGTCCCTGGAGATGGAGCACATGGTGTCCACCGGTACGCTCGCAGCCTTCCGCGAGAGGTGGGCGCTAGAGGGACTGGAGTGCATCATCACTCCGGCAACCAAATTTTAATTTGTGTGTTTAATGTTCAAAAAGTTTTATTTGTTAATTTGTCTGTTCTAGTGCCCCATTAATAAGGCTTTATAGTTTTACTTAAAATAGTTGTAGAGCTGTTGTTATTGGTACACTTGCGGCCTTCCACGACCGGTGGGCGCCGGAGGGACTGGAGTACCCCCGGCAACCAAATTTTCATTTGATCGGTTAAGGTACCTTTTAGGTTTTATTGTTGATTTGAGGATTCTAGTGTCTCTTTAATAAGGGGGCACTCAGCTTTATCTGTTTACCCAAAATAGTTGTAGAGCTGTTGAGTTAGGAGTGGCTTAGCCAGTCATGTGATGTTCACAAGACTCAATAAAACCCCAGCCAGTTGGTTCGGGGAATCCACGATGAGGCAGGTGGTTGTGAACCTGATGGATGAACTGGTAATGTGGAGTGTGATTGTTAAACCGTCTGCTAATAAACTAGTTCTTAATAGCAATGTGTTGCTATGAATTCTTAAGCAGCATTACAGGTTGGTGTTGCAGGTGTTCTATGACCTATTATTTGGGCACTTGGTGTAGCTCAGAACAATTGCTTTACTCCCAGGCCTTGCCTTTGATCACTTCCTATGGCCACGTCTACAAGGACCGTCAGGCTGAATCCCACAGTCTTACTCTGCTTCCTGTCAGTTGCTGTTTCTGACTTTATTTCCCAATGATCACACCACCGCACACTTTATGGGACTATGTGACCAATTTACAGCTCAGGGGGGATAATTTTCCTGCAATGTTCCAGCCTGAATTTCCACTTTTTTGTCAAAATGGGCGATAGCAGGCCATTTTGGGCAATAATTGGGCGAAGTTTCAGCGATGTGAAGTGGAACGCCTAGCCCATTGTTTATGTTGAAGAATGCTGGCCAAATTTCTGTTGCACAGCACAGGGGCAATACCAAATATTTATTGATTGATCGGACATATCCGCGTGTATCCCACGCCTCACTTAATTTTAGGCCCTTTTCGAATCGTAATCAATCTATTTGTAGTGAATTAAAGTCGTGTTAATCAAAGATTTCTGTTTTCAACCGCAGCACGCCTACCCAGAGAGTATTGGAAATGTGGTGTTTTACCCTGAGAATGGCACTTTTGACATGTCGTATTTTCCATACTATGGTAGAGAACCACAGGTATGGAGACTCGCGTGAGTTAAGAACGTTTTACTGTTGCCGCTCTCCTGTTCATTGATTGTCGAGTGCGAGAACAACCCTTGTCTTTTGTTACAGCCTAACTACACCAATCCTTTAGTGGCAGTGAAATTCCTGAATCTGAAGAGGAACAGGGACGTTGAAATTCAGTGTACGATTAACGGACCCGGAATCATCAATGACAACCCCTACGAAAAATTCGAAGGAAGAGTGATCTTTAAAGTGGATATCAAAAAATGAGCACGAGCCTAAGGAAGAGCTCCATGTGACAGTTCACGTGTTTTCTATATATTTATATCACTCACTGTGCTGCACAAGATTCTAGGCAAGGTTATAGATGATGTACTTTAGAGCAATATGCATTCCTCCAACATTAGCTCTATACTAAGATATGAAAATGTATTACATATATATAAACATTTATGTGACAATTGTGTATTAAAAGTGATGTGAGTCAGGCTTCATCTATGACAAATGCTATCACAAAAGGTCAGCATTTAACCTAGGTACCTGTTACACCTGTAGGTGGCACAGTGGTGGGGGTTTCAATGTGAAATCTCATGTAACCTCTTGTCCTCCTCCTCTTCCTGCCTTCTTCTCTCCACTCTGTGCCACCATCCACCTCTCCACCTCCCTACCTCATCCCTCCTCACTCTCCCCTCCCCCACCTACCTCCACCTCCCTACCCCACCCTCCTCACTCTCCCCTCCCCGCCTAACTCCACCTCTCAACTCCACACTCCTCACTCTCCCTTCCCCACCTAACTCCACCCTCCTCATTCTCCCCTCCTCCACCTACCTCCACCTTCCTACCCCATCCTCCTCACTCTCCCCTCCTCCACCTAACTCCACCTCTCAACTCCACCCTCCTCACTCTCCCCTCCCCCACCTCCCTACCCCACCCTCCTCACTCTCCCCTCCTCCACCTAACTCCACCTCTCAACCCCACCCTCCTCGCTCTCCCCTCCCCCCTCCTCCACATACCTCCACCTCCCTACCCCACCTTCCTCATTCTTCCCTCCCCACCTACCTCCACCTCCCTACCCCACCCTCCTGGCTCTCCCCTCCCCCCCTCCTCCACATATCTCCACCTCCCTACCCCACCCTCCTCACTCTCCTCTCTCTCACTCTCCTTCCCCACCTAACTCCACCTTCCTACCCCACCCTCGTCACACTCCCCTCTGCCATCTACCTCCACCTCCCAACCCCACCCTCCTCACGCTCCCCTCCCCCACCTACTTCCACCTCCCGACCCCACCCTCCTCACGCTCCCCTCCCCCACCTATAAACCTCCCAACCCCACCCTCCTCACTTTCCTCTCTCTCATTCTCCCCTCCTCCACCTACCTCCACCTCTCTATCCCTCCCTCCTCACTCTCCCGCCCCCCACCAAGCTCCATCCCCTTTCCCATCCTCTTCCATGTCCCCCAACCCCACTCTCAACACCCAACCGCCCCCGCCCCCCATTGCTCTCCTCCTCCGTCCCCTTCCCCTCCCTCTGTCTGAGTCCGGGTGCTCTCGAACCCTGCTTGTCCAGAATACCACAGTTGGATTTTGCACTCTCAGGGCTGTTCACTACTTTCTTTATGTATACGCACTACATTCTAATATATCTTGCGCTCTATAAAATATACACTCCATACCTTCTTATATCCTTTATAAAAATACATTATTTTATTCTATCTATACTACATTATTATTTCCCTTCATATTTACACTCATTCTTATCTGGTTAGACTGACAACTTTTTACAATCACACCCTTGCAAAAAGTTACCAACTCCATTTAATATTTGTGTGTCTGTTGCTGTTGGTTTTAAAGCTGTTGTTTCTAGATTCAGGGAAGGAGGCCATTCGGCCCATCGGGCCTGTACTGGTGGGATCAACTTAACAGCTTCTGCAACAACTTGGATTTATATAGTGCCTTTAACATGAAAACTCTGTTCCTGCATCCTTTCCTCTTCTTCCTTTTCAAGTACATATCCAGGTTCATTTTAAATGGTGTTGAATCTGCCTCAGTAACCTGCTCTGCTCAAACATTCCAGCCTCAAATCACCCTGCTTGTGTTTAACAGTGACATCACCGGGGAAAGTGAGGTGGTATAACTGAGCCTGACACCCAACATCAATCTGAGGCACAGCTAATACCCTGGCAGCTGCCATTCCAATAGACCGGCTCCTAGTGATGGCAAGCAGCGACAGCCCATGTTCAGTATATCGACTAAAGGTTCAGTTCGACAAGTCCTTTGCGCCTGTCTGTAACTCTTCTCACCTGCTCACTCACAAAGGATGAAAAGCACAGGTTACAGCTGGACAAACTGGATCACGTGTGAAGAATTGCAAGCAGCTGAGGTCCTTTTGGTTACACTGGCCTTCCATCCTCTTGTGTGCAGAGAGAATGCTATTGCAGAAATCCATCACAATACCTTTTCCCAAAATACATTGTCCATGTGCTTTCATTCTGTTCCCAACACATTCGGGAAATGCTGATATTCCACACCGAAATTCATTTCCTCACACTTTGACCATTCTCATACTTTAGTTCATTCTCATACGAGTGTATTTTTTCATAGCAAAAGTTATGGGCCTCTGTTGTGCTGAAGACTTGTGGTCCAGAACAAAGCATAATTCAATCAAGCAGAGTCAGCATGGTTTTAGGAAAAGGAAATCATGTTTGACAAATTTGCTAGAGTTCTTTGAGGATGTAACGAGCAGGGTGGGTGAGGGGGAACCAATGGATTTCCAGAAGGCATTCGATAATGTACCACATAAAAGGTTACTGCACAAGATAAAAGTTCACGTGGTTGGGGGTAATATATTAGCATGATAGAGGATTGGCTAACTAACAGAAAACAGACAGTCGGGATTAATGGGTCATATTCCGGTTGGAAAACTATAACTAGTGGGGTACCACAGGGATTGGTGCTGGGGCCTCAACTATTTACAATCTATATTAATGACTTGGATGAAGAGACCGAGTGTAATGTAATGCTGATGATATAAAGATGAGTAAGAAAGCAAATTTTGAGGAGTACACAAAAAATCTACACAGGGATATAGACATGCTAAGTGAGTGGGCAAAAAATTGGCAGATGGAGTATAATGTGGGAAAATGTGAGGTTATCCATTTTGGCAGAAATAATAGAAGAGCAAATTATAATTTAAATGGAGAAAAATTGCAAAGTGCTGCAGTACAGAGAGACCTGGGGGTCCTTGTGCATGAAATGCAAAAAGTTAGTATGCAGGTACAGCAAGTAATCAGGAAGGCAAATGGAATTGTTGGCCTTTATTGCAAGGGGGATGGAGTATAAAAACAGAGAAGTCCTGCTATAACTACAGAATATTGGTGAGGCCACACCTGGAGTACTGCGTACATTTTTGGTCTCTGTATTTAAGGAAGGATATACTTTCATTAGAGGCTGTTCAGAGAAGGTTCACTTGGTTGATTCCGGAGATGAGGGGGTTGACTTATGAAGATAGGTTGAGTCGGTTGGGCCTATACTCATTGGAGTTCAGAAGAATGAGAGATGATCTTATTGAAACGTAAGATAATGAGGGGACTCGACAATGTGGATGCAGAGAGGATATTTCCACTCATAGGGGAAATTAAAACTAGGGGGCATAATAAGAGGCCACCCATTTAAAACTAAAATGAGGAGAAATTTCTTCTCTCAGAGGGTTGTAAATCTATGGAATTCTCTGCCCAGAGAGCTGTGGAGGCTGGGTCATTGAATATATTTAAGGTGAAGATAGGCAGACTTTTAAGCAATAAGGGAGTAAAGGGTTTTGGGGAGTGGGCAGGGAAGTGGAGCTGAGTCCATGATCAGATCAGCCATGATTTATTGAATTGTGGAGCAGGCTCGAGGGGCCAGGTGGCCTACTCCTGCTCCTATTTCTTATGTTCTTATAACTAGCCGCACCTCTAGCCAAGCTGTTCCAGTACAGCTACAACACTGGCATATACCCGACAATGTGTAAAACTGCACAGGTATGTCCTGTCCACAAAAATCAGGACAAATCCAATCTGGCCAATTAACGCCCCATCCGCCTACTCTCAATCATGAGCAAAGTGATGGAAGGTGTCATTGACAGTGCTATCAAGCGGCACTTACTCACCAATAACCTGCTCACCGATGCTCAGTTTGGGTTCCGCCAGGACCACTGAGCTCCAGACCTCATTTCAGCCTTGGTCCAAACATGGACAAAAGAGCTGAATTCCAGAGGAGAGGTGAGAGTGGCTGCCTTTGACATCAAGGCAGCGTTTGATCAAGTGTAGCATCAAGGAGCCCTAGTAAAACTGAAGTCAATGGGAGTCAGGGGGAAAACTCGCCACTGACTCATACCTAGCACGAAGGAAGATTGTTGTGGTTGTTGGAGGTCAACCATCTCAGCCCCAGGACATCACTGCAGGAGTTCCTCAGGACATCAGCCATCTTTAGCTGCTTCATCAATGACCTTCCCTCCGTCATAAGGTCAGAAGTGGGGATGTTTGCTGATGATTGCACAGTGTTCAGTTCCATTTGCAACTCCCCAAATAATGAAGCAGTCCATGCCCACATGCAGTAAGACCTGGACAATATTCAGGCTTGGGCTGATAATGGCAAGTAACATTCGTGTCACACAACTGCCAGGCAATGACCATCTGCAACAATCGAGAATCTAACCACCTCCCCTTGACATTTAATGGCATTACCATCATTAATCCCCCAGCATCAACATCCTGAGAGTCACCATTGACCAGAAACCTAACTATAATAGCCACATCAATACTGTGGTTACAAGAACGGGTCAGAGATTGGGTATTCTGTGGCAAGTGACTCACTTCCTGACTTCCCAAAATCTTTCCACCACCTACAAGTCAGGAATGTGATGGAATACCCTACTTGCCTGGATGAGTGCAGCTCCAATAAAACTCAAGAAGCTCGACACCATCCGGGACAAAGCAGCCCATTTGATCGGCACCCCATCCACCACCTTAAACGTTCACTCCCTCCATCACCAGCTGCAGTGTGTACCATTTATAAGATGCACTGCAGCAACTCGCCAAGGCTTCTTCAGCAACACCTTCCAAACCTGAGACTTGTACCACCTAGAAGGACAAGGGTAGCAGGCGCATGGGAACACCACCACCTCCACGTTTCCCTCCAAGTCACACACACCATCCTGACTTGGAAGTATATCACTGTTCCTTCATCGTCGTTGGACCAAAATCCTGGAACTCGCTCCCTAACAGCACTGTGGGAGTACCTTCACCAGATGGACTGCAGCGGTTCAAGGAGGTGGCTCACCACCACCTTCTCAAGGGTAATTAGGGATAGGCAATAAATGTTGATCTTGCCAGTGATACCCAGATCCCCACATCCCGTGAATTAATAAAATAAATTCATTTTTGTTCTATCCCACACTAGTTCATTCTCACACTTCAGTTTACACTCACCTTGCCCAAATGGTTTTCTGAATATTACATTTTTTTAAAAACATTAAAAATAAATATTTAAGGTATGCATTATTCTCCCTGGAGCCAGGTAATCAACGTACCACACCTTTGATTCTGTACTGTAGTATGTCAGGAATGTAATGCAGCATCTGTAGTCAGAATCACCTGTAGCTGAGTGGTTATATCATGGTCAAAGCTGTTTCTATTGTTTTTGAAGATTTTGATCTCTCCTGTTCTAACATAAGGTACACTCTGACTGTACATTTAACTGTGGTCACGTTATGGCTAAACTGTAGTTTGAATTTTTTTCTGCTGGCTTTTCTGCGTCATGTTGCGAACGTGCTCGCTCTCTCAGAGCCACCAATTGTCAGGAACCTTTGGGGAGCAAGGCCGAGAACTCCCAGTCTGGGCTCCATAGAGGGAGAGTTTGTTTCATAAATTGGCCCTCAGACCTTGTGCATTGGCTTTTTGGAGCCAGTTTTATGAAAAATGATTTTAAAATGCTGAAGATTAAATAAACACGCTGGGCAGAGTGATTTGGAGAATATATTCAACTGTTTATGATCAGACATCAAATTGAACTATTCCTATGCGTGGATGTTTCTCGAATAAATCGTACAATGACCAATAACAAAGTGGATCAATTTATATTTTCCAAAAGCGCTAGTTATTGAATGTGATTAATCAAAACCACAGAGATCACAAAGTGGAGCCACTCTGTCCACAGTTGGAACAATGACACAAAAAATACCCTCGAGCCAATTCACAAAAAGTTAACTCATAACGGCAGACAATACATTGGGCAGCGGCAGTGAGCAGGAGAGCGGGATTAGACTGGGTGGGATATTAAAGGCTATGGGAAGTGAGGGGGAGAGTGGGATTAGACTGTGAGAGATATTAAAGGGTACGGGAAGTGAGCAGGAGAGTGGGATTAGACTGGGTGGGATATTAAAGGGTATGGGAAGTGAGCAGGAGAGTGGGATTAGACTGGGTGGGATATTAAAGGGTATAGGGAGTGAGCAGGAGAGTGGGATTAGACTGGGTGGGATATTAAAGGGTATGGGGAGTGATTGAGAGAATGGGATTAGACTGAGAGGGATAAGTGTGAGGTTATCCATTTTGGTGGCAAAAACAGGAAGACAGATTATTATCTGAATGGTGACAGATTAGTGAAAGGGGAGGTGCAATGAGACCTGGGTGTCATGGTACATCAGTCATTGAAGGTAGGCATGCAGGTACAGCAGCCAGTTAAGAAAGCAAATGGCATGCTGGCCTTCATAGCGAGGGGATTTGAGTATAGGAGCAAGGAGGTCTAACTGCAGTTGTACAGGGCCTTAGTGAGACCATACCTTGAGTATTGTGTGCAGTTTTGGTCTCCTAATCTGAGGAAGGACGTTCTTGCTATTGAGAGAATGCAGCAAAGGTTCACCAGACTGATTCCCAGGATGGCAGGACTGACATATGATGAAAGACTGGATCGACTATGCTTATATTCACTAGAATTTAGAATAATGAGAAGGGGTCTCATAGAAACATATAAAATTCTGATGGGATTGGACAGGTTAAATGCAGGAAGAATATTCCCGATGATGGGAAAGTCCAGAACCAGAGGTCACAGTCGAAGGATAAGGGGTAAGGCATTTAGGACCGAGATGAGGAGAAACTTCTTCACTCAGAGAATTGTGAACCTGTGGAATTCTCTACCACAGAAAGTTGTTGAGGCCAGTTCGTTAGATATATTCAAAAGGGAGTTAGATGTGGCCCTTACTGCTAAAGGGATCAAGGGGTATGGAGAGAAAGCAGGAATGGGGTACTGAAGTTGCATGATCAGCCATGATCATATTGAATGGTGGTACAGGCTCAAAGGACCGAATGACCTACTCCTGCACCTACTTTCTATGTTTCTATGTTAGAGATTGACAAAGGTATACACAGAGATGTCGGTTGAAAGGAATTACTTGGTATGGGAATTATTTTATAAATAGATAACGTCTTTATCTAAGATGTTGACTCAGGATTATTTCTGCTGCTGCCATTTGCCCATCAGCTCTAATACAGACGGACATGCAGCTGGATGAGATTAAGATTAAGGTTGCTGAGAAAGTCTAACATGAATCACACTTTGACACTTTCAGCTCGGTCCGTCATGTAGTGACTGGGAGCTCCGGAACCTCATGTGTTTTGCTGCTCTGGATTTTAACCACAATTTTAGTGTTGCCTCTCTCATGTTCCTGCTTTGGCTGAAGTGAATTCAACCCAAAAAGCTATCAGGATGGATTTGGGGAGTCTGGAGACAGTGGTAGCCAATTCTGCCTATATCTCCGCTCGGGGCAGTTTTGATGGCAGCTCCAGTGTCAATATGACCAGAGATAAAAAATATCGTGCCAAACTCAAGCTCCCTCACATCACGCAGAGTGAACTTCTGAAGGACCAGATTGACATGCAGTTTGAGAGCGTCTGTGTCAAACAATCTATTGGGAAGAAACTGTTCCATCAGTACTTGGAAACCGTTGCTGCGTATAAGCCAGCCTACGAGCTGTGGAAGGACATTGAGGACTATGATACAGCGGAAGATGAAGTCCGGCTTCAGAAAGCTCAAAGTATTATCAGCAAGTGCTTGGAGTCAGGGGCTGAGTTTTTCTGTAGCTATTTGGAAGAGAAGTGTATGTTGAGGGTCAAGGAAGACTGTGAGAACGTCAGGGAGGACCTATTCAGGGAGTGCAAAGAGAGTACCATGAAGTTCTTGAAGGATGACAGTCCGTTTGAGAGTTATAAAGAGAGCATGTATTTCATGAGGTTCTTACAATGGAAGTGGCTGGAGGCTCAGCCCATTGGAGAGGACTGGTTTCTGGACTTCAGGGTCTTGGGGAAAGGAGGATTTGGGGAAGTGTCTGCTTGTCAGATGAAGGCGACCGGGAAGCTATACGCCTGCAAAAAGCTCAACAAGAAAAGGTTGAAGAAAAGGCACGGAAATCAAGTAAGATCGAATAAATTGGATTTACAGCCTTACTGTGATAAGAGGAATGAAATTAAGAAAATTCAGGTCCTTCACTAGATGTGGGTTAGAGTAATTGGATAACCCGCTGAAAGGATCAGCCCAATAACCTTCCTGTCAACCTGACCTAGCAACAGATTAACCGCTAGCCAGTATTTAGAGCAATCGACGCTTTAAGATACAACACACAAAGTACCAGCCCACATTTATCAGGGGAAATTATGAAGATTATTGATAAATAAAAGTACAAATAATAATTTCTCCCCTCATACTTAATTGCTAGAATGGCACTTCGCCCAAATGAATATTGAGATTGAGACGTCCAACTAAAATAATGAGTTGCAGAAACAGTAAAAGAAAAATCACTTTGAAAATAAGATAATAAAATGAGAGCAGGAAGCTGCCTGACTTTTCCTGGGGTAGATGGAGAACAACTATTTCCTCTGGGCGAGTCCAGAACAAGGAGGCATAAAATTAGAGCTAGATCGTTCAGGGGTGAGGTCTGGAAATACTTCTTCGTCCAAAGGGCAGGGGAAATCTGGAACTCTCTCCCCCAAAATGCTGCTGAGGCTGGGGATCATTAAAAAATTTAAAACGGAGGCTGATAAATTTTTGTTAGGCAAGACTATTAAGAGTTACGGAACCAAGGCAGGGAGTCTTGCATGTAGGTTATGCTTGAACTGTATAAAACACTAGTTAGGCCACAACTAGAGTACTGTGTATAGTTCTGCTCACCATATGACAGGAAAGATGTGATTGCAGTAGAGAGCGTACATAAAAGATTTACGAGGATGTTGCCTGGACTGGAGAATTTTAGCTATGAGGAAAGATTGTTAGGCTGGGTTTGGGGCAGGACCTATTTCCCTGAGCAGAGGGGTCAAAAACCAGGGGGCATAGATTTAAAGTAATTAGTAGGAGGCTTAGAGGGGATTTGAGGGGAAATTTCTACACCCAGAGGGTGGTAGGGGTCTGGAACTCACTGCCTGAAAGGGTGGTAGACACAGAAACCCTCACCACATTTAAAAAGTACTTGGATGTGCACTTGAAGTGCTGTAACCTACAGGACTATGGACCTAGAGCTGGAAAGTGGGATTAAGCTGGATAGCTCTTGGTCAGCCAGCGCGAACACGACAGGCCGAAATGGCCTCCTTCTATGCTGTAAATGTCTATGATTCTATGAATTACTGAACAAAAGCCTTCCCTACTTTTTAATGACACTTGGGGGTCTACTCTGACTGTCGGCCACCCATTCTGAAGAGACCCCCCATGATTTTGATTCCCCGGGCTCAGGTAAATTCAGCAGGTGAACTGCGGGGCACAAAATTGCACCCCCCCCCCGCCCCCCCATTGAAACCTGAGGCCCCAAGATCAGGCTAGGGTGGCCACCAGCTAAGCTGCAAGTGGGTGGGGGTGGGAGGCATGCAGGCGTGGGGGGGGGGGGTGCAGGGTGGCGGGTCATGATCGCAGAGGGTGGGCAGTTGGCCAAAATATTTTTGTGGACCCCAGAGAAGCGCTCCTGCTCTTACTTTTAGTGGGCCTGTTCGGTCCCATTCCCTGTGGAGCTGGTCGGAGTGAGCACTGCCCAGGTTCAGACCAGTTCTGACCTAAGATGGCAATGGGTATCCTATTTATGACCTTGGGCCTGGATTTCCATATCAAAAGGGGCTTATCGCCTGAAACAGGCAGCGCTTTGGATGCCCGGTGGGAGGCCCCTTTCAAAATGGTGCCGGCTGTATCACTAGTGACAACGGGGCGGTAAGGCTACCGACCCCATTTTAAGGCCTTTAACACCCCATTAAAGCCAAGTGTAGGCAGCCTTAATTGACCCGTTGGGATCATAGGATCATAGAATAATTAGAACACAGAAAGAGGCTATTTGGCCATTTCCCCGCCAGCCAAAAAAGAGCTATCCAGCCTAATCCCACCTTCCAGCACTAGGTCCGTAGCCCTGTAGGTTATGGATCTTTAAGTGCATATCCAAGTACCTATTAAATGTAATGAGGCTTTCTGCCTCTACCACCCTTTCAGGCAGTGAGTTCCAGACCCCCACCACCTTCTGCGTGAATTTTTTTCCCTCATCTCCCCTCTAATCCTCCTACCAATTACTTTAAATCTATGCCCCCTGGTTATTGACCCCTCTGTTAAGGGAAATAGATCGTTCCTATCCACTCTATCTAGGCCCCTTATAATTTTATACAAGTTAATTAAATTGTCCCTCAGCCTCTTCTGTACCAAAGAAAATAATCCCAGCCTATCCAATCTTTCTTCATAGCTAAAATTTTTCAGTCCTGGCAACGTCCTTGTAAATCTCCGCTGTACCCTCTCTAGTGTAATCACATCCTTCCTGTCATGTGGTGACCAGAACTGAACGCAGTACTCTAGCTGTGGCCTAACTAGTGTTTTATACAGTTCACGCATAACCCCAATCCCCGCTCTTGAATTCTATACCTTGGCTAATAAAGGAAAGCTTTCCGTATGCCTTTTTAATTATCTTATTGACCTGTCCTGCTACCTTTAAGGATCTGTGGACATATACTCCAAGGACCCTCTGTTCCTCCACACCTCAGTATCCTCCCATTTACTGTGTATTCCCTTGTCCTCCCCAAATACATTACCTCACACTTCTATGGATTGAATTCTATTTGCCACTTTTCTGCCCACCTGACTAGTCCATCGATATCTTCCTACAGTCTAAAGCTTTCCTCCTCACTGTCAACCACATGGCCAATTTTTGTATCATCTGCAAACTTCTTTATCATGCCCCCTACATTGAAGTCTAAGTCATTGATATATATCACAAAAAGCAAGGGACCCAGTACTGAGCCCTGCGCAACCTCACTGGAAACAGCCTTCCAGTCGCAAAAGCATCCATCAACCATTACACTCTGCTTCCTGCCACTGAGCCAATTTTGGATCCAATTTGCCACTTTCCCTTGGATCCCATGGGCTTTTACTTTTTTGATCAGCCTACCATGTGGGACCTTGTCAAGAGCCTTGCTAAATTCTATTTCGACTGCATCAAACACACTGCCCTCATCGACCCTCCTTGTTAACTCCTCAAAAAATTCAAACAAGGTAGTCAGACACGACTTTCCCTTAACAAATCCCTGCTGACTGTCCTTGATTAATCTGTGTCTTTCTAAATGAAGGTTTATACTGCCCCTCAGAATTGACTCCAATAATTTGCCCACCACCGAGGTTAAACTAACTGGCCTGTAATTACTCGGTTTATCCTTTCCTCCTTTTTTAAACAATGGTACAACATTAGCAAATTATAATGGATGTTAAAGGTGCTTTACATGAAAAACCTTTTCAGTTGGTGTTTTGTGAGGAGTGGTGTAAAGTCCTTACTCAATGGCACAAAACCCACACGAGGCACATTCTATGGACAAGGTCACTCTATGACCTGAACCTTTATGTGCATTGTGCATTGCTTAAATATATACAGTATTGCAGTGGTGTTACATAGAGGTTACATACATGACATCACCTCTCCCCCAAAGTCTTATTGAGATCATAGGTTAAGTCTTTCGGGTGGTCTACGCTCCCTTGTGGAGCGCCGCAGTTGGGGCTCTGGTTGTTGAGCCTTGGCGTGAGTGTCTGTCACCTGTGGTGATTCCGGACTGTCTGGGCTGACCGCAGGGACTGTGCATGCTGCTGAATGTTCTTGTTGCTCGTTCACTGGCGGTGGTGTGAATACCATCTCATGATCTTCCTTGGATTCCTCAGTGTCTATGCTGAACCTTTCTTTCATTTGGTCCAGGTGCTTACGGCATATCTGCCCATTGTTAAGTTTAACCACGATGACCCTGTTCCCCTCTTTGTCTATTACTGTACCCTCAAGCCATTTGGGCCCCATAGCGTGATTGAGGACAAATACGGGGTCATTTATTTCTATACATGTCCCCCTTGAGTTTCGGTCATGGTACTCATTTTAGGACTGGCGCTTTCCCTCAACTATGTTGGTCAGGACTGGGTGAATGAGGGACAACCGAGTTTTGAGTGTTTGTTTCATAAGTAGCTCAGCGGGCGGGACCCCCGTGAGCGAGTGCGGTCGGGATCTATAGGCCAGCAGGAGGCGCGGTAGGCGGCATTGAAGGGAGGGTCCTTGAATCCTGAGCATGCCTTGTTTAATGATTTGGACTGCAAGTCCAGCCTGGTCATTTGAGGCCGGCTTGAATGGTGCTGTCCTGACATGATTGATGCCATTACCCAACATGAACTCCCGGAATTCGTAGCTCGTGAAACATGGGCCATTATCGCTAACAAGGATGTGTGGCAAGCCGTGGGTTTCAAAGACCCCATGTAGACTCTCCACAGTGGTGGATGTCGTGCACGAATTCAAAATGATGCACTCGATCCATTTCGAGTACGCATCTACCACAATGAGAAACATTTTTCCCATGAACGGGCCCGCGTAGTCTACATGAATACGTGACCATGGCCTGGTGGGCCAGGGCCACGGGCTGAGCGGGGCCTCCCTGGGGGCATTACCCAGCTGGGCACATGTCGTGAACCTGCAAACACAGTGTTCCAGATCTGAATCAATTCCAGGCCACCAAACATGTGACCGGGCAATGGCCTTCATCAGAACGATGCCTGGATGCTCACTGTGGAGTTCCCTGATGAATGCCTCCCTGCCCCCTTGGGGCATGACTACCCAGCTGCCCCATAGTAGGCAGTCAGCTTGGATGGAGAGCTCATCCATCCGCCTGTGAAACGGCCTGACCTCCTCAGGGCATGCTGCGTGTGCGGGCGCCCAATCCCCAGTCAGGACGCATTTCTTAATCAGAGTTAGGAGGGGATCTCTGTTTGTCCAGATTTTGATCTGGCGGGCTGTGATGGGGGAGCCTGCGCTGTCAAAGGCATCGACAGCCATGACCATCTCAGCACTTTGTTCCGCTGCCCCCTCAGTGGTGGCCAGTGGAAGCCTGCTGAGCATGTCAGCGCAATTTATGGTGCCAGGCCGGTGCCGAATGGAGTAGTCATAAGCAGCCAGCGTGAGAGCCCATCGCTGTATGCGGGCTGACATGTTGGCATTGACAGCCTTGCTGTCTGACAACAGGGATGTTAACGGCTTGTGGTCCGTTTCTAATTCGAACCTCCTGCCAAAGAGATACTGATGCATTTTTTTTACACCATAGACACACGCGAGTGCCTCCTTCTCAACCATCCCATATCCCCGTTCTGCTTGAGAGAGCGACCTGGAGGCATAAGCCACAGGTTGTAGTTGGCCCTCAGCATCGCTCTGCTGCAAAATGCATCCAACCCCATAGGACGATGCATCACATGTCAGAACCAAATTCTTACAGGGGTCGTACAGGGTCAATAACTTATTTGAACAAAGTAGGTTCCGCGCCCGATTGAAAGCCCGTTCTTGACAGTCCCCCCAAAACCAATCACAACCCTTACGCAGGAGCACATGAAGCGGCTCCAACAACGTGCTTAAGTTCAGCAGAAAGATCCCGAAATAGTTCAAGAGTCCCAGAAATGAACGCAACTCTGATGTGTTGCCGGGCCTGGGCGTTCGTCGAATCGCTTCTGTTTCGGATTCTGTGGGCTGAATCCCATCTGCAGCAACCCTCCTGCCCAGAACTCAACCTCAGGAGTCAGAAACACACACTTAGACTTCTTGAGTCGCAGGCCTACCCGGTCCAGTTGGCGTAGCACCTCCTCCAGGTTGTGGAGATGTTTCTCGGTGTCTCGACCCGTGATGAGGATGTCGTCCTGAAATACGATTGTTCCAGGAATGGATTTAAGCAGGCTTTCCATGTTTCTTTGAAAAATCGCGGCTGCTGATTGAATGCCAAACGGGCACCTGTTGTAAACGAACAGTTCCTTGTGTGTGGTGATGGTGGTCAGTAGTTTAGATTCGTCGGCCAGTTCCTGGATCATGTAGGCTGAAGTGAGATCCAACTTGGTAAACAGCTTGCCGCCTGCCAGCGTGGCGAAAAGATCCTCCGCTCTCGGGAGCGAGTATTGGTCTTGTAGGGACACCCGATTGATAGTGGCCTTGTAGTCGCCACAGATCCTGACAGAACCATCCGCTTTTAGGACGGGAACAATGGGGCTCGCGCAGTCGCTGAATTCAATGGGCGAGATGATGCCCTCTCTCAGAAAACGGTCTAATTCGCTCTCAATTTTCTCCCGCATCACATACGGCACTGCTCTGGCTTTGTGGTGCATTGGTCTGGCGTCCAGGGTGATGCGTATCATTACTTTGGTACCTTTGAACGTCCCGACGCTAGGTTGGAATAGTGACTCAAATTGTGTAGGACTTGTGAGCATGAACTTCGCTCCACAGATGACATTGCATGCACATCCCCCCATTTCCAGTTCATCTCAGCTAACCAGCTCCTTCCCAACAGTGCAGAACCATTGCCCGGGACAATCCATAGCGGCAGCTGGTTCATAGATCCATTGTGTGTGACCGCCAACATTGCACTGCCTAGTACTGGATTGATTTCTTTGGTATACGTCCGTAGTTGTATTATCTCAATGCGTTCTAGTTTGGGCCTACTGGCTTTTTGTGGCCATAGTTTTTCGAGTTGTTGAACGCTCATGAGTGACTGGCTGGCCCCCGTGTCCAGCTCCATGCGTACAGGAATGCCGTTTAATAAAACCTTCATTATCATTGGTGGCATTTTGGTATATGAGCTGTGAATGTTTGCCACATGGACCAGCTGAACTTCAGTGTACATTGATTTGCCCCAAGGGTCATCCTGCATCACAGACCCCTCTTCTGGTCCTCCCGCCTCGTAAATTAACCTGGTTATAGGCTTCCTGCACATTCGAGCTAAATGGCCACTGAGGTTGCAATTTCTGCAGACAAATTGTTGAAACCTGCAAGTCCTGGCAGAGTGTTTGCCCCCACACCTCCAGCATGAGCTGAGATTCCCATTGTTGTGAACAAAAGAGCTATGACCCGGCATTCCTCGCTGATTGTCTCTTGGACTGCCCTTGAGTACCCTGTTAGTGGGTGTCAATGGCCCCATCCCGGGCCGCATTGTCCACTGCGTAAATGTCCGTTCAGCCTGCCATTGTCTCTGTTGAAAACTTGCTCTGGGATCTATTGCTGCCTGGGGTGTGTCGAACTGCCCTTGTCTGCCTGCGGGGCTCTGAGTCGCATTTATGATATTGACTCCCTGATCCCCCGCCGCGTTGGAGGCAAAATTGCGCGTGTATATTATTTTGGTTTCCTCCTCCCCTGCCATGAAGGTCTGAGCCATCAACGCCGCCACTTCTAAAGTCAAGTCCTTGGTCTCAAATAGCTTTCGGAAAATCCCCGCATGACCGATGCCCTCAATAAAGAAATCTCTTAACATCTCCTCCCTGCAGGCGCCTGTGAACTTACAGAGGCTGGCCAATCGCCAGAGGTCTGCAACGAAGTCCGGTATACTCTGTCCTTCACGGCGTCGGTGGGTATAGAATCTGTGTCAGGCCATGTGTATGCTGCTCGCCGGTTTAAGGTGCTCACCGATTCATTTGCTGAGCTCTTCAAAGGTTTTGTCCGCCGGCTTTTCGGGTGCTAGTAGGTCCTTCATGAGCGCGTAAGTCTTAGGTCCACAGCTGGTCAGCAGATGGGCCTTTCGCTTGTTGGCCGCTGCATCTCCCAGCCATTCTTTCATGACAAAGCTTTGCTGGAGCCTCTCAATGAAATCGTCCCAGTCCTCACCAGCACAGTATCATTCCTCTGTGCCACCGGTGGCCATTCTCGTGGGTCGTTGATTCCCGTTTCTCGTCGCCAATGTAAAGTCCTTACTCAATGGCACAAAACCCACACAAGGCACATTCTATGGACAAGGTCACTCTATGACCTGAACCTTTATTCACAGAACCAAGAAGTGATGACTCTGCGTGGGACCTGCCTTTATATACCTGGATGACCAGGTAAAGAGTGTCTCCCATAAGTTCACCCCCTGTGGTCAAGGTGTGCATTGCTTAAGTATATACAGTATTGCAGTGGTGTTACATAGAAGTTACATACATGACAAGTGGGATGCAGAAGTTGCTGTCAGTTGCCACGATCAAGGAAGCAGTGACCCACGATGTATCCCTTTATGTGATGTAATTGTCCTGGAGAGGAGATTTACGAGGATGTTGCCTGGACTGGAGAATGGTAGCTGTGAGGAAAGATTGAATAGGCTGGGATTGTTTTCTTTGGAACAGAGGAGGCTGAGGGGAGACCTTATCGAGGTGTATAAAATTATGAGGGGCCTAGATAGAGTGGATAGGAAGAAAGTATTTCCCTTAGCAGAGGGGTCAACAACCAGGGGACATAGATTTAAAGTAATTTGTAGAAGATTTAGAGGGGATTTGAGGGAAAATTTCTTCGGGGGTCTGGAACTCACTGCCTGAAAGGGTGGTAGAGGCAGAAACCCTCACCACATTTAAAAAGTACTTGGATGTGCACCTGAAGTGCCGTAACCTACAGGACTACGGACCGAGAGCTGGAAAGTGGGATTAGGCTGGATCGCTCTTTGTTGGTCAGCGCGGACACGATGGGCCGAAATGACCTCCTCTGTGCTGTAAATTTCTGTGATTCTATCTATGATTCCATGAGGATACCTGCTTAATGTCCCAGTGGCAACTCTTCGGGTTTGAATGTGAGTATTGTGAGCAGCTTTGCAGAGTGTTATGTATGTAATAACTCCATAGACTGAATACTGTAAACTAACACAGGTACAAACCTGGCTCTACCTTATTAGGGCCCAAAGTGATCACATTACAAGATGGCTGGCCTTTTATACCTGGGCCGCACACACGTGCGCACAGCCCAATGACCTCCAACAGTGGCGCCACCTGGTGGCTAGTAAACCCAAGCATACATATTTGACAATATCCTCCTTTAAGATATTAGTAACGGTCTTTTTACAAATTGAGACGGTCCGGGGCTTTCCGCTCCCGAGTTGAAGGTCTCAGTTCAACTCCAGCCTTGGGCGAGCGTTCTGAGTCTGTTATGACTGGAGGCTGTTTAGCCGATCTGATGGGAGTGGTAATGACCACGTCGGGGATTGAAAGTCCAGATTCATTGATGACAGTGGAGTCCTCTGATGACTGAGGGTAGATTGGTTGGTCACTGATTGTGTGTTCCTCAGACTGTTCCGGTTCATCCATGTGCCACAGCTTTACCTGATCGACATGTTTCCTGCATGTCTGCCCATTCTTAAGCTTAACGATAAACACTCTGTTACCCTCCTTGGCCGTAACAGTACCGGCGATCCATTTGGGACCTAGACCATAATTCAGTACATACACAGGATCATTGATAGAAATGTCGCGTGATACAGTAGCGCGATCATGATACCCTTGCTGACTTTGAAGTCTGTATTCAACATGATTATTCAAGTCAGGGTGGACAAGAGAGAGCCTGGTCTTGAGACCTCTCTTCATCAATAGTTCAGCAGGGGTGACCCCGATAAGCGTATGGGGTCTTGTCCTGTAACTAAGCAATATGCGTGACAAGCGAGTTTGCAGTGAACCTTGAGTTACACGTTTCATACTCTGCTTGATGGCTTGGACCGCACGCTCTGCTTGTCCATTGGATGTGAGTTTGAATGGTGCTGACCTCACATGTTTGATACCATTGAGTTTCATGAACTCTTGAAACTCCATACTGGTGAAGCAAGATCCGTTGTCACTTACGACGATGTCAGGCAGACCATGAGTCGCAAACATGACACGAAGGCTCTCAATGGATGTGCTGGATGACATGATTGTACACTCTATCCACTTGGAATAAGCATCCACCACAACTAAGAACATCTTTCCACAGGAAGGGACCTGCAAAGTCAATGTGGATCCTGGACCATGGTTTAGATGGCCACGACCAAGTCTCAATGGCGATTCTACTGGTGCTTTACTAAGCTGCATACAAGTGTTGCACTGATGCACACATGATTCCAAATCAGAATCAATTCCAGGCCACCATACATGAGACCTGGCAATAGCTTTCAAGATGACAATACCGGGATGCGTGCTATGTAGATCACGCACAAATTTCTCTCTGCCTTTCTTGGGCATAACAACACGATTACCCCACAGTAAACAATCTGACTGAATGGATAGTTCATCTTTGCAGCGGATATAAGGTTTGGTCTCCTCACACATTTGCTTGGGTATGGCAGACCAATCACCACTAAGGATACAACATTTCACAACCGATCATATTGGGTTCTGGCTGATCCAGGTCTTAACTTGTTGGGCCATGACAGGACATTCCTTCACTTTCAAAAGCATCCATGACTAACAGTAGGTCTGCCGGTTGTGGCGTTTCCACCTCTGGTGGAACGGCAGACGAATCAATGCATCGGCACAATTCTCAGTGGCGAATGACATAATCATTCGCAGATAATGTCAGCGCCCACCTCTGGATGCGAGACGATGCATTAGTATTGATACCTTTGTTTTCCGAAAACAATGAAATGAGTGGCTTGTGATCTGTTTCCAGTTCAAATCGAAGACCAAACAGGTACTGATACATCTTTTTAACCCCATACACACAGGCTAGTGCTTCTTTCTCTACCATGCTGTAGGCTCTTTCCGCCTTTGACAAACTTTTTGAAGCATATGCAACAGTTTGTAATTTGCCCGACTCATTAGCTTGCTGGAGCATGCAACCAACTCCATATGACGAAGCATCACAGGCCAATACTAGATGCTTACACAGATCATAATGTACCAGCAGCTTGTTAGAGCAAAGCAGATTAGTAGGTTTCTCAAAAGCTCTATCTTGAGATACACCCCAAACCCAGTTCTTGCCTTTTCTTAGCAGCATGTGCAGTGGCTCTAATAAGGTGCTCAATCTAGGTAAGAAATTACCGAAGTAGTTGAGTAGACCAAGGTTCGAACGCAGCCCCGTCACATTCTGAGGCTTGGGTGCATTTTTGATAGCCTTGGTTTTCGAGTCTGTAGGCCTGATACCGTCAGCAGTAATTTTCCTCCCAGGAATTCGACTCCCGGTGCCATGAAGACGCATGAGCGTTTCAGTCTGAGTTCTACTTTGTCCAGACGATGTAGAACCTCTTTTAGGTTGTTCAGATGTTCGGCGGAGTCACGACCTGTGACCAGGATGTCATCTTGGAACACGACGGTTCTGGGGACTGACTTCAGTAGACTCTCCATGTTCCTCTGAAATATGGCTGCAGCCGAGTGAATTCCAAAAGGGCACCTGTTGTAGATAAACAGTCCTTTGTGAGTGTTGATGCACGTAAGTTTCTTCGACGTGTCAACCAGCTCCTGTGTCATGTAGGTCGACGTCAGATCCAGTTTTGTGAACGACTTCCCCCCAACTAGCATCGCAAACAGGTCATCAGCCTTCGGTAACGGGTATTGATCCTGTTTCGAAACTCAGTTGATCATAACCTTGTAGTCTCCACAAATCCTGACAGTGCCATCACTTTTCAACATGGGAACAATGGGGCTGGCCCATTCGTTAAATTCGACCGGTAATATGATCCCTTCACACAGGAGTCTGTCCAGTTTGATTTCGACATTCTCCCTCATCGTGTACGGAACTGCCCGAGCTTTATGATGGATGGGTCTTGCATCCCAGTCCATGTGGATCTGCACCTTGGCTCCTCTGAAATTGCCAATGCCTGGTTCAAACAGCGAGGGGAACTTGCTCAGCACTTGAGCACATGGAGTATCCGACGACGACGACAACGCTTTGATCTCATTTCAGTTCCATTTGATTTTTTCTAACCAGTTCCTGCCGAACAGCATTGGACCATTGCCTGGAACAATCCATAACGGTAAATCGTGAACCACACATCATATCACCTTGATTACTGCACTGCTAATCACCGTTATGAGTTCTTTAGTGTATGTACGCAACTTGGCATTGACTGGACTCAGTTCACAGCCTTAGTATCCCACAGCCTGTCGAATGTCCTCTGGCTAATTATTGATTCACTCACACCCGTGTCCAATTCCATTAAGTTTTACATTAATCATTATCGGTTGGCTCTTTGTTAGGAACGAATACAGTCCATACTCTTCCTCCTCTGGTATCTCGGATTGCATATCCGGATCCGAACTAGACTGGTCATCATCCTCCACGTGGTGTGTCACAGCACGCTTGCTCAGTTGCGGACCCATGCGCTGCTGATGCCCCACTCTCGAACAGCCTTTACAAATATACCGGTTAAAACAACACTAATGATACCGATGATTTCCCCTACAACGCCAACACGGTGATATCGAATTAATTCCAGTTGGCGGACTTTGAGCAGACAGAGGTTTTGAATACGCAGCTTTGCCAAACGACGATACTATCTTGTTTAAAGTACTTACCGAGTTCTTATTTTTCAATGATATCTGCTTTAAGCTTTTGTCTGTCGTCATGCTTGATTGGGCAATTGTGATGGCCTTGCTCAAATCCAGCGTCTCCACCGCCAGTAGCTTACGCAGGATCACCTCGTGGTTGATGTCAATTACAAAGAAGTCCTCCAGCATGTCTGCCAACGCAGTTTTGAACTTACATGGTCCAGCTAGACGTCTTAGGTCGGCAACGAATTCCGATACATCCTCAGAACGAATGTGCGTATAGAATGGATATCTTAAGATGATGATGCCTTCATCTGGTTTGAGATGGTCACTTACCAGAGCCCATAATGTTTCAGAGTCCTTGTCCGTTGGACTTAAGGGGCGAGAGGAGATTCTTTATGAGTCAAAAGATTTTCGGACCGCAAACTGCGAGGAGGACCGCCCGGCCCCGAACTGCGTCTGCCTCTTTCTCCATTTTGTTGGCCACGAAGGACTGGTTCAAGCGGGCTGCAAAGTCTGTCCAATCTTCTCCCCCCACGAATCGCTCCAGAATTCCAATTGTGCTCATTTTTGCATGCGAAGGTTCTTGTTACCTCGTTGCCTATATGCAATAACTCAATAGACTGAATACTGTAAATTCCGAACAGGTACAAACCTGCCTCTACTTTATTAGGGCCCAAAGTGATCACATTACAAGTGATTACAAGATGGCTGGCTTTTTATACCCGGGCCGTACACACGTGCGCATAGCCCAATGACTTCCGACAGTGGCGCCACCTGGTGGCTAGTAAACCCAAGCATACATACATGACATAGAGTTAGTTGATCCTTACACCATTACACATCAAGTAAGATCGGTTTATTGTCAGCTGTGGCTCAGTGGGTTGGGACGTCCTGAGATCGTGAAAGGTGCCATGTAAATAAATGTGAATTCATTCTTTTTATTGGACCTGAATCAACTGGAACAGTCAGTGTCAGATTACTGGTCCGCTCCCGAGAATTCTGTCCTTCATCTGCTGGGACCATTTGCCTATTTCGGTTACGGTTTCTGCTCATTATATCAGGGCTGAAAATGTTCAAACTTGACTTTCTACAGAGTTAGAAAATGTGGTCAGCGCACCAAGTGTTGCTGAATGGAGTGGCTACTAAATATAAATGAAAATGAGATGCCCAACAAAAAAACGAAAAGCGCCTTTCACACCCTTCACAGCCAACAAAGTACTTTTTGAAGAGTAGTCACTGTTGTACCGCAGGAAATAAGAACATAAGAAATAGGAGCAGGAGTAGGCCATATGGCCCCTCGAGCCTGCTCCACCATTCAATAAGACCATGACTGATCTGATCATAGACTCAGCTCCACTTCCCTGCCCGCTCCCCATAACCCCTTAATCCCCTTATCATTTAAGAAACTGTCTATTTCTGTCTTAAATTTATTCAATGTCCCAACTTCCACAGCTCTCTGAGGCAGCGAATTCCACAGATCCACAACCCTCTGAGAGAAGAAATTTCTCCTCATCTCTGTTTTAAATGGGCGGCCCCTTATTCTAAGATTATGCCCCCTAGTTCTAGTTTCTCCCATCAGTGGAAACATCCTCTCTGCATCCACCCTGTCAAGCCCCCTCATAATCTTATACGTTTCGATAAGATCACCTCTCATTCTTCTGAACTCCAATAAGTAGAGACCCAACCTACTCAACCTTTCCACATGATCAGATCAGCCATGATCTTATTGAATGGCAGAGCAGGCTCAGGGGGCCCACTCCTGCTCCTATTTCTTATGTTCTTTCTGCCTTCACCAATATAAGCAGAATGGGCACACACATGCCATCCACCTCGCTCATTTTGTGCCTACACCAAACAATGCGGTAGACAATTTGCACACAGCAAGCTCCCACAAAAAGCAATGTGATAATTGACCAGATTGTCTGTTGGAGAACTTCCCTGCTCTCTGAATAATGCCATGGGGCAGACAGGGCCTGGGATTAGCATATCATCCAAAAGACAGCACCTCCGACAGTGCGGTGTCAGCCTGGAGTTTGTGTTGAAGGCCCTGGAATGGGACTTGAACCCACGACCATCTGACTCAGGTGAGCGTGGTGCCACTGAACCAAGGCAGAATCAAGCTTTACACATCACTGCAAAATGCAGATTATTGGTCCTAGAAATTGGATAGTGTCGGCCTTCATAGTGGACCTCATTGTTTGCATTTTTAATTTATTCTCTGGATGTGGGTATCGCTGGCAAGGGTGACATTTATTACCTATCCCTAATTGCCCTCGAGAAGGTGGTGGTAAGCCGCCTTCTTGAACCGCTGTGGTCCGTGTGGTGAAGGTACTCCCACAGTGCCAACATTGTTGTAACAGTTTGTTATAACTGAGTGTCTCGCTGGGCCATTTCAGAGGGCAGTTAAGGCTGTGGGTCTAGAGTCATACATAGGCCAGACCGGGTAAGGGCAGCAGATGTCCTTCCCTATAGGAACCAGTTGGGTTAGCCATTACTGACAGTAGCTTTTTTTTAAATTCCAAAATTATTTAATTAACTGAATTTCAATTCCCCAACTGCCATGGTTGGATTTAAGTTCACATCTCTGGATTATTAATTCAGGTCTCTGGATTATTAATCCAGTAACATAACCAATGTGCAATGAGAGGTGATCTTATCGAAATGTATAAGATTATGAGGAGGCTTGACAGGGTGGATGCAGAGAGGATGTTTTCACTGATGGGGGAGACTAGAACTAGGGGACATAGTCTCAGAATAAGGGGCCACCCATTTAAAACAGAGATGAGGAGACATTTCTTCTCTCAGAGGGTTGTAATCTGTGGAATTCTCTGCCTCAGAGAGCTATGGAAGCTGGGACATTGAATAAATTTGAGACAGAAATAGCCAATTTCTTAAACGATAAGGGGCTAAGGAGTTATGGGGAGTGAGCAGGGAAGTGGACCTGAGTCCATGATCGGATCAGCCATGATCATATTAAATGGCGGAGCAGGCTCGAGGGGCCATATGGCCTACTCCTGCTCCTACTTCTTATGTTCTTTCTGCCTTCACCAATATAACTGAGTCCTCCTGGAACGGAATGGGCACACGCCTGACGCCCACCTCGCTCATTTTGCTCGAACACCCAACAATTAGGCCCGAGTGTTGAAAGTCGGTTCAGTAAGGTGTGCAGAATACTGCTCTTCTCGCAGTGTGGAACCTAACAGCATCTAAAACACAGAACTAATTTAAAAGACATCTCTACGCTCCTCCAATTCTTGGGTCTTGAGCATCCCCGATTTTAATCGCCCACCATTGGTCTTCAGCTGCTTGGGCCCCTCCCTAAACCTCTCCGCCTCTCGACCTCTCTTTCCTCCTGTAAGACGCTCCTCAAAACATACCTCTTTGACCAAGCTTTTGGTCATCTCTCCTAATTTCTCCTGTTTGTGACTCAATGTTAAATTTTGTCTGATAACGCTCTTGTGAAGCGCCCTCCTCCCCCCGGACTGCTCATATAAATAATCTCCCCCCTCCCCGCCCCCCCGCCCCTGGGTCTACACATATACCAATCTCGCGGGTCTGCTCCTATATCCCCTCACCCCCCACTCCCCCCACCGGGTCTGCTCATGTACCCCTCGCACCCCCTCCCCCCCAGGTCTGCTCATGTACCCCTCACCCTCCCCCCACCCCCGGTCTGCTCATGTACCCCTCACCCTCCTCCCCCCCCCGGTCTGCTCATATACCCCTCACCCTCCCCCCCCCCAGGGTCTGCTCATATACCCCTCACCCGCTGCCCCCCCCGGGTCTGCTCATATACCCCTCACCCTCTCCCCCCCCGGTCTGCTCATGTACCCCTCACCCTCCCCCCCGCCCCGGTCTGCTCATGTACCCCTCACCCTCCTCTCCCCCCGGTCTGCTCATATACCCCTCACCCTCCCCCCCGCCCCGGTCTGCTCATATACCCCTCACCCTCCCCCCCCCACCCCCGGGTCTACTCATATACCTCTCACCCTCCCCCCCCCACCCCCGGTCTGCTCATATATCTCTCACCCCCCCCCCCCCGGGTCTGCTCATATAACCCTCACCCTCCACCCCCCCCTGTCTGCTCATATACCCCTCACCCTCCCCCCCCCCGGTCTGCTCATATACCCCTCCCCCCGGGTCTGCTCATATACCCCTCGCACCCCCCCCCCCCGGTCTGCTCATATACCCCTCACCCTCCCCCCCCCAGGGTCTGCTCATATACCCCTCACCCGCTGCCCCCCCCGGGTCTGCTCATATACCCCTCACTCTCTCCCCCCCCGGTCTGTTCATATACTCCTCACCCTCGCCTCTCCCACCCAGGTCTGCTCATATACCCCTCCCCCCCCCTCCCGGGTCTGCTCATATACCCCTCGCACCCCCCCCCCCCCGGGGTCTGCTCATATACCCCCCACCCGCCGCCCCCCCCTCGGGTCTGCTCATGTACCCCTCACACCCTCTCCCCCCCCACCGGGTCTGCTCATATACCCCTCACCCTCCGCCCCCACCCCCACCCCGGGTCTGCTCATGTACCCCTTGCACCCCCTCCCCCCCCAGGTCTGCTGGTATACCCCTCCCTCGGTAGATGGGGATCTAATGTATTTGCTTCTTGGGTTCTTTGTTTAAGAATTCATAGCAACACATTGCTATTAAGAACTAGTTGGTTTATTAGCAAAGGTTTAACAATCACACTACACATTACGAGTTTATCCACCAGGCTCACAACCACCTGCTTCATTGTGGATCCCCCGAACCCAACTGGCTGGGGTTTTATTGAGTCTTGTAAACATCACGTGACTGGCTAAGCCACTCCCAACTCAACAGCTCTACAAACCTGTGAGCATACTCACCCGTGCACACATTACAGGGGAGATCGCTGTGGTCGGGTTGAGGTGAGGGAGTGAAGAGATTGATGGGGGGGATGCCGATCTCACAGTTCATTCATTGGGCTATGATGTGGAGCTAGGCAGCTGTTGAGTTGTAGTCTGTGGATGGTGCAGAGCAATGGAGAAGCTAAGCTTTGAGGCGATGGGGTTTTGACAGTAGTGGGGGCAGAGATAGGGTGGAGATGAAAGAAAGTAGTCAGATAATGATCAAATGTAAGGGAGGAAACCCATGCTGGGCTGAGCCGGACACCCAGACCCGGAGCCTGAGGTGGCACCTTGGGAAGAGTGACGGCTAAGGGACAGAATGCATGGAGTAGTGGGGAACGTTTGTTTTTCAGACCGGAGGGAAGTATACACTGCTGTTTCCCAGGGGTCGGTGTTGTAACCACTGCTCTTTTTGATAAATATTAATGACCTGCATTTGGGTATAAATGGCATAATTTCAAATTTTGCAGATGAAATGAAACTTGGAGATGTAGTAAACAATGAGGACGATGGGAACAAACTTCAGAAGTACATAAACAGATTTGTAAAATGGGCAAACTTTTTAAAAATTCCTTCATGGGATGTGGGCGTCGCTGGCAAGGGCAGCACTTATTGCCCATCCCTAATTGCTCTTGAGAAGGTGGTGGTGAGCCGCCTTCTTGAACCGCTGCAGTCCGTGTGGTGAAGGTGCTCCCACAGTGCTGTTGGGAAGGAATTCCAGGATTTGGACCCAGCAATGCGGAAGCAATGATGATATATTTCTAAGTCAGGATGGTGTGCGACTTGGAGGGGAATGTGGAGGTGGTGGTGTTCCCATGCGCCTGCTGCCCTTGTCCTTCTAGGTGTTAGAGGTCACAGGATTCAGAGGTGCTGCTAAAGAAGCCTTGGTGAGTTGCTGCAGTGCATCTTGTAGATGGTACACTCTGCAGCCACGGTACGCTGGTAAGCCAGGCAAATGGAGAGTATTCCATCACACTCCTGATTTGTGCCTTGTAGATGGTGGAAAGGCTTTGGGGAGTCAGGAGGTAAGAAACTCGCCACAGAATACCCAGCCTCTGACCCACTCTTGTTGCCATGGTATTTATGTGGCTGGTCCATTAAGTTTCTGGTCAATGGTGACCCCCAGGATGTTGATGGTGGGGGATTCAGCGATGGTAATGCCCTTGAATGTCAAAGGGCGATGGTTAGACTCTCGCTTGTTGGAGATAGTCATTGCCCTGCACTTGTGTGGCACAAATGTTACTTGCCAATAATCAGCCCAGGTCTTGCTGCATGTGGGCATGGACTGCTCCATTATCTGAGGAGTTGTGAATGGAACTGAACACTGTGCAGTCATCAGCGAACATCCCTACTTCTGACATTATGATGGAGGGAAGGTCATTGATGAAGCAACTGCAGATGGTTGGGCCTAGGACACTGCCCTGAGGAACTCCTGCAGCAATGTTTTTGACCCCCAACAACCACAACAATGTTCCTTTGTGCTAGGTGTGACTCCAGCCAGTGGAGAGTTTTCCTCCTGATTTCCATTGACTTCAGTTTTACTAGGGTTCCTTGAGGCCACACTTGGTCAAATGCTGCTTTGATGTCAAGGGCCTCATCTCTGGAATTCAGCTCATTTTTCTATGTTTAGATCAAGGCCATAATGAGGTCTGGAGCCGAGTAATCCTGGCAGATGAAATTTAACATAAAGAAGTGTGAAATGATTCATTGTAGTAGGAAGGATAAAGAAAGGCAACAGATACAAAATGGTACAGTTTTAAAGGGGGTGCAGGAACAGAAAGATCTGAGGGTATATGTGTCATGTATCCAGACATGTTTACTGCTTGTACTATTATACATGATGTGCCACCAGAGGGCACTACTGTGGGAAACTTGTACACCAGTTGTATGGTCACTAAGGTGTGCCACCAGAGGACACTGCAGTGGGAGACCTGCAGGTTACCTGTACAGGTGTGCCAGGCCTGTTATAAAAGGCAGGCCACCATGTGTGATCCTCACTCTGGAGTTACATTAAATGGACTAAGGTCACTACAGTTCAAGTTCAATACATTGCCTCGTGGAGTCATCAGAGCATCTAAAGACATAACAATATTTACACAAGTCTTTAAAGTTGGCAGGACAAGTTGAGAAGGCAGTTAAAAAGGCGTACAAGATTCCTTGGGGTCGAAATTTAGGTACGCCAGAAAGCTGGCGCACCTATGAGTTTCCTACCTGGTTTACTGCTGGGATCCATGAGGTATGATTGATTTTCAGGACTTTGACCGGATGTCAATCATAGTGGGGGGCGGGAGATCGACTGGAAGGCAGGCTGAGGGGCTGAATTTGGGTTGGGATCAGGACTCCGTCGCTGTCAATCAACGGTGGAGCGGTGGTGATGTCAAAGCACGTGTGCGTCACCACGCTCTCCTCCGTTAAAGGGGAGAGAATCGGGCATTTTAAATCTTCGGCCACTGGGCCACCAGAAAGGGTTTTGGCCGGGCCAGCGGCCTGGCACCCAAGAGAGGTGTCAGGCTGCTCGTTTACGGCTTGGCCGAACCCGTGGGCACTGTCCTGCCGGCTGATTGGAAAGTCGGCCGGCAAAAATAAATACATGGCGGTCGCAGCAGTGGGCCCTCCCCTTGAAGGGCCGCCGCGTTGCCGGGTCACACTCACTGCGGATAGAAACATAGAAACATAGAAACGTAGAAAATAGGTGCAGGAGTAGGCCATTCGGCCCTTCGAGCCTGCAACGCCATTCAATAAGATCATGGCTGATCATTCCCTCAATACTCCTTTCCTGCTTTCTCTCCATACCCCTTGATCCCCTTAGCCGTAAGGGCCATATCTAACTCCCTCTTGAATCTATCCAACGAACTGGCATTAACAACTCTCTGCGGCAGGAAATTCCACAAGTTAACAACTCTCTGAGTGAAGAAGTTTCTCCTCATCTCAGTCCTAAATGGCTTACCCCTTATCCTAAGACTGTGTCCCCTGGTTCTGGACTTCCCCAACATTGGGAACATTCTTCTCGCATCTAACCTGTCCAGTCCCGTCAGAATCTTATACGTTTCTATGAGATCCCCTCTTATCATTCTAAACTCCAGTGAATAAAGGCCCAGTTGATCCAGTCTCTCCTCATATGACAGCCCAGCCATCCCTGGAATCAGTCTGGTGAACCTTCGCTGCATTCCCTCAATAGCAAGAACGTCCTTCCTCAGATTAGGAGACCAAAACCGAACACAATATTCCAGGTGAGGCTTCACTATGGCCCTGTACAACTGCAGTAAGACATCCCTGCTCCTATACTCAAATCATCTAGCTATGAAGGCCAACATACCATTTGCCTTCTTCACCGCCTGCTGTACCTGCATGCCCACTTTCAGTGACTGATGAACCATGACACCCAGGTCTCGTTGCACCTCCACTTTTCCTAATCTTCTGCCATTCAGATAATATTCTGCCTGCGTGTTTTTGCCCCCAAAATGGATAACCTCACATTTATCCACATTATACTGCATCTGCCATGCATTTGCCCAGTCACCTAACCTGTCCAAGTCACCCTGCAGCCTCTTAGCATTCTCCTCACAACTCACACCGCCACCCAGTTTAGTGTCATCCGCAAACTTGGAGATATTACACTCAATTCCTTCATCTAAATCGTTAATGTATATTGTAAAGAGCTGGGGTCCCAGTACTGAGCCCTGCGGCACCCCACTAGTCACTGCCTGCCATTCTGAAAAGGACCCGTTTATCCCGACTCTCTGCTTCCTGTCTGCCAACGTCAGTACATTATCCCCAATACCATACGCTTTGATTTTGCACACCAATCTCTTGTGTGGATGGAGTACAAATGCAGGGAGGTCCTGCTGCAACTGTATAGGGTATTGGTGAGGCCGCACCTGGAGTACTGTGTGCAGTTTTGGTCACCTTACTTAAGGAAAGATATACTAGCTTTGGAGGGGGTACAGAAACGATTCACTAGGCTGATTCCGGAGATGAGGGGGTTACCTTATGATGATAGATTGAATAGACTGGGTCTTTACTCGTTGGAGTTCAGAAGGATGAGGGGTGATCTTATAGAAACATTTAAAATAATGAAAGGGATAGACAAGATCGAGGCAGAGAGGTTGTTTCCACTGGTCGGGGAGACTAGAACTAGGGGGCACAGCCTCAAAATACGGGGGAGCCAATTTAAAACCGAGTTGAGAAGGAATTTCTTCTCCCAGAGGTTTGTGAATCTGTGGAATTCTCTGCCCAAGGAAGCAGTTGAGGCTAGCTCATTGAATGTATTCAAGTCACAGATAGATAGATTTTTAACCAATAAGGGAATTAAGGGTTACGGGGAGCGGGCGGGTAAGTGGAGCTGAGTCCACGGCCAGATCAGCCATGATCTTGTTGAATGGCGAAGCAGGCTCGAGGGGCTAGATGGCCTACTCCTGTTCCTAATTCTTATGTTCTTATGTTATTGTGTGGGACCTTGTCAAAAGCCTTTTGAAAGTCCAAATACACCACATCCACTGGTTCTCCCTTGTCCACTCTACTAGTTAAAAAGTTCCAGAAGATTCATCAAGCATGATTTCTCTTTCATAAATCCATGCTGACTTGGTCCGATCCTGTCGCTGCTTTCCAAATGCGCTGATATTTCATCCTTAATGATTGACTCCAACATTTTCCCCACTACTGATGTCAGGCTAACCGGTCTATAATTACCCGTTTTCTCTCTCCCTCCTTTTTTAAAAAATGGTGTTACATTAGCTACCCTCCAGTCCATAGGAACTGATCCAGAGTCGATAAGACTGTTGGAAAATGATCACCACTATTTCTAGGGCCACTTCCTTAAGTATTCTGGGATGCAGACTATCAGGCCCCGGGGATTTATCGGCTTTCAAGCCCATCAATTTCCCTAACACAATTTCACGCCTAATAAGGATATCCTTAAGTTCCTCCTTCTCACTAGACCCTCGGTCCCCTAGTACATTCGGAAGGTTATTTGTGTCTTCCTTCGTTAAGACAGAACCGAAGTATTTGTTCAATTGGTCTGCCATTTCTTTGTTCCCCATTATAAATTCACCTGAATCCGACTGCAAGGGACCTACGTTTGTCTTCACTAATCTTTTTCTCTTCACATATTTATAGAAGCTTTTGCAGTCAGTTTTTATGTTCCCTGCAAGCTTCCTCTCGTACTCTATTATCCCCCTCTTAATTAAACCCTTAGTCTTCCTCTGTTGAATTCTAAATTTCTCCCAGTCCTCAGGTTTGTTGCTTTTTCTAGCCCATTTATATGCCTCTTCCTTGGCTTTAACACTGTCCTTAATTTCCCTTGTTAGCCATGGTTGAGCCACCTTCCATTTTATTTTTACTCCAGACAGGGATGCACAAGCTGTACTGACACATAAAGCTGCCGGGGGCACCGTGCGGCGGGCCATCGACTTTTTAACGTGAATTTTGGACGGTTTATTTTTTTAGGTGAGGGGAAGCAGTGCGCGTTCTGATGACACGCTTGCGGTGGCCATCAGCATCGCGGTGGAATCAGATACAGGCCGAAAAATGCCTGACCTGAATTTGGGATGGAGCGGCCATTTGATCACAAAGCGGCGGCCACAGGATTCCGCTGCATGGCCGCCGCAATCGGGCGGTAACGGGTCTTCCTGAGACCCTGAATTTCGGCCTCTTGGCTTTATAAATGCAAACATATGGAGCTGGAATTTTGGCTTGTTCTCTGTTTGCCTCTGTTTTTACCCCAGAGGGGCTGCAATGGCAGCAGTGGGCTTTTCCGGGAGGCGGCCAGCTTTCGGTCGCAGCTCGGAGCATTACCGCACGGGAGAGGCGAGGTGGTGTGCAATGCCCCTGGTTGCGACACCGGTTCAATTTTTGCCTCCCGCCCCATTCGTGGCTCCCACATCGCCCCCTCCTGGGAACGCCTGTGAAAACGGGCGGTGCGAGCTGTAGCGGCTGCAGTGAGGTAAGTATTTTCCACCTCAGGTAAGTGTGATTGTTTTTTATTTATTTATTTTTTTGCGATTTATGTTGTGGTGGCGTGAGTTACTTATTGGGAATGTTTTCGGTGGAGTTCTTTCAGGTGATGTACCGTAGTCACTATGTACAGGATGAATGGGTTGTTGGACGTTGATCGACTGCTCAGTGTCCCGTGCCGACCTCTCGCTGCTCCATTACGACCCTGCAACGCCCCGCACCAACCCCTCACCGACCCCCTGCCGACCCCTCACTGCCCCACATCGACCCCTCACTGCCCCGAACCCTCACTGCCCCGATTCCTCATGGCCCTGAACCCTCACTGCCCCACATCGACCCCTCACTGCCCCGATTCCTCATGGCCCTGAACCCTCACTACCCCACACCGACCCCTCACCGACACCGTGCCGACCTCTCACTGCCCCACGTCGACTCCTCACTGCCCCGACCCCTCACTGCCCCACACTGACTTCTCAATGCCCCGACCCCTCACTGCCCCACACCGACCCCTCACCGCCCTGACCCCTCACTGCCCCGACCCCTCACTGCCCCGACCCCTCACCGCCCCGACCCCTCACTGCCCCGACCCCTCACCGCGCCAACCCCTCACCGCCCCGACCCCTCACCGCCCCGACCCCTCACCGCCCCGACCCCTCACCGCCCCGACCCCTCATTGCCCCGACCCCTCATTGCCCCACACTGACCCCTCACTGACCCGACCCCTCACTGCCCCGAACCCTCACTGCCCCACACTGACCCCTCACTGCCCCAACCCCTCACCGCCCCAACCCCTCACTGCCCCGACCCCTCACTGCCCCGACCCCTCACCGCCCCGACCCCTCACTGCCCCGACCCCTCACCGCCCCGACCCCTCACCGCCCCGACCCCTCACTGCCCCGACCCCTCACCGCCCCGACCCCTCACCGCCCCGACCCCTCACCGCCCCGACCCCTCACCGCCCCGACACCTCACCGCCCCGACCCCTCATCGCCCCGACCCCTCACTGCCCCGACCCCTCACCTCCCCAACCCCTCACCGCAACGACCCCTCACCGCCCCGACCCCTCACCGCCCCGACCCCTCACTGCCCCGACCCCTCACCGCCCCGACCACTCACCGCCCCGACCCCTCACCGCTCCACACTGACCCCTCACTGCCCCGACCCCTCAGTGCCCCGACCCCTCACTGCCCCGACCCCTCACCGCCCCGACCCCTCACCGCCCCGACCCCTCACCGCCCCGACCCCTCACCGCCCCGAACCCTCATCGCCCCGACCCCTCACTGCCCCGACCTCTCACCTCCCCGAGCCCTCACCGCAACGACCCCTCACCGCCCCGACCCCTCACCGCCCCAACCCCTCACTGCCCCGACCCCTCACTGCCCCGACCCCTCACCGCCCCGACCCCTCACCGCCCCGACCCCTCACAGGCCCGACCCCTCACTGCCCCGACCCCTCACCGCTCCACACTGACCCCTCACTGCCCCGACCCCTCACCGCCCTGACCCCTCACCGCCCCGACCCCTCACCGCCCCGACCCCTCACTGCCCCGACCCCTCACTGCCCCGACCCCTCACCGCCCCGACCCCTCACTGCCCCGACCCCTCACCGCTCCACACTGACCCCTCACTGCCCCAACCCCTCACCGCCCCGACCCCTCACTGCCCCGACCCCTCACTGCCCCGACCCCTCACCGCCCCGACCCCTCACTGCCCCGACCCCTCACTGCCCCGACCCCTCATCGCCCCGACCCCTCACTGCCCCGACCTCTCACCGCTCCACACTGACCCCTCACTGCCCCGACCCCTCACCGCCCCGAACCCTCACTGCCCCGACCCCTCACCGCCCCGACCCCTCACCGCCCCGACCCCTCACCGCCCCGACCCCTCACTGCCCCGACCCCTCACCGCCCGACCCCTCACCGCCCCGACCCCTCACCGCCCCGACCCCTCACCGCCCCGACCCCTCACCGTCCCGACCCCTCATCGCCCCGACCCCTCACCGCCCCGACCCCTCACCGCCCCGACCCCTCACTGCCCCGACCCCTCACTGCCCCGACCCCTCACCGCCCCGACCCCTCACCGCTCCACACTGACCCCTCACTGCCCCGACCCCTCACTGCCCCGACCCCTCACCGCCCCGACCCCTCACTGCCCCGACCCCTCACTGCCCCACACTGACCCCTCACTGCCCCGACCCCTCACTGCCCCGAACCCTCACTGCCCCACACTGACCCCTCACTGCCCCAACCCCTCACCGCCCCAACCCCTCACTGCCCCGACCCCTCACTGCCCCGACCCCTCACCGCCCCGACCCCTCACCGCCCCGACCCCTCACTGCCCCAAACCCTCACCGCCCCGACCCCTCACCGCCCCGACCCCTCACCGACCCGTCCCCTCACCGCCCCGACCCCTCACTGGCCCGACCCCTCACTGCCCCGACCCCTCACCGCTCCACACTGACCCCTCACTGCCCCGACCCATCACTGCCCCGACCCCTCACCGCTCCACACTGACCCCTCACTGCTACGACCCCTCACTGCCCCGACCCCTCACTGCCCCGACCCCTCACCGCCCCGACCCCTCACCGCCCCGACCCCTCACCGCCCCGACCCCTCACTGCCCCGACCCCTCACCGCTCCACACTGACCCCTCACTGCTACGACCCCTCACCGCCCCGACCCCTCACTGCCCCGACCCCTCACCGCCCCGACCCCTCACCGCCCCGACCCCTCACCGCCCCGACCCCTCACCGCCCAGACCCCTCACCGCCCCGACCCCTCACCGCCCCGACCCCTCACCGCCCCGACCCCTCACCGTCCCGACCCCTCATCGCCCCGACCCCTCACCGCCCCGACCCCTCACCGCCCCGACCCCTCACTGCCCCGACCCCTCACTGCCCCGACCCCTCACCGCTCCACACTGACCCCTCACTGCTACGACCCCTCACTGCCCCGACCCCTCACTGCCCCGACGCCTCACCGCCCCGACCCCTCACCGCCCCGACCCCTCACCGCCCCGACCCCTCACCGCCCCGACCCCTCACCGCCCCGAACCCTCATCGCCCCGACCCCTCACTGCCCCGACCTCTCACTGCCCCGACCCCTCACTGCCCCGACCCCTCACCGCTCCACACTGACCCCTCACTGCTACGACCCCTCACTGCCCCGACCCCTCACCGCCCCGACCCCTCACCGCCCCGACCCCTCACCGCCCCGACCCCTCACCGCCCCGACCCCTCACCGCCCCGAACCCTCATCGCCCCGACCCCTCACTGCCCCGACCTCTCACTGCCCCGACCCCTCACTGCCCCGACCCCTCACTGCCCCGACGCCTCACCGCCCCGACCCCTCACCGCCCCGACCCCTCACCGCCCCGACCCCTCATCGCCCCGACCCCTCACCGCCCCGACCCCTCACCGCCCCGACCCCTCACTGCCCCGACCCCTCACTGCCCCGACCCCTCACCGCTCCACACTGACCCCTCACTGCTACGACCCCTCACTGCCCCGACCCCTCACTGCCCCGACGCCTCACCGCCCCGACCCCTCACTGCCCCGACCCCTCACCGCCCCGACCACTCACCGCCCCGACCCCTCACCGCTCCACACTGACCCCTCACTGCCCCGACCCCTCACTGCCCCGACCCCTCACTGCCCCGACCCCTCACCGCCCCGACCCCTCACCGCCCCGACCCCTCACCGCCCCGACCCCTCACCGCCCCGAACCCTCATCGCCCCGACCCCTCACTGCCCCGACCTCTCACCTCCCCGAGCCCTCACCGCAACGACCCCTCACCGCCCCGACCCCTCACCGCCCCAACCCCTCACTGCCCCGACCCCTCACTGCCCCGACCCCTCACCGCCCCGACCCCTCACCGCCCCGACCCCTCACAGGCCCGACCCCTCACTGCCCCGACCCCTCACCGCTCCACACTGACCCCTCACTGCCCCGACCCCTCACCGCCCTGACCCCTCACCGCCCCGACCCCTCACCGCCCCGACCCCTCACTGCCCCGACCCCTCACTGCCCCGACCCCTCACCGCCCCGACCCCTCACTGCCCCGACCCCTCACCGCTCCACACTGACCCCTCACTGCCCCAAACCCTCACCGCCCCGACCCCTCACTGCCCCGACCCCTCACTGCCCCGACCCCTCACCGCCCCGACCCCTCACTGCCCCGACCCCTCACTGCCCCGACCCCTCATCGCCCCGACCCCTCACTGCCCCGACCTCTCACCGCTCCACACTGACCCCTCACTGCCCCGACCCCTCACCGCCCCGAACCCTCACTGCCCCGACCCCTCACCGCCCCGACCCCTCACCGCCCCGACCCCTCACCGCCCCGACCCCTCACTGCCCCGACCCCTCACCGCCCGACCCCTCACCGCCCCGACCCCTCACCGCCCCGACCCCTCACCGCCCCGACCCCTCACCGTCCCGACCCCTCATCGCCCCGACCCCTCACCGCCCCGACCCCTCACCGCCCCGACCCCTCACTGCCCCGACCCCTCACCGCCCCGACCCCTCACCGCCCCGACCCCTCACCGCTCCACACTGACCCCTCACTGCCCCGACCCCTCACTGCCCCGACCCCTCACCGCCCCGACCCCTCACTGCCCCGACCCCTCACTGCCCCACACTGACCCCTCACTGCCCCGACCCCTCACTGCCCCGAACCCTCACTGCCCCACACTGACCCCTCACTGCCCCAACCCCTCACCGCCCCAACCCCTCACTGCCCCGACCCCTCACTGCCCCGACCCCTCACCGCCCCGACCCCTCACCGCCCCGACCCCTCACTGCCCCAAACCCTCACCGCATCGACCCCTCACCGCCCCGACCCCTCACCGACCCGTCCCCTCACCGCCCCGACCCCTCACTGGCCCGACCCCTCACTGCCCCGACCCCTCACCGCTCCACACTGACCCCTCACTGCCCCGACCCATCACTGCCCCGACCCCTCACCGCTCCACACTGACCCCTCACTGCTACGACCCCTCACTGCCCCGACAACTCACTGCCCCGACCCCTCACCGCCCCGACCCCTCACCGCCCCGACCCCTCAACGCCCCGACCCCTCACTGCCCCGACCCCTCACCGCTCCACACTGACCCCTCACTGCTACGACCCCTCACCGCCCCGACCCCTCACTGCCCCGACCCCTCACTGCCCCGACCCCTCACCGCCCCGACCCCTCACCGCCCCGACCCCTCACCGCCCCGACCCCTCACTGCCCCGACCCCTCACTGCCCCGACCCCTCACCGCTCCACACTGACCCCTCACTGCTACGACCCCTCACTGCCCCGACCCCTCACTGCCCCGACCCCTCACCGCCCCGACCCCTCACTGCCCCGACCCCTCACCGCCCCGACCACTCACCGCCCCGACCCCTCACCGCTCCACACTGACCCCTCACTGCCCCGACCCCTCACTGCCCCGACCCCTCACCGCCCCGACCCCTCACCGCCCCGACCCCTCACCGCCCCGACCCCTCACCGCCCCGAACCCTCATCGCCCCGACCCCTCACTGCCCCGACCTCTCACCTCCCCGAGCCCTCACCGCAACGACCCCTCACCGCCCCGACCCCTCACCGCCCCAACCCCTCACTGCCCCGACCCCTCACTGCCCCGACCCCTCACCGCCCCGACCCCTCACCGCCCCGACCCCTCACAGGCCCGACCCCTCACTGCCCCGACCCCTCACCGCTCCACACTGACCCCTCACTGCCCCGACCCCTCACCGCCCTGACCCCTCACCGCCCCGACCCCTCACCGCCCCGACCCCTCACTGCCCCGACCCCTCACTGCCCCGACCCCTCACCGCCCCGACCCCTCACTGCCCCGACCCCTCACCGCTCCACACTGACCCCTCACTGCCCCAACCCCTCACCGCCCCGACCCCTCACTGCCCCGACCCCTCACTGCCCCGACCCCTCACCGCCCCGACCCCTCACTGCCCCGACCCCTCACTGCCCCGACCCCTCATCGCCCCGACCCCTCACTGCCCCGACCTCTCACCGCTCCACACTGACCCCTCACTGCCCCGACCCCTCACCGCCCCGAACCCTCACTGCCCCGACCCCTCACCGCCCCGACCCCTCACCGCCCCGACCCCTCACCGCCCCGACCCCTCACTGCCCCGACCCCTCACCGCCCGACCCCTCACCGCCCCGACCCCTCACCGCCCCGACCCCTCACCGCCCCGACCCCTCACCGTCCCGACCCCTCATCGCCCCGACCCCTCACCGCCCCGACCCCTCACCGCCCCGACCCCTCACTGCCCCGACCCCTCACTGCCCCGACCCCTCACCGCCCCGACCCCTCACCGCTCCACACTGACCCCTCACTGCCCCGACCCCTCACTGCCCCGACCCCTCACCGCCCCGACCCCTCACTGCCCCGACCCCTCACTGCCCCACACTGACCCCTCACTGCCCCGACCCCTCACTGCCCCGAACCCTCACTGCCCCACACTGACCCCTCACTGCCCCAACCCCTCACCGCCCCAACCCCTCACTGCCCCGACCCCTCACTGCCCCGACCCCTCACCGCCCCGACCCCTCACCGCCCCGACCCCTCACTGCCCCAAACCCTCACCGCATCGACCCCTCACCGCCCCGACCCCTCACCGACCCGTCCCCTCTCCGCCCCGACCCCTCACTGGCCCGACCCCTCACCGCCCCGACCCCTCACCGCTCCACACTGACCCCTCACTGCCCCGACCCATCACTGTGAGGGGTCGGGGCAGTGAGGGGTCGGGGCGGTGAGGGGTCGGGGCGGTGAGGGGTCGGGGCAGTGAGGGGTCCGGGCGTTGAGGGGTCAGAGCGGTGAGGGGTCGGGGCTGTGAGGGGTCGGGGCGGTGAGGGGTCGGGGCGGTGAGGGGTCGGGGCGGTGAGGGGTCGGGACGGTGAGGGGTCGGGGCGGTGAGGGGTTGGGGCGGTGAGGGGTCGGGGCGGTGAGGGCTCGGGGCGGTGAGGGGTCGGGGCGGTGAGGGGTCTGGGCAGTGATGGGTCGGGGCGGTAAGGGGTCGGGGCGGTGAGGGGTCGGGGCAGTGAGGGGTCAGGGCAGTGAGGGGTCAGTGTGGAGTGGTGAGGGGTCGGGGCAGTGAGGGGTCGGGGCAGTGAGGGGTCGGGGCGGTGAGGGGTCGGGGCAGTGAGGGGTCAGTGTGGAGCGGTGAGGGGTCGGGGCAGTGAGGGGTCGGGGCAGTGAGGGGTCGGGGCGGTGAGGGGTCGGGGCGGTGAGGGGTCGGGGCAGTGAGGGGTCCGGGCGTTGAGGGGTCAGAGCGGTGAGGGGTCGGGGCTGTGAGGGGTCGGGGCGGTGAGGGGTCGGGGCGGTGAGGGGTCGGGGCGGTGAGGGGTCGGGACGGTGAGGGGTCGGGGCGGTGAGGGGTTGGGGCGGTGAGGGGTCGGGGCGGTGAGGGCTCGGGGCGGTGAGGGGTCGGGGCGGTGAGGGGTCTGGGCAGTGATGGGTCGGGGCGGTAAGGGGTCGGGGCGGTGAGGGGTCGGGGCGGTGAGGGGTTGGGGCAGTGAGGGGTCAGTGTGGAGCGGTGAGGGGTCGGGGCAGTGAGGGGTCGGGCCAGTGAGGGGTCGGGGCGGTGAGGGGACGGGGCGGTGAGGGGTCGGGGCGGTGAGGGGTTGGGGCGGTGAGGGGTCGGGGCAGTGAGGGCTCGGGGCGGTGAGGGGTCGGGGCGGTGAGGGGTCGGGGCAGTGATGGGTCGGGGTCGGGGCGATGAGGGGTCGGGGCGGTGAGGTGTCGGGGCAGTGAGGGGTCAGGGCAGTGAGGGGTCAGTGTGGAGTGGTGAGGGGTCGGGGCAGTGAGGGGTCGGGGCAGTGAGGGGTCGGGGCGGTGAGGGGTCGGGGCAGTGAGGGGTCACTGCCCCGACCCCTCACTGCCCCGACCCCTCACCACTCCACACTGACCCCTCACTGCCCTGACCCCTCACTGCCCCGACCCCTCACCGCCCCGACCCCTCACTGCCCCGACCCCTCACTGCCCCGACCCCTCATCGCCCCGACCCCTCACTGCCCCGACCCCTCACTGCCCCGACCCCTCAACGCCCCGACCCCTCACTGCCCCGACCCCTCATCGCCCCGACCCTTCACTGCCCCGACCCCTCACCGCTCCACACTGACCCCTCACTGCCCCGACCCCTCACCGCCCCGACCCCTCACTGCCCCGACCCCTCACTGCCCCGACCCCTCACCGCCCCGACCCCTCACCGCCCCGACCCCTCACCGCCCCGACACCTCACCGCCCCGACCCCTCATCGCCCCGACCCCTCACTGCCCCGACCCCTCACCTCCCCAACCCCTCACCGCAACGACCCCTCACCGCCCCGACCCCTCACCGCCCCAACCCCTCACTGCCCCGACCCCTCACTGCCCCGACCCCTCACTGCCCCGACCCCTCATCGCCCCGACCCCTCACTGCCCCGACCTCTCACCGCTCCACACTGACCCCTCACTGCCCCAACCCCTCACCGCCCCGACCCCTCACTGCCCCGACCCCTCACCGCCCCGACCCCTCACCGCCCCGACCCCTCACCGCCCCGACCCCTCACCGCCCCGACCCCTCACCGCCCCGACCCCTCACCGCCCCGACCCCTCACCGTCCCGACCCCTCATCGCCCCGACCCCTCACCGCCCCGACCCCTCACCACCCCGACCCCTCACTGCCCCGACCCCTCACTGCCCCGACCCCTCACCGCCCCGACCCCTCACCGCTCCACACTGACCCCTCACTGCCCCGACCCCTCACTGCCCCGACCCCTCACCGCCCTGACCCCTCACTGCCCCGACCCCTCACTGCCCCACACTGACCCCTCACTGCCCCGACCCCTCACTGCCCCGAACCCTCACTGCCCCACACTGACCGCTCACTGCCCCAACCCCTCACCGCCCCAACCCCTCACTGCCCCGACCCCTCACTGCCCCGACCCCTCACCGCCCCCACCCCTCACCGCCCCGACCCCTCACCGCCCCGAACCCTCACTGCCCCAACCCCTCACCGCCCCGACCCCTCACTGCCCCGACCCCTCACTGCCCCGACCCCTCACCACTCCACACTGACCCCTCACTGCCCTGACCCCTCACTGCCCCGACCCCTCACTGCCCCGACCCCTCACCGCCCCGACCCCTCACTGCCCCGACCCCTCACTGCCCCGACCCCTCATCGCCCCGACCCCTCACTGCCCCGACCCCTCACTGCCCGGACACCTCACTGCCCCGGCCCCTCACCGCTCCACACTGACCCCTCACCGCCCCGACCCCTCACTGCCCCGACCCCTCACTGCCCCGACCCCTCACCACCCCAACCCCTCACCGCCCCGACCCCTCACTGCCCCGACCCCTCACCGCCACGACCTCTCACCGCCCCGATCCCTCACCGCCCCGACCCCTCACTGCCCCACACTGACCCCTCACTGCCCCGACCCCTCACTGCCCCGACCCCTCACTGCCCCACACTGACCCCTCACTGCCCCAACCCCTCACCGCCCCAACCCCTCACTGCCCCGACCCCTCACTGCCCCGACCCCTCACCGCCCCGACCCCTCACTGCCCCGACCCCTCACTGCCCCACACTGACCCCTCACTGCCCCGACCCCTCACCGTCCCGACCCCTCACTGCCCCGACCCCTCACTGCCCCGACCCCTCAACGCCCCGACCCCTCACTGCCCCGACCCCTCATCGCCCCGACCCTTCACTGCCCCGACCCCTCACCGCTCCACACTGACCCCTCACTGCCCCGACCCCTCACCGCCCCGACCCCTCACTGCCCCGACCCCTCACTGCCCCGACCCCTCACCGCCCCGACCCCTCACCGCCCCGACCCCTCACCGCCCCGACACCTCACCGCCCCGACCCCTCACCGCCCCGACCCCTCACTGCCCCGACCCCTCACCTCCCCAACCCCTCACCGCAACGACCCCTCACCGCCCCGACCCCTCACCGCCCCAACCCCTCACTGCCCCGACCCCTCACTGCCCCGACCCCTCACTGCCCCGACCCCTCATCGCCCCGACCCCTCACTGCCCCGACCTCTCACCGCTCCACACTGACCCCTCACTGCCCCAACCCCTCACCGCCCCGACCCCTCACTGCCCCGACCCCTCACCGCCCCGACCCCTCACCGCCCCGATCCCTCACCGCCCCGACCCCTCACCGCCCCGACCCCTCACCGCCCCGACCCCTCACCGCCCCGACCCCTCACCGCCCCGACCCCTCACCGTCCCGACCCCTCATCGCCCCGACCCCTCACCGCCCCGACCCCTCACCACCCCGACCCCTCACTGCCCCGACCCCTCACTGCCCCGACCCCTCACCGCCCCGACCCCTCACCGCTCCACACTGACCCCTCACTGCCCCGACCCCTCACTGCCCCGACCCCTCACCGCCCTGACCCCTCACTGCCCCGACCCCTCACTGCCCCACACTGACCCCTCACTGCCCCGACCCCTCACTGCCCCGAACCCTCACTGCCCCACACTGACCACTCACTGCCCCAACCCCTCACCGCCCCAACCCCTCACTGCCCCGACCCCTCACTGCCCCGACCCCTCACCGCCCCCACCCCTCACCGCCCCGACCCCTCACCGCCCCGAACCCTCACTGCCCCAACCCCTCACCGCCCCGACCCCTCACCGCCCCGACCCCTCACCGACCCGTCCCCTCACCGCCCCGACCCCTCACTGGCCCGACCCCTCACTGCCCCGACCCCTCACCGCTCCACACTGACCCCTCACTGCCCCGACCCATCACTGCCCCGACCCCTCACCGCTCCACACTGACCCCTCACTGCTACGACCCCTCACTGCCCCGACCCCTCACTGCCCCGACCCCTCACCGCACCGACCCCTCACTGCCCCGACCCCTCACCGCCCCGACCCCTCACTGCCCCGACCCCTCACCGCCCCGACCCCTCACCGCTCCACACTGACCCCTCACTGCCCCGACCCCTCACTGCCCCGACCCCTCACCGCCCCGACCCCTCACTGCCCCGACCCCTCACTGCCCCACACTGACCCCTTACTGCCCCGACCCCTCACTGCCCCGAACCCTCACTGCCCCACACTGACCCCTCACTGCCCCAACCCCTCACCGCCCCAACCCCTCACTGCCCCGACCCCTCACTGCCCCGACCCCTCACCGCCCCGACCCCTCACCGCCCCGACCCCTCACTGCCCCAAACCCTCACCGCCCCGTCCCCTCACCGCCCCGACCCCTCACTGGCCCAACCCCTCACTGCCCCGACCCCTCACCGCTCCACACTGACCCCTCACTGCCCCGACCCATCACTGCCCCGACCCCTCACCGCTCCACACTGACCCCTCACTGCTACGACCCCTCACTGCCCCGACCCCTCACTGCCCCGACCCCTCACCGCCCCGACCCCTCACTGCCCCGACCCCTCACCGCCCCGACCCCTCACTGCCCCGACCCCTCACCGCTCCACACTGACCCCTCACTGCTACGACCCCTCACCGCCCCGACCCCTCACTGCCCCGACCCCTCACTGCCCCGACCCCTCACTGCCCCGACCCCTCACTGCCCCGACCCCTCATCGCCCCGACCCCTCACTGCCCCGACCCCTCATTGCCCTGACACCTCACTGCCCCGGCCCCTCACCGCTCCACACTGACCCCTCACCGCCCCGACCCCTCACTGCCCCGACCCCTCACTGCCCCGACCCCTCACCACCCCAACCCCTCACCGCCCCGACCCCTCACTGCCCCGACCCCTCACCGCCACGACCTCTCACCGCCCCGATCCCTCACCGCCCCGACCCCTCACTGCCCCACACTGACCCCTCACTGCCCCGACCCCTCACTGCCCCGACCCCTCACTGCCCCACACTGACCCCTCACTGCCCCAACCCCTCACCGCCCCAACCCCTCACTGCCCCGACCCCTCACTGCCCCGACCCCTCACCGCCCCGACCCCTCACTGCCCCGACCCCTCACTGCCCCACACTGACCCCTCACTGCCCCGACCCCTCACCGCCCCGACCCCTCACCGCCCCGACCCCTCACTGCCCCGACCCCTCACTGCCCCGACTCCTCATCGCCCCGACGCCTCACCGCCCCGACCCCTCACTGCCCCGACCCCTCACCGCCCCGACCCCTCACTGGCCCGACCCCTCACTGCCCCGACCCCTCACCGCTCCACACTGACCCCTCACTGCCCCAACCCCTCACCGCCCCGACCCCTCACCGCCCCGACCCCTTACCGCCCCGACCCATCACTGCCCCGACCCCTCACCGCCCCGACCCCTCACCGCCCCGAGCCCTCACTGCCCCGACCCCTCACCGCCCCAACCCCTCACCGCCCCGACCCCTCACCGTCCCGACCCCTCAACGCCCCGACCCCTCACCGCCCCGACCCCTCACCGCCCCGACCCCTCACAGCCCCGACCCCTCACCGCTCTGACCCCTCAACGCCCGGACCCCTCACTGCCCCGACCCCTCACCGCCCCGACCCCTCACTGCCCCGACCCCTCACTGCCCCGACCCCTCACCGCTCCACACTGACCCCTCACTGCCCCGACCCCTCACCGCCCCGACCCCTCACTGCCCCGACCCCTCACTGCCCCGACCCCTCACCACTCCACACTGACCCCTCACTGCCCTGACCCCTCACTGCCCCGACCCCTCACCGCCCCGACCCCTCACTGCCCCGACCCCTCACTGCCCCGACCCCTCATCGCCCCGACCCCTCACTGCCCCGACCCCTCACTGCCCCGACACCTCACTGCCCCGGCCCCTCACTGCCCCGACCCCTCACCACCCCAACCCCTCACCGCCCCAACCCCTCACTGCCCCGACCCCTCACCGCCACGACCTCTCACCGCCCCGATCCCTCACCGCCCCGACCCCTCACTGCCCCACACTGACCCCTCACTGCCCCGACCCCTCACTGCCCCGACCCCTCACTGCCCCACACTGACCCCTCACTGCCCCAACCCCTCACCGCCCCAACCCCTCACTGCCCCGACCCCTCACTGCCCCGACCCCTCACCGCCCCGACCCCTCACCGCCCCGACCCCTCACCGCCCCGACCCCTCACCGCCCCGACCCGTCACCGCCCCGACCCCTCACCGCCCCGACCCCTCACCGTCCCGACCCCTCATCGCCCCGACCCCTCACCGCCCCGACCCCTCACCGCCCCGACCCCTCACTGCCCCGACCCCTCACTGCCCCGACCCCTCACCGCCCCGACCCCTCACCGCTCCACACTGACCCCTCACTGCCCCGACCCCTCACTGCCCCACACTGACCCCTCACTGCCCCGACCCCTCACTGCCCCGAACCCTCACTGCCCCACACTGACCCCTCACTGCCCCAACCCCTCACCGCCCCAACCCCTCACTGCCCCGACCCCTCACTGCCCCGACCCCTCACCGCCCCGACCCCTCACCGCCCCGACCCCTCACTGCCCCAACCCCTCACCGCCCCGACCCCTCACCGCCCCGACCCCTCACCGACCCGACCCCTCACCGACCCGTCCCCTCACCGCCCCGACCCCTCACTGGCCCGACCCCTCACTGCCCCGACCCCTCACCGCTCCACACTGACCCCTCACTGCCCCGACCCATCACTGCCCCGACCCCTCACCGCTCCACACTGACCCCTCACTGCTACGACCCCTCACTGCCCCGACCCCTCACTGCCCCGACCCCTCACCGCCCCGACCCCTCACTGCCCCGACCCCTCACCGCCCCGACCCCTCACTGCCACGACCCCTCACCGCCCCGACCCCTCACCGCTCCACACTGACCCCTCACTGCCCCGACCCCTCACTGCCCCGACCCCTCACCGCCCCGACCCCTCACTGCCCCGACCCCTCACTGCCCCACACTGACCCCTCACTGCCCCGACCCCTCACTGCCCCGAACCCTCACTGCCCCACACTGACCCCTCACTGCCCCAACCCCTCACCGCCCCAACCCCTCACTGCCCCGACCCCTCACTGCCCCGACCCCTCACCGCCCCGACCCCTCACCGCCCCGACCCCTCACTGCCCCAAACCCTCACCGCCCCGTCCCCTCACCGCCCCGACCCCTCACTGGCCCGACCCCTCACTGCCCCGACCCCTCACCGCTCCACACTGACCCCTCACTGCCCCGACCCATCACTGCCCCGACCCCTCACCGCTCCACACTGACCCCTCACTGCTACGACCCCTCACTGCCCCGACCCCTCACTGCCCCGACCCCTCACCGCCCCGACCCCTCACTGCCCCGACCCCTCACCGCCCCGACCCCTCACTGCCCCGACCCCTCACTGCCCCACACTGACCCCTCACTGCTACGACCCCTCACCGCCCCGACCCCTCACTGCCCCGACCCCTCACCGCCCCGACCCCTCACCGCCCCGACCCCTCACCGCCCCGACCCCTCACCGCCCCGACCCCTCACCGCCCCGACCCCTCACCGCCCCGACCCCTCACCGCCCCGACCCCTCACCGCCCCGACCCCTCACAGCCCCGACCCCTCACCGTCCCGACCCCTCATCGCCCCGACCCCTCACCGCCCTGACCCCTCACCGCCCCGACCCCTCACTGCCCCGACCCCTCACTGCCCCGACCCCTCACCGCTCCACACTGACCCCTCACTGCTACGACCCCTCACTGCCCCGACCCCTCACTGCCCCGACGCCTCACCGCCCCGACCCCTCACCGCCCCGACCCCTCACTGCCCCGACCCCTCACTGCCCCACACTGACCCCTCACTGCCCCGACCCCTCACTGTCCCGAACCCTCACTGCCCCACACTGACCCCTCACTGCCCCAACCCCTCACCGCCCCAACCCCTCACCGCCCCGACCCCTCACCGCCCCGACCCCTCACCGCCCCGACCCCTCACAGCCCCGACCCCTCACCGTCCCGACCTCGCATCGCCCCGACCCCTCACCGCCCCGACCCCTCACCGCCCCGACCCCTCACTGCCCCGACCCCTCACTGCCCCGACCCCTCACCGCTCCACACTGACCCCTCACTGCTACGACCCCTCACTGCCCCGACGCCTCACTGCCCCGACCCCTCACCGCCCCGACCCCTCACCGCCCCGACCCCTCACTGCCCCGACCCCTCACTGCCCCACACTGACCCCTCACTGCCCCGACCCCTCACTGCCCCGAACCCTCACTGCCCTACACTGACCCCTCACTGCCCCAACCCCTCACCGCCCCAACCCCTCACTGCCTCGACCCCTCACTGCCCCGACCCCTCACCGCCCCGACCCCTCACCGCCCCGACCCCTCACTGCCCCAACCCCTCACCGCCCCGACCCCTCACCGCCCCGACCCCTCACCGCCCCGTCCCCTCACCGCCCCGACCCCTCACTGGCCCGACCCCTCACTGCCCCGACCCCTCACCGCTCCACACTGACCCCTCACTGCCCCGACCCCTCACTGCCCCGACCCCTCACTGCCCCGACCCCTCACTGCCCCGACTCCTCATCGCCCCGACGCCTCACCGCCCCGACCCCTCACTGCCCCGACCCCTCACTGCCCCGACTCCTCATCGCCCCGACCCCTCACTGCCCCGACCCCTCACCGCTCCACACTGACCCCTCACTGCCCCAACCCCTCACCGCCCCGACCCCTCACCGCCCCGACCCCTTACCGCCCCGACCCATCACTGCCCCGAACCCTCACCGCCCCGACCCCTCACCGCCCCGAGCCCTCACCGCCCCGACCCCTCACCGCCCCAACCCCTCACCGCCCCGACCCCTCACCGCCCCGTCCCCTCACCGCCCCGACCCCTCACTGGCCCGACCCCTCACTGCCCCGACCCCTCACCGCTCCACACTGACCCCTCACTGCCCCAACCCCTCACCGCCCCGACCCCTCACCACCCCGACCCCTTACCGCCCCGACCCATCACTGCCCCGACCCCTCACCGCCCCGACCCCTCACCGCCCCGAGCCCTCACTGCCCAGACCCCTCACCGCCCCAACCCCTCACCGCCCCGACCCCTCACCGTCCCGACCCCTCACCGCCCCGACCCCTCACCGCCCCGACCCCTCACCGCCCCGACCCCTCACCGCCCCGACCCCTCACCGCTCTGACCCCTCAACGCCCGGACCCCTCACTGCCCCGACCCCTCACCGCCCCGACCCCTCACCGCCCCGACCCCTCACTGCCCCGACCCCTCACTGCCCCGACCCCTCACCGCTCCACACTGACCCCTCACTGCCCCGACCCTCACCGCCCCGACCCCTCACTGCCCCGACCCCTCACTGCCCCGACCCCTCACCACTCCACACTGACCCCTCACTGCCCTGACCCCTCACTGCCCCGACCCCTCACTGCCCCGACCCCTCACCGCCCCGACCCCTCACTGCCCCGACCCCTCACTGCCCCGACCCCTCATCGCCCCGACCCCTCACTGCCCCGACCCCTCACTGCCCCGACACCTCACTGCCCCGGCCCCTCACCGCTCCACACTGACCCCTCACCGCCCCGACCCCTCACTGCCCCGACCCCTCACTGCCCCGACCCCTCACCACCCCAACCCCTCACCGCCCCGACCCCTCACTGCCCCGACCCCTCACCGCCACGACCTCTCACCGCCACGATCCCTCACCGCCCCGACCCCTCACTGCCCCACACTGACCCCTCACTGCCCCGACCCCTCACTGCCCCGACCCCTCACTGCCCCACACTGACCCCTCACTGCCCCAACCCCTCACCGCCCCAACCCCTCACTGCCCCGACCCCTCACTGCCCCGACCCCTCACCGCCCCGACCCCTCACTGCCCCGACCCCTCACTGCCCCACACTGACCCCTCACTGCCCCGACCCCTCACCGCCCCGACCCCTCACTGCCCCGACCCCTCACCGCTCCACACTGACCCCTCACTGCTACGACCCCTCACTGCCCCGACGCCTCACTGCCCCGACCCCTCACCGCCCCGACCCCTCACCGCCCCGACCCCTCACTGCCCCGACCCCTCACTGCCCCACACTGACCCCTCACTGCCCCGACCCCTCACTGCCCCGAACCCTCACTGCCCTACACTGACCCCTCACTGCCCCAACCCCTCACCGCCCCAACCCCTCACTGCCTCGACCCCTCACTGCCCCGACCCCTCACCGCCCCGACCCCTCACCGCCCCGACCCCTCACTGCCCCAACCCCTCACCGCCCCGACCCCTCACCGCCCCGACCCCTCACCGCCCCGTCCCCTCACCGCCCCGACCCCTCACTGGCCCGACCCCTCACTGCCCCGACCCCTCACCGCTCCACACTGACCCCTCACTGCCCCGACCCCTCACTGCCCCGACCCCTCACTGCCCCGACCCCTCACTGCCCCGACTCCTCATCGCCCCGACGCCTCACCGCCCCGACCCCTCACTGCCCCGACCCCTCACTGCCCCGACTCCTCATCGCCCCGACCCCTCACTGCCCCGACCCCTCACCGCTCCACACTGACCCCTCACTGCCCCAACCCCTCACCGCCCCGACCCCTCACCGCCCCGACCCCTTACCGCCCCGACCCATCACTGCCCCGAACCCTCACCGCCCCGACCCCTCACCGCCCCGAGCCCTCACTGCCCCGACCCCTCACCGCCCCAACCCCTCACCGCCCCGACCCCTCACCGCCCCGTCCCCTCACCGCCCCGACCCCTCACTGGCCCGACCCCTCACTGCCCCGACCCCTCACCGCTCCACACTGACCCCTCACTGCCCCAACCCCTCACCGCCCCGACCCCTCACCGCCCCGACCCCTTACCGCCCCGACCCATCACTGCCCCGACCCCTCACCGCCCCGACCCCTCACCGCCCCGAGCCCTCACTGCCCAGACCCCTCACCGCCCCAACCCCTCACCGCCCCGACCCCTCACCGTCCCGACCCCTCACCGCCCCGACCCCTCACCGCCCCGACCCCTCACCGCCCCGACCCCTCACCGCCCCGACCCCTCACAGGCCCGACCCCTCACCGCTCTGACCCCTCAACGCCCGGACCCCTCACTGCCCCGACCCCTCACCGCCCCGACCCCTCACCGCCCCGACCCCTCACTGCCCCGACCCCTCACTGCCCCGACCCCTCACCGCTCCACACTGACCCCTCACTGCCCCGACCCTCACCGCCCCGACCCCTCACTGCCCCGACCCCTCACTGCCCCGACCCCTCACCACTCCACACTGACCCCTCACTGCCCTGACCCCTCACTGCCCCGACCCCTCACTGCCCCGACCCCTCACCGCCCCGACCCCTCACTGCCCCGACCCCTCACTGCCCCGACCCCTCATCGCCCCGACCCCTCACTGCCCCGACCCCTCACTGCCCCGACACCTCACTGCCCCGGCCCCTCACCGCTCCACACTGACCCCTCACCGCCCCGACCCCTCACTGCCCCGACCCCTCACTGCCCCGACCCCTCACCACCCCAACCCCTCACCGCCCCGACCCCTCACTGCCCCGACCCCTCACCGCCACGACCTCTCACCGCCCCGATCCCTCACCGCCCCGACCCCTCACTGCCCCACACTGACCCCTCACTGCCCCGACCCCTCACTGCCCCGACCCCTCACTGCCCCACACTGACCCCTCACTGCCCCAACCCCTCACCGCCCCAACCCCTCACTGCCCCGACCCCTCACTGCCCCGACCCCTCACCGCCCCGACCCCTCACTGCCCCGACCCCTCACTGCCCCACACTGACCCCTCACTGCCCCGACCCCTCACCGCCCCGACCCCTCACCGCCCCGACCCCTCACTGCCCCGACCCCTCAACGCCCCGACTCCTCATCGCCCCGACGCCTCACCGCCCCGACCCCTCACTGCCCCGACCCCTCACTGCCCCGACTCCTCATCGCCCCGACCCCTCACTGCCCCGACCCCTCACCGCTCCACACTGACCCCTCACTGCCCCAACCCCACACCGCCCCGACCCCTCACCGCCCCGACCCCTTACCGCCGCGACCCATCACTGCCCCGACCCCTCACCGCCCCGACCCCTCACCGCCCCGAGCCCTCACTGCCCCGACCCCTCACCGCCCCAACCCCTCACCGCCCCGACCCCTCACCGCCCCGTCCCCTCACCGCCCCGACCCCTCACTGGCCCGACCCCTCACTGCCCCGACCTCTCACCGCTCCACACTGACCCCTCACTGCCCCAACCCCTCACCGCCCCGACCCCTCACCGCCCCGACCCCTTACCGCCCCGACCCATCACTGCCCCGACCCCTCACCGCCCCGACCCCTCACCGCCCCGAGCCCTCACTGCCCCGACCCCTCACCGCCCCAACCCCTCACCGCCCCGAGCCCTCACCGTCCCGACCCCTCACCGCCCCGACCCCTCACCGCCCCGACCCCTCACCGCCCCGACCCCTCACAGCCCCGACCCCTCACCGCTCTGACCCCTCAACGCCCGGACCCCTCACTGCCCCGACCCCTCACCGCCCCGACCCCTCACCGCCCCGACCCCTCACTGCCCCGACCCCTCACCGCTCCACACTGACCCCTCACGGCCCCGACCCCTCACCGCCCCGACCCCTCACTGCCCCGACCCCTCACTGCCCCGACCCCTCACCACTCCACACTGACCCCTCACTGCCCTGACCCCTCACTGCCCCGACCCCTCACTGCCCCGACCCCTCACCGCCCCGACCCCTCATCGCCCCGACCCCTCACTGCCCCGATCCCTCACTGCCCCGACCCCTCACTGCCCCGGCCCCTCACCGCTCCACACTGACCCCTCACCGCCCCGACCCCTCACTGCCCCGACCCCTCACTGCCCCGACCCCTCACCACCCCAATCCCTCACCGCCCCGACCCCTCACTGCCCCGACCCCTCACCGCCACGACCTCTCACCGCCCCGATCCCTCACCGCCCCGACCCCTCACTGCCCCACACTGACCCCTCACTGCCCCGACCCCTCACTGCCCCGACCCCTCACTGCCCCACACTGACCCCTCACTGCCCCAACCCCTCACCGCCCCAACCCCTCACTGCCCCGACCCCTCACTGCCCCGACCCCTCACCGCCCCGACCCCTCACTGCCCCGACCCCTCACTGCCCCACACTGACCCCTCACTGCCCCGACCCCTCACCGCCCCGACCCCTCACTGCCCCGACCCCTCACTGCCCCGACCCCTCAACGCCCCGACCCCTCACTGCCCCGACCCCTCATCGCCCCGACCCTTCACTGCCCCGACCCCTCACCGCTCCACACTGACCCCTCACTGCCCCGACCCCTCACTGCCCCGACCCCTCAACGCCCCGACCCCTCACTGCCCCGACCCCTCATCGCCCCGACCCTTCACTGCCCCGACCCCTCACCGCTCCACACTGACCCCTCACTGCCCCAACCCCTCACCGCCCCGACCCCTCACTGCCCCGACCCCTCACCGCCCCGACCCCTCACCGCCCCGACCCTTCACCGCCCCGACCCCTCACCGCCCCGACCCCTCACCGCCCCGACACCTCACCGCCCCGACCCCTCATCGCCCCGACCCCTCACTGCCCCGACCCCTCACCTCCCCAACCCCTCACCGCAACGACCCCTCACCGCCCCGACCCCTCACCGCCCCGACCCCTCACTGCCCCGACCCCTCACCGCCCCGACCACTCACCGCCCCGACCCCTCACCGCTCCACACTGACCCCTCACTGCCCCGACCCCTCACTGCCCCGACCCCTCACTGCCCCGACCCCTCACCGCCCCGACCCCTCACCGCCCCGACCCCTCACCGCCCCGAACCCTCATCGCCCCGACCCCTCACTGCCCTGACCCCTCACCTCCCCAACCCCTCACCGCAACGACCCCTCACCGCCCCGACCCCTCACCGCCCCAACCCCTCACTGCCCCGACCCCTCACTGCCACGACCCCTCACCGCCCCGACCCCTCACCGCCCCGACCCCTCACTGGCCCGACCCCTCACTGACCCGACCCCTCACCGCTCCACACTGACCCCTCACTACCCCGACCCCTCACCGCCCCGACCCCTCACCGCCCCGACCCCTCACTGCCCCGACCCCTCACTGCCCCGACCCCTCACCGCCCCGACCCCTCACTGCCCCGACCCCTCACCGCTCCACACTGACCCCTCACTGCTCCAACCCCTCACCGCCCCGACCCCTCACTGCCCCGACCCCTCACTGTCCCGACCCCTCACTGCCCCGACCCCTCATCGCCCCGACCCCTCACTGCCCCGACCTCTCACCGCTCCACACTGACCCCTCACTGCCCCAACCCCTCACCGCCCCGACCCCTCACTGCCCCGACCCCTCACCGCCCCGACCCCTCACCGCCCCGACCCCTCACCGCCCCGACCCCTCAGTGCCCCGACCCCTCACCGCCCCGACCCCTCACCGCCCCGACCCCTCACCGCCCGACCCCTCACCGCCCCGACCCCTCACCGTCCCGACCCCTCATCGCCCCGACCCCTCACCGCCCCGACCCCTCACCGCCCCGACCCCTCACTGCCCCGACCTCTCACTGCCCCGACCCCTCACCGCCCCGACCCCTCACCGCTCCACACTGACCCCTCACTGCCCCGACCCCTCACTGCCCCGACCCCTCACCGCCCTGACCCCTCACTGCCCCGACCCCTCACTGCCCCACACTGACCCCTCACTGCCCCGACCCCTCACTGCCCCGAACCCTCACTGCCCCACACTGACCCCTCACTGCCCCAACCCCTCACCGCCCCAACCCCTCACTGCCCCGACCCCTCACTGCCCCGACCCCTCACCGCCCCGACCCCTCACCGCCCCGACCCCTCACTGCCCCAACCCCTCACCGCCCCGACCCCTCACCGCCCCGAACCCTCACCGACCCGTCCCCTCACCGCCCCGACCCCTCACTGGCCCGACCCCTCACTGCCCCGACCCCTCACCGCTCCACACTGACCCCTCACTGCCCCGACCCATCACTGCCCCGACCCCTCACCGCTCCACACTGACCCCTCACTGCTACGACCCCTCACTGCCCCGACCCCTCACTGCCCCGACCCCTCACCGCCCCGACCCCTCACTGCCCCGACCCCTCACCGCCCCGACCCCTCACTGCCCCGACCCCTCATCGCCCCGACCCCTCACTGCCCCGACCCCTCACCGCCCCGACCCCTCACCGCCCCGACCCCTCACCGCCCCGACCCCTCACCGCCCCGACCCCTCATCGCCCCGACCCCCCACTGCCCCGACCCCTCACCTCCCCGACCCCTCACCGCAACGACCCCTCACCGCCCCGACCCCTCACCGCCCCGACCCCTCACTGACCCGACCCCTCACTGCCCCGACCCCTCACCGCCCCGACCCCTCACCGCCCCGACCCCTCACCGCTCCACACTGACCCCTCACTGCCCCGACCCCTCACTGCCCCGACCCCTCACTGCCCCGACCCCTCACCGCCCCGACCCCTCACCGCCCCGACCCCTCACCGCCCCGACCCCTCACTGCCCCGACCTCTCACCGCCCCGACCCCTCACCGCCCCGACCCCTCACTGGCCCGACCGCTCACTGCCCCGACCCCTCACCGCTCCACACTGACCCCTCACTGCCACGACCCCTCACTGCCCCGACCCCTCACCGCCCCGACCCCTCACCGCCCCGACCCCTCACTGCCCCGACCCCTCACTGCCCCGACCCCTCACCGCCCCGTCCCCTCACTGCCCCGACCCCTCACCGCTCCACACTGACCCCTCACTTCCCCAACCCCTCACCGCCCCGACACCTCACTGCCCCGACCCCTCACCGCCCCGACCCCTCACCGCCCCGACCCCTCACTGCCCCGACCCCTCACTGCCCCGACCCCTCACTGCCCCGACCCCTCACCGCCCCGACCACTCACCGCCCCGACCCCTCACCGCCCCGACCCCTCACCGCCCCGACCCCTCACAGCCCCGACCCCTCACCGTCCCGACCCCTCATCGCCCCGACCCCTCACCGCCCCGACCCCTCACCGCCCCGACCCCTCACTGCCCCGACCCCTCACTGCCCCGACCCCTCACCGCTCCACACTGACCCCTCACTGCTACGACCCCTGACTGCCCCGACCCCTCACTGCCCCGACGCCTCACCGCCCCGACCCCTCACCGCCCCGACCCCTCACTGCCCCGACCCCTCACTGCCCCACACTGACCCCTCACTGCCCCGACCCCTCACTGCCCCGAACCCTCACTGCCCCACACTGACCCCTCACTGCCCCAACCCCTCACCGCCCCAACCCCTCACCGCCCCGACCCCTCACCGCCCCGACCCCTCACCGCCCCGACCCCTCACTGCCCCGACCCCTCACTGCCCCACACTGACCCCTCACTGCCCCGACCCCTCACCGCCCCGACCCCTCACTGCCCCGACCCCTCACTGCCCCGACCGCTCAACGCCCCGACCCCTCACTGCCCCGACCCCTCATCGCCCCGACCCTTCACTGCCCCGACCCCTCACCGCTCCACACTGACCCCTCACTGCCCCAACCCCTCACCGCCCCGACCCCTCACTGCCCCGACCCCTCACTGCCCCGACCCCTCACCGCCCCGACCCCTCACCGCCCCGACCCCTCACCGCCCCGACCCCTCACCGCCCCGACACCTCACCGCCCCGACCCCTCATCGCCCCGACCCCTCACTGCCCCGACCCCTCACCTCCCCAACCCCTCACCGCAACGACCCCTCACCGCCCAGACCCCTCACCGCCCCGACCCCTCACTGCCCCGACCCCTCACCGCCCCGACCACTCACCGCCCCGACCACTCACCGCTCCACACTGACCCCTCACTGCTCCGACCCCTCACTGCCCCGACCCCTCACTGCCCCGACCCCTCACCGCCCCGACCCCTCACCGCCCCGACTCCTCACCGCCCCGACCCCTCACCGCCCCGAAGCCTCATCGCCCCGACCCCTCACTGCCCTGACCCCTCACCTCCCCAACCCCTCACCGCAACGACCCCTCACCGCCCCGACCCCTCACCGCCCCAACCCCTCAGTGCCCCGACCCCTCACTGCCACGACCCCTCACCGCCCCGACCCCTCACCGCCCCGACCCCTCACTGCCCCGACCCCTCACTGCCCCGACACCTCACCGCCCCGACCCCTCACTGCCCCGACCCCTCACCGCTCCACACTGACCCCTCACTGCCCCAACCCCTCACCGCCCCGACCCCTCACTGCCCCGACCCCTCACTGCCCCGACCCCTCACCGCCCCGACCCCTCACTGTCCCGACCCCTCACTGCCCCGACCCCTCATCGCCCCGACCCCTCACTGCCCCGACCTCTCACCGCTCCACACTGACCCCTCACTGCCCCAACCCCTCACCGCCCCGACCCCTCACTGCCCCGACCCCTCACCGCCCCGACCCCTCACCGCCCCGACCCCTCACCGCCCCGACCCCTCACCGCCCCGACCCCTCACCGCCCCGACCCCTCACCGCCCCGACCCCTCACCGCCCCGACCCCTCACCGTCCCGACACCTCATCGCCCCGACCCCTCACCGCCCCGACCCCTCACCGCCCCGACCCCTCACTGCCCCGACCCCTCACTGCCCCACACTGACCCCTCACTGCCCCGACCCCTCACCGCCCCGACCCCTCACTGCCCCGACCCCTCACTGCCCCGACCCCTCAACGCCCCGACCCCTCACTGCCCCGACCCCTCATCGCCCCGACCCTTCACTGCCCCGACCCCTCACCGCTCCACACTGACCCCTCACTGCCCCAACCCCTCACCGCCCCGACCCCTCACTGCCCCGACCCCTCACTGCCCCGACCCCTCACCGCCCCGACCCCTCACCGCCCCGACCCCTCACCGCCCCGACCCCTCACCGCCCCGACACCTCACCGCCCCGACCCCTCATCGCCCCGTCCCCTCACTGCCCCGACCCCTCACCTCCCCAACCCCTCACCGCAACGACCCCTCACCGCCCAGACCCCTCACCGCCCCGACCCCTCACTGCCCCGACCCCTCACCGCCCCGACCACTCACCGCCCCGACCACTCACCGCTCCACACTGACCCCTCACTGCTCCGACCCCTCACTGCCCCGACCCCTCACTGCCCCGACCCCTCACCACCCCGACCCCTCACCGCCCCGACTCCTCACCGCCCCGACCCCTCACCGCCCCGAACCCTCATCGCCCCGACCCCTCACTGCCCTGACCCCTCACCTCCCCAACCCCTCACCGCAACGACCCCTCACCGCCCCGACCCCTCACCGCCCCAACCCCTCAGTGCCCCGACCCCTCACTGCCACGACCCCTCACCGCCCCGACCCCTCACCGCCCCGACCCCTCACTGGCCTGACCCCTCACTGCCCCGACCCCTCACCGCTCCACACTGACCCCTCACTACCCCGACCCCTCACCGCCCCGACCCCTCACCGCCCCGACCCCTCACTGCCCCGACCCCTCACTGCCCCGACACCTCACCGCCCCGACCCCTCACTGCCCCGACCCCTCACCGCTCCACACTGACCCCTCACTGCCCCAACCCCTCACCGCCCCGACCCCTCACTGCCCCGACCCCTCACTGCCCCGACCCCTCACCGCCCCGACCCCTCACTGTCCCGACCCCTCACTGCCCCGACCCCTCATCGCCCCGACCCCTCACTGCCCCGACCTCTCACCGCTCCACACTGACCCCTCACTGCCCCAACCCCTCACCGCCCCGACCCCTCACTGCCCCGACCCCTCACCGCCCCGACCCCTCACCGCCCCGACCCCTCACCGCCCCGACCCCTCACCGCCCCGACCCCTCACCGCCCCGACCCCTCACCGCCCCGACCCCTCACCGTCCCGACCCCTCATCGCCCCGACCCCTCACCGCCCCGACCCCTCACCGCCCCGACCCCTCACTGCCCCGACCTCTCACTGCCCCGACCCCTCACCGCCCCGACCCCTCACCGCTCCACACTGACCCCTCACTGCCCCGACCCCTCACTGCCCCGACCCCTCACCGCCCTGACCCCTCACTGCCCCGACCCCTCACTGCCCCACACTGACCCCTCACTGCCCCGACCCCTCACTGCCCCGAACCCTCACTGCCCCACACTGACCCCTCACTGCCCCAACCCCTCACCGCCCCAACCCCTCACTGCCCCGACCCCTCACTGCCCCGACCCCTCACCGCCCCGACCCCTCACCGCCCCGACCCCTCACTGCCCCAACCCCTCACCGCCCCGACCCCTCACCGCCCCGACCCCTCACCGACCCGTCCCCTCACCGCCCCGACCCCTCACTGGCCCGACCCCTCACTGCCCCGACCCCTCACCGCTCCACACTGACCCCTCACTGCCCCGACCCATCACTGCCCCGACCCCTCACCGCTCCACACTGACCCCTCACTGCTACGACCCCTCACTGCCCCGACCCCTCACTGCCCTGACCCCTCACCGCCCCGACCCCTCACTGCCCCGACCCCTCACCGCCCCGACCCCTCACTGCCCCGACCCCTCATCGCCCCGACCCCTCACTGCCCCGACCCCTCACCGCCCCGACCCCTCACCGCCCCGACCCCTCACCGCCCCGACCCCTCACCGCCCCGACCCCTCATCGCCCCGACCCCCCACTGCCCCGACCCCTCACCTCCCCGACCCCTCACCGCAACGACCCCTCACCGCCCCGACCCCTCACCGCCCCGACCCCTCACTGACCCGACCCCTCACTGCCCCGACCCCTCACCGCCCCGACCCCTCACCGCCCCGACCCCTCACCGCTCCACACTGACCCCTCACTGCCCCGACCCCTCACTGCCCCGACCCCTCACCGCCCCGACCCCTCACCGCCCCGACCCCTCACCGCCCCGACCCCTCACTGCCCCGACCTCTCACCGCCCCGACCCCTCACCGCCCCGACCCCTCACTGGCCCGACCCCTCACTGCCCCGACCCCTCAACGCTCCACACTGACCCCTCACTGCCCCGACCCCTCACTGCCCCGACCCCTCACCGCCCCGACCCCTCACCGCCCCGACCCCTCACTGCCCCGATCCCTCACTGCCCCGACCCCTCACCGCCCCGTCCCCTCACTGCCCCGACCCCTCACCGCTCCACACTGACCCCTCACTTCCCCAACCCCTCACCGCCCCGACACCTCACTGCCCCGACCCCTCACCGCCCCGACCCCTCACCGCCCCGACCCCTCACTGCCCCGACCCCTCACTGCCCCGACCCCTCACTGCCCCGACTCCTCACCGCCCCGACCCCTCACCGCCCCGACCCCTCACCGCCCCGACCCCTCACCGCCCCGACCCCTCACAGCCCCGACCCCTCACCGTCCCGACCCCTCATCGCCCCGACCCCTCACCGCCCCGACCCCTCACTGCCCCGACCCCTCACTGCCCCGACCCCTCACCGCTCCACACTGACCCCTCACTGCTACGACCCCTGACTGCCCCGACCCCTCACTGCCCCGACGCCTCACCGCCCCGACCCCTCACCGCCCCGACCCCTCACTGCCCCGACCCCTCACTGCCCCACACTGACCCCTCACTGCCCCGACCCCTCACTGCCCCGAACCCTCACTGCCCCACACTGACCCCTCACTGCCCCAACCCCTCACCGCCCCAACCCCTCACCGCCCCGACCCCTCACCGCCCCGACCCCTCACCGCCCCGACCCCTCACCGCTCCGACCCCTCACCGCCCCGACCCCTCACAGCCCCGACCCCTCACCGTCCCGACCCCTCATCGCCCCGACCCCTCACCGCCCCGACCCCTCACCGCCCCGACCCCTCACTGCCCCGACCCCTCACCGCTCCACACTGACCCCTCACTGCTACGACCCCTCACTGCCCCGACGCCTCACTGCCCCGACCCCTCACCGCCCCGACCCCTCACCGCCCCGACCCCTCACTGCCCCGACCCCTCACCGCCCCGACCCCTCACCGCCCCGACCCCTCACTGCCCCGACCCCTCACTGCCCCACACTGACCCCTCACTGCCCCGACCCCTCACTGCCCCGAACCCTCACTGCCCTACACTGACCCCTCACTGCCCCAACCCCTCACCGCCCCAACCCCTCACTGCCTCGACCCCTCACTGCCCCGACCCCTCACCGCCCCGACCCCTCACCGCCCCGACCCCTCACTGCCCCAACCCCTCACCGCCCCGACCCCTCACCGCCCCGACCCCTCACCGCCCCGTCCCCTCACCGCCCCGACCCCTCACTGGCCCAACCCCTCACTGCCCCGACCCCTCACTACTCCACACTGACCCTTCACTGCCCCGACCCCTCACTGCCCCGACCCCTCACTGCCCCGACCCCTCACTGCCCCGACTCCTCATCGCCCCGACCCATCACCGCCCCGACCCCTCACTGCCCCGACCCCTCACTGCCCCGACTCCTCATCGCCCCGACCCCTCACCGCCCCGACCCCTCACCGCTCCACACTGACCCCTCACTGCCCCAACCCCTCACCGCCCCGACCCCTCACCGCCCCGACCCCTTACCGCCCCGACCCCTCACTGCCCCGACCCCTCACCGCCCCGACCCCTCACCGCCCCGAGCCCTCACTGCCCCGACCCCTCACCGCCCCAACCCCTCACCGCCCCGACCCCTCACCGTCCCGACCCCTCACCGCCCCGACCCCTCACCGCCCCGACCCCTCACCGCCCCGACCCCTCACCGCCCCGACCCCTCACAGCGCCGACCCCTCACCGCTCTGACCCCTCAACGCCCGGACCCTCACTGCCCCGACCCCTCACCGCCCCCACCCCTCACCGCCCCGACCCCTCACCGCCCCGACCCCTCACTGCCCCGACCCCTCACCGCTCCACACTGACCCCTCACTGCCCTGACCCCTCACCGCCCCGACCCCTCACTGCCCCGACCCCTCACTGCCCCGACCCCTCACCACTCCACGCTGACCCCTCACTGACCTGACCCCTCACTGCCCCGACCCCTCACTGCCCCGACCCCTCACCGCCCCGACCCCTCACTGCCCCGACCCCTCACTGCCCCGACCCCTCATCGCCCCGACCCCTCACTGCCCCGACCCCTCACTGCCCCGACCCCTCAATGCCCCGGCCACTCACCGCTCCACACTGACCCCTCACCGCCCCGACCCCTCACTGCCCCGACCCCTCACTGCCCCGACCCCTCACCACCCCAACCCCTCACCGCCCCGACCCATCACTGCCCCGACCCCTCACCGCCACGACCTCTCACCGCCCCGATCCCTCACCGCCCCGACCCCTCATTGCCCCACACTGACCCCTCACTGCCCCGACCCCTCACTGCCCCGACCCCTCACTGCCCCACACTGACCCCTCACTGCCCCAACCCCTCACCGCCCCAACCCCTCACTGCCCCGACCCCTCACTGCCCCGACCCCTCACCGCCCCGACCCCTCACTGCCCCGACCCCTCACTGCCCCGACCCCTCACTGCCCCACACTGACCCCTCACTGCCCCGACCCCTCACCGCCCCGACCCCTCACTGCCACGACCCCTCACTGCCCCGACCCCTCAACGCCCCGACCCCTCACTGCCCCGACCCCTCATCGCCCCGACCCTTCACTGCCCTGACCCCTCACCGCTCCACACTGACCCCTCACTGCCCCAACCCCTCACTGCCCCGACACCTCACTGCCCCGACCCCTCACCGCCCCGACCCCTCACCGCCCCGACCCCTCACCGCCCCGACCCCTCACCGCTCCACACTGACCCCTCACTGCCCCGACCCCTCACTGCCCCGACCCCTCACCGCCCCGATCCCTCACTGCCCCGACCCCTCACCGCCCCGACCCCTCACTGCCCCGACCCCTCACCGCCCCGACCCCTCACTGCCCCGACCCCTCACTGCCCCGACCCCTCACTGCCCCGACCCCTCACCGCTCCACACTGACCCCTCACTGCCCCGACCCCTCACTGCCCCGACCCCTCACTGCCCCGACCCCTCACCGCCCCGACCCCTCACTGCCCCGACACCTCACTGCCCCGGCCCCTCACCGCTCCACACTGACCCCTCACCGCCCCGACCCCTCACTGCCCCGACCCCTCACTGCCCCGGCCCCTCACCGCTCCACACTGACCCCTCACCGCCCCGACCCCTCACTGCCCCGACCCCTCACCGCCCCGACCCCTCACCGCCCCGACCCCTCACCGCCCCGACCCCTCACCGCTCCACACTGACCCCTCACTGCCCCGACCCCTCACTGCCCCGACCCCTCACCGCGCCGATCCCTCACTGCCCCGACCCCTCACCGCCCCGACCCCTCACTGCCCCGACCCCTCACCGCCCCGACCCCTCACTGCCCCGACCCCTCACTGCCCCGACCCCTCACTGCCCCGACCCCTCACCGCTCCACACTGACCCCTCACTGCCCCGACCCCTCACTGCCCCGACCCCTCACTGCCCCGACCCCTCACCGCCCCGACCCCTCACTGCCCCGACACCTCACTGCCCCGGCCCCTCACCGCTCCACACTGACCCCTCACCGCCCCGACCCCTCACTGCCCCGACCCCTCACTGCCCCGGCCCCTCACCGCTCCACACTGACCCCTCACCGCCCCGACCCCTCACTGCCCCGACCCCTCACTGCCCCGACCCCTCACTGCCCCACACTGACCCCTCACTGCCCCGACCCCTCACTGCCCCACACTGACCCCTCACTGCCCCAACCCCTCACCGCCCCAACCCCTCACCGCCCCGACCCCTCACCGCCCCGACCCCTCACCGCCCCGACCCCTCACCGCCCCGACCCCTCACTGCCCCGACCCCTCACTGCCCCGACCCCTCACTGCCCCGACCCCTCACCGCCCCGACCCCTCACTGCCCCGACCCCTCACTGCCCCGACCCCTCATCGCCCCGACCCCTCACTGCCCCGACCCCTCACCGCTCCACACTGACCCCTCACTGCCCCAACCCCTCACCGCCCCGACCCCTCACTGCCCCGACCCCTCACAGTCCCGACCCCTCACCGCCCCGACCCCTCACCGCCCCGACCCCTCACCGCCCCGACCCCTCACCGTCCCGACCCCTCACCGCCCCGACCCCTCACCGCCCCGACCCCTCACCGCCCCGACCCCTCACCGCTCCACACTGACCCCTCACTGCCCCGACCCCTCACTGCCCCGACCCCTCACTGCCCCGACCCCTCACCGCCCCGACCCCTCACTGCCCCGACCCACCCCTCACTGCCCCGACCCCTCACTGCCCCGACCCACCCCTCACTGCCCCGACCCCTCACTGCCCCGACCCCTCACCGCCCCGACCCCTCACTGCCCCGACCCACCCCTCACTGCCCCGACCCTTCACTGCCCCGACCCACCCCTCACTGCCCCGACCCCTCACTGCCCCGGCCCCTCACCGCTCCACACTGACCCCTCACCGCCCCAACCCCTCACCGCCCCGACCCCTCACCGCCCCGACCCCTCACTGCCCCGACCTCTCACCGCCCCGACCCCTCACCGCCCCGACCCCTCACTGCCCCGACCCCTCACTGCCCCGACCCCTCACTGCCCCGACCCCTCACCGCCCCGACCCCTCACTGCCCCGACCCACCCCTCACTGCCCCGACCCCTCACTGCCCCGGCCCCTCACCGCTCCACACTGACCCCTCACTCCCCCGACCCCTCACCGCCCCGACCCCTCACCGCCCCGACCCCTCACTGCCCCGACCCCTCACTGCCCCACACTGACCCCTCACTGCCCCGACCCCTCACTGCCCCACACTGACCCCTCACTGCCCCAACCCCTCACCGCCCCAACCCCTCACTGCCCCGACCCCTCACTGCCCCGACCCCTCACTGCCCCGACCCCTCACCGCCCCGACCCCTCACCGCCCCGACCCCTCACCGCCCCGACCCCTCACCGCCCCGACCCCTCACTGGCCCGACCCCTCACTGCCCCGACCCCTCACCGCTCCACACTGACCCCTCACTGCCCCGACCACTCACTGCCCCGACCCCTCACTGCCCCGACCCCTCACCGCCCCGACCCCTCACTGCCCCACACTGACCCCTCACTGCCCCAACCCCTCACCGCCCCAACCCCTCACCGCCCCGACCCCTCACTGCCCCGACCCCTCACCGCCCCGACCCCTCACCGCCCCGACCCCTCACCGCCCCGACCCCTCACCGCCCCGACCCCTCACCGCCCCGACCCCTCACTGCCCCGACCCCTCACTGCCCCGACCCCTCACCGCTCCACACTGACCCCTCACTGCCCCGACCCCTCACCCCCCGACCCCTCACTGCCCTGACCCGTCACCGCCCCGACCCCTCACTGTCCCACTCCGACCCTTCACTGCCCCACACTGACCCCTCACTGCCCCGACCTCTCACTGCCCGGCCTTGACCCCTCACTGCCCCGATCCCTCACTGCCCCGTCCCCTCGCTGCCCCGACCCCTCACTGCCCCGGCCCCTCACTGCCCCGCCCCCTCACTGCCCCACATCGACCCCTCACTGCCCCGACCCCTCACTGCCCCGGCCCCTCACTGCCCCACATCGACCCCTCACTGCCCCGACCCTTCACCACCCTACACCCACCCCTCACTGCCCTGGCCCCTCACTGCCCCACATCGACCCCTCACTGCCCCGACCCCTCACTGCCCCGTCCCCTCGCTGCCCCACATCGACCCCTCACTGCCCCGACCCCTCACTGCCCCGGCCCCTCACTGCCCCACATCAACCCCTCACTGCCCCGACCTCTTCACGCCCTACACCCACCCCTCACGCCCCACACCTACCCCTTACCGCCCCACTGGGTAAGGCTGGCGCGAGTGGATGTCAACGCCAGCGTTGTGGGTTGTGAACCTGACCGACATACGCTCGAGGGATGGGGCTTAAAGGAGGGGACATCAGCGCCGTGCATTGCCACCTTTCGTGGTTTGCCGACTCTCGGGTCGACTATACTGATGGCCTGCGAGCCTGGTGTGGGCCTCTATCGTGCAGGCTGCGTCCACGCTGCCCGGGTGGCCCAGTGGAGGCCATTGGGGACCATGCAGAGTGTGCAGCAGCCCTCCCCGGTAAGCGAAGGGGAAGGGCATTGAAGTGCGTCAACGCCACGCAGAGCATCCACGTAGTGCTGCAGTCCTCGCCCCAGTAACACTCCGGGACCCGCCCCTAAAGGAAGTGGAGTGTGCGAGATTGCGCTGCACTTCCTTTGAGAGGTGGTAGGCCCAATTCAGTGGCGAGGGCGGGACCTCTGCTCTGGGCACAGGAAGTCCCGCCCCCAGGTGGTTACTGCCCCCAATCGGGACGTAGGGCAATTTCACCCCCTGGGGCTCTCACATCGGGGAAAGGAAAACCTGAAATAAATTCACATTTTTTTTTAAGTTTATTAAAAATTTTAAGTTTTATTAAAATGGATACATTTCACACCGCATAAAATTAACATTAGTTTTCCAGGTCCATAACCTTTGTCTAGCAGTCAGTACGCTGTTAAAACCCCATTTACACCTAATTCCTTTGGGTCTAACTTTTAGTGGGGAATTTAACAGCGGTATTAACGTGGAAGAGCCGAAGTTTGCTGTCAGTTTCCCTGATTTAGGTGATTACACTGATTGCCGGTCTGTGATGGGTGGGGCAGGGTGCTGTGTGTGTGGGAGGTGGGGGAACAGCGCAGGTTGTCTCAGACCTGTGAATGACAGACCGCAACTTTCATTCATCATCGTACAGACTGCAAATTCCAGGCCACTGAGTCTACAGCACAGAAACAGGACATTCGGCCCGACTGATCTGTGCCGGTGTTTATGCTCCACACCAGCCTTCTCTTACCCTTCTTTTAAAAAAAAAATTGTTCCTGAGAGGTGGGCATGAAATTAATTTCAACATTTTAGTAGTGCAGTTTTAATAAAAATTGCACCAAAGGCTGCTTTTGGCACCATTTCCAAGCATTTATTTCCCATCCCTAATTGCCCTCGAGAGGGTGGTAGTGAACCGCCACAGTCCGTGTGGTGAAGGTACTCCCACAGTGTTGTTCGGGAGGAAGTTCCAGGATTCTGACCCAGTGACGATGAAGGAACTGCGATATACTTCCAAGTCAGCATGGTGTGTGACTTGGAGGGGAACGTGGAGGTGGTGGTGTTCCCATCCACCTGTTGTCCTTGTCCTTCTAGGTGGTAGAGGTCGTGGGTTTGGGAGGTGCTGCCAAAGAAGCCTTGGCGAGTTGCTGCAATGCATCTTGTAGATGGTACACACTGCAGCCACGGTGTGCCAGTGGTGGAGGGAGTGAATGTTTAAGGTGGTGGATGGGTGCCAATCAAGTGGGCTGCTTTGTCCTGGATGGTGCCGAGCTTCTTGAGTGTTGTTGGCGCTGCCCTCATCCAGGCAAGTGGAGAGTATTCCATCACACTCCTGACTTGTAGATGGTGGAAAGGCCTTGGGGAGTCAGGAGGTGAGACACTCATCGCAGAATACCCAGCCTCTGACCTGCTCTTGTTGCCACAGTATTTATGTCCAGTTAAGTTTCTGGTCAATGGTGATACCCAGGGTGTTGATGGTGGGGGATTCGGTGATGGTAATGCCATTGAATGTCAAGGGGCAGTGATTAGACTCTCTCTTCTTGGAGATAGTCATTGCCTGGCAATTGTGTGGTGCGAATGTTACTTGCCATTTATAAGCCCAAGCCTGAATGTTGTTCAGGTCTTGCTGCATGCATGGACTGCTTCATTATCTGAGGCGTTGCGAATGGCACTGAACACTGTTCATCTAACCCTAACCCAATCAGCATAACCTTCTATTCCTTTCTCTCTCATGTGTTTATCCAGCTTCCCCTTAAATTCATCTCTGCGATTCGCCTCAACCACTCCCTGTGGTAGCGAGTTCCACATTTTCACCACTCTCTGGGTAAAGAAGTTTCTCCTGAATTCCCTATTGGATTTATTAGTGACTATCTTATATTGATGGCCTCTAGTTTTGGACTCCCCTCAAGTGGAAACATTTTCTCCAAGTCTATCAAATTCTTTCATTATCTTAAAGAATTCTATCTAGCCTTCCCAGCCCATTCAGCCTTTCCTGATACGTATATCCTCTCAGTTCTAGTGTTATCCTCGTGAATCTCTATTGCACCTTCTCCACTGCCTCTATATCCTTTTATTAATATGGAGACCAGAACTGTGCAGAATATCCAAGTGTGGTCGAACCAAAATTTGATACAAGTTTAACATATCTTCTCTCATTTCAATTCTAGCCCTCTAGGAATAAATCCCAGTGCTTGGTTTGCTTTTTTATGGCCGTATTAACCTGTGTCGCTACATTTAGTGATTTGTGTATCTGTACCCCCAGATCCCTCCGTTCCTCTACCCCATTTAGAGTTTTACACAAGCAGTATGTGACTTCTTTATACTTCCAACTAAAATACATCACACTTATCTATGTTGAAATTAATTTGCCAATTACACACCCATTCTGCAAGTTTATTATTAACTCCTCTGAAATCCATCCGGACCAGGGGCTCTCTCCTCTCTAAGTTTGATTAGTTTATCAATTATTTCCCCTTTCTATCTTAAATGTCTTTATATCATTTTTGTTCCCTTCTTCTAATGTCATGCTCACCATGTTAGTCTCCCTGGTAAATACTGAGGCAAGTGTTTTTGTGACTGGAAGGCTGTATCCAGTGGGTTTCCGCAGGGCTAAGTGCTGGGTCCATTGCTTTTTGAAACATATATCAATGACTTGGACTTGAATATAGGGGGTATGATTAAGAAGTTTGCAGATGACACTAAAATAAGCTGTGTGGTTGATAATGAAGAAGAAAGCTGCGGACTGCAGGAAGATATCAATGAACTGGTCAGGTGGACAGAACAGTGGCAAATGGAATCCAATCCGGATAAGTGTGAGGTAATGCAATTGGGGAGGTCTAACAAGGCAAGGCAAGGCAAGACACATTAAATGGCATGACATTGAAAAGTGTATAGGAGCAAAGGGACCTTGGAGTGCATGTCCACAGATCCCTGAAGATAGCAGGCCAGGTAGTTAAGAAGGCATAGGGAATGCTTGCCTTTATTAGTCGAGGCATGGAATATAAGAACAAGAAGATTATGCTTGAACTGTATAAAACACTGGTTAGGCTGCAGCTGAAGTACTGCGTACAATTCTGGTCACCACATTACAGGAAAGATGTGATTGCACTGGAAAGGGTGCAGAGGAGATTTACAAGAATGTTGCCTGGACTGGAGAATTTTGGCTATGAGGAAAGATTGGATAGGCTGGGTCTGTTTTCTTTCGAACAAAGGAGCCTGAGGGGAGACATTATTGAGGTGTATAAAATTATGAGGGGCCTGGATAGAGTGGATAGGATGGACCTATTTCCCTTAGCAGAGGGGTCAACAACCAGGAGGCATAGATTTAAAGTAATTGGTACAAGATTTAGAGGGGATTTGAGGGGAGATTTCTTCACCCAGAGGGTGGTGGGGGTCTGGAACTCACTGCCTGAAAGGGTGGTAGAGGCAGAAACCCTCACCACATTTAAAAAGTACTTGGATGAGTATTTGAAGTGCCGTAACCTACAGAGCTACGGACCAAGAGTTGGAAAGTAGGATTAGGCTGGATAGCTCTTTGTCGGCCAGCGTGGACACGATGGGCCGAAATGGCCTCCTTCCATATTGTAAATTTCTATGCTTCTATGAAATAACTCTTCATTTCTGTCATTTCACTGTCAGTATCTGCGAGTTTATCTTGTGCATCCCTTAGTGGCCCTATCTGCAATTTTAATGTTCCTTTTGGTATTTATGTATCTGTAGAATACTTTACTGTTTCTTTCTATATTGCTTCATAATTTAATTTTGTAATTCCTCTTTGCTTTCCTAATAGTTTTTAAAACTTTTTTCCTAACCTTTTTATATTCCGTTTTGTTATCCTCTCCTTTATTGTCGATGTACTTAGTGTAGGCCTTTTTCTTTCATTTCAGTTTACCCATATCTCTTTATTCATCCATGGTGTTCTATTACTAGTTCGCTTGTTCTTGTTTTTTAAAGAAATATATTTCTTCTGAGCACTATTGATCACCATTTTAAATATTCCCCACTGCTGGTCTATCTCTTTGTCTGGAAAAAATATTTTTCATTTTATCCTCCCTACTTCAGTTCTCATAGCCTCAAAATTAGCTTTATGCAAATCTACTATTTTGGTCTTTCTCTTAGTTATGTCTCTCTATCCTTATCTTGAACCTTATTATGTTGTGATCGCTATTGCCTGGATGCTTCCCTATGCTTGCTTCTCTTATCTGCTCTGTTTCATTTCCCATTACTAGATCCAGGAGTGATTCCTGTCTGGTTGGGCTTCTTGCATACTAGTTAAGAAAGGAGTTCTGTACACATTGTAAAAACTCCATTCGCCCTTTCACTGCCTCTTCCTGACAGTTTGTTTGGGGGTAGTTGAAATTTCCCATGATTGTTATTCAATTTCTTTTACGCATGTCATAGATTAGCCTCTATATTTATTCCTCCACTTCCCTTCCATAATTATGTAGTGTGAGGGATACCCATAGTAACAGGATGGATCCCTTCTTATAGAATCATACAGCACAGGAGGAGGTCATTTGGCCCATCGAGTCAGCCGGCTCTTTCGAAGAGCAATCCAGTCAGTCCCACTCCCCTGCTCTTTCCCCTGTTTCCTGCAATTTTTTCCCTTCAAGTATTTATCCAATTCCAAATGAAAAGCTACTATTGAATCTGTATCCACCACCCTTTCAGGTAGTGCATCCCAAATCCTAACCACTCGCTGCTTAAAAAGGTTTTCCCTCATGTCGCCTCTGGTTCTTTTGCAAATCACCTTAAATCTGTGCCCTCTGCTTATCGACTCTTCAGCCATTGGAAACTGTTTCTCTTTATTTACTCTATCTAAATCCTTCATGATTTTGAACACCTCTATCAAATCTCCTCTTAGTCTTTTCTGCTCCATGGAGAACAACCCCAGCATCTCCGGTCTCTCCATGTAACTGAAATCCTTCATCCCTGGAACCGTTCTAGTAAATATCTTCTGCACCCTCTCTCAACCTCCTTCCCAAAGTGCGATGCCCAGAAATTCCAGTGTATGGAAAACCAGCAGATTGCAGTTAACATCCTCCAGAGTTTATAGCGCAGGTGCATCAACATTAGCACATGGCAAAACCTACCACGTAGGGTTGATTTTCCAGCATTATTCTCTGCAGGAAGCCCAATGCAGCATGGCAGTAGCATCCCTGGAACAAAAACAACGTTATCTTAAAGCTAGCCTGTCATTTAGAAAACAGTGTTGGTCCCTTAAAGGGGAAATGCCTTCTAAAATGATTTTTTTTTAAAAGCAGTTTTTAGAACATATAAGAACGTGAGAATGTAACAATTAGGAGCAGGAGTAGGCCATATGGCCCCTCGAGTCTGCTCTGCCATTCAGTAAGATCATGGCTGAACTTCAACCTCAACCCCATTTTCCTGCCCGATCTTCATATCCTTTGATTCCCCTAGAGCCCAAAAATTGATCTCAGCCTTGAATATATTCAAAGACTGAGCTTCCACAGCCCTTTTGGGGCAGAGAATTCCAAAGATTCACAACCCTCTGAGTGAAGAAATTCCTCCTCATCTCAGTCTTAAATGGCCGACCCCTTATCCTGGTTATAGACTTCCCAGCAAGGGGAAACAACCTCTCAGCATCTACCCTGTCAATCCCCTTCAGAATCTTACATGTTTCAATGAAATCATCTCTCATTCTTCTAAACTCCAGAGGGTATAGGCCCAATCTACTCAATCTCTCCTCATAGGACAACCCTCTCATCCCAGGAATCAGTCTAGTGAACCTTCATTGCACCGCCTACAAGTATATACTTCCTCAGATAAACCCTTAGATCTCAACTGCCTTCTGAAAAAAAAAACATTAAATATAATTCCCAAATGGCAGTCTTCAGCTCTTAAAGCTGAATTGCCTTCCGCACCTAAAAAAACTGGGAAACGTGCTTCAGCACTAACAAAAATGGCTCAGTAAGCCAGGGAAGGGGCACCCAGGGTCTCACATGCAATACTCCAGCTTTGTGCAGGGGGTCAACACTGTAAGACAGGCCCTCTACCCATAGGGGCCTGGAAGCCCTCCAGAAAGAACAATGTGGGAATACATCACCGAGGCTGTCACTGCCAGCAGTGTCGCGCCCACCACTTGGCTCTAGTGCCCAAAGAAGCTTCATGACCTCAGATCACTGGTCACAGTCAGTGAATGCATCTTCAAAAGCCGTCTCCTACCAACTGCACCACCAGCCTCTCACACTGCTCAATACACGACCCCTAGCATCACTCACCTACCAACTATCCTACCAATCATGAGGCACATCTCCCATTCTTAACTTCACCTCAGCCCCTTGGAGGAGGCGGAGCTAGCCATTCTTGGCAGGGACATGGCTGAGCCCTTAGCCAGCGGTGGGGCTGAAAGGATGCAAGATGTGGGTATCCTCATACATTATCCTCCTTCTGGCATGTACCTCTTGCTTTCCCCCCCCTCCCCTCACCACAACTCCACCCTTGTGCCTCCCTCATTTCACACACCCAAGAAATGCAGCCTGCCCAGTCAGTGGTTGACCATGAAGAGGGAGAGGAGAGTGAAGAAGAAAAAACACAGTCTTCGAGGAGCTACCAGCTCCTCAAGGTCATCCTGCAAGGCCATCTGCAGTGTCCCCCACTGAAAGTCACCAGCCTTCCACCAGCCATGCTGCAGCTACTGGGGTGGCACTGCATGACATCAGTAGGATAGGCAACGGCTCACACAGGACAATCACTAAGGGAATGCACAAGGGTGATTGGTTGATTTTTTGATGACATAGTGGATGGATAGATGTATAAAGTTGGATTGAAGGATTGCTGTGATGGTCAATATCAGAGGGAAGGAAAGGTGTGGGACAAATTTTAAAAGAGGAATTTGGGTTGTGGTCAGTGATACCACAGGCGGATGATTTGATCCCAGATATCCCGGCCAGAAAGGGGCTGTCTGGGTTGCATCGTCTCTTCCGTTTTCTCTTCTTCTGTGTCTTCCTCTTCCTTCTGCAAACAGCTGCTGTAAATCTGAAATAAAAGCAGAAAATGCTGGAAATACTGAGACATGAACCCAGGTTCTCTATCCATGGTTGTTGCCTGACCTGCTGACTATTTCCACAATTTTCTGCCTTCTCAGAGGTCTTTTTTTTAACCATCCAAGGCCTTGCAAGCATCCAGCAGCACTCCCTGCACACTTAAAGAACTTTTAACATCTACTTCAAGAAAATATAAAAATTCCAGTCCAAAAGCTTAAATGCAAACTTACCTGAAAGATGTGCGTGTCTCTTTAAGTAGTGTTGACAGCGTCTCCGTCGGTCTGCCACATACTCACTTTTCAGAGTGAGCTTACGACCCAGCGTTAAAATTAGTACAAAGGTCAAAGTTTGCAGAGTGTGACTTCAAGTCAGTGCTGCACGGCGACTGACGTCATGCTCTGCTGTTCTGCATTTCTAGGGGCCAGCAATGCTAACAGCATCTTTTTCAAGAAATGAGCCTTAACAGAGTCCAGTAAACACCCGAATTTCTAGGCCATAGGGGGCCGAAATTCCCCATTTCTGCGCCTCCCGTTAGCGCTTCCAGGGGTGGGGGGCACTACCAGCTCCTGCGAAATTGCGCGGGAGCTAGGGGAGACGGGAAAATGGTAGCGCTCCACCCCGCTGGTAGCTCCCCGGGCCGCTGCGTCCCTGCGAACAGCTGCTTAAATCTGAAATAAAAGCAGAAAATGCTGGAAACACTTAGTAGGTCAGGCAACATCTCGACCTGAGACGTGAACTCTGTTTCTTGCTCCTCGGCTGTTGCCTGACCAGCTGACTATTTCTGGCATTTTTTGCCTTCTCAGAGGTCTTCTTTTACCATCCGATGCCTTGCAAGCGTCCAGCAGCACTCCCTACACACTTAAAAAACTTATGCACCGACCCCTTTTTGCCCCGCCATTACGGGTCGCAAACCGAGCTTGTCACCCATCGCGGGGTGAACCTTAAAGGGCAGGTGCACTGTGCCGCACGCCACCACGTTTGTTCTTTCCTCACCCTACCAGTCGGGCCGCAGTCCACTCCTTCCGCGGGGCACTCCGTCTCGGTGCCACGCTGCAGCCCCGGCACACCTTCACCCTGGCGGCCTAGTGAAGGCCCAACAAAGGGCCTGCAGAGCTCGCAGCGTCGCTCCCCTTTAATGGAAGGAGAAGGTCGTTGAAACATGTCAGCGCTACCTGACCGCGACCTTGCACCCCACTTCCTTGAGGGACGGTAACCAGATTATCGCGGCGGGCGCAGGAAGCCCTGCCTCACCTTGGTTACTGCCCCCAAATGGGGTGTAACTGAATTTCAACACCGAGCTAGTATCCTGGGCTTTATAAATAGAGGCATAGATACTTTATTAACAGCTTTGTTAATCTGTCGTGCCACCTTCAAAGATTTGTTCACAAACACCCCAGGTCTTGCACCTCATTTAAAATTGTACCATTTAGTTTATATTGCCTCTCCACATTCTTCCTACTGAAATGTATCACACACTTTTCGCGTTAAATTTCATCTGCCACGTGTCCGCCCATTCCCCCAGCCTGTCTATGTCATCTTGAAGTCTATCACTATTATCCTCGCTGTTCATTATACTTCCAAGTTTCGTGTCATCTGCAAATTTGGAAATTACTCCCTGTATCCCCAAGTCCAAGTCATTATTGTATATAAAAAACAACAGTGTTCCTAGTAACAAACCTTGGGGGGACTCCACATTGTACCTCCCTCCAGTCCAAAACACAGCCATTCACCACTGCTCTCTGTTTTCTATCCCTTAGCCAATTTTGTATCCATGGGGCTACTGCCCCTTTTATCCCATGGGCTTCAATTTTGCTCAGAAGCCTATTATGTGGTACTGTACCAAATGCCTTTTTGAAGTTCAGATACACAACATAAACAGCACAGCCCTCATCCACCCTCTGTTACCTAATCAAAAATCTCAGTCAAAGTTAGTCAAACACGATTTGCCTTTAACGAATCCGTGCTGGCTCTCCTTTAATAGTGGCTGTTAAATTTTTCCCGGATTATTGTTTCTAAAAGCTCCCCCACCACCGACGTTAAACTGACTGGCCGGTTATTGCCAGGTTGATCCCTCTCCCCTTTTTTATAGAAGGATGTAACGTTTAAAATTCTCCAGTCCTCTGGCACCACCCTGTATCTAGATTGTGGCCAGTACCTCCGCAATTTCTACCCTTACTTCCCGCAGCAACCTGGGATGCATCCCATCCGGACAGGGTGACTCATCCACTTTAAGTACCGTCAGCCGTTCTAATACCTCCTCTTTATCTATTTTTATCTCATCCAGTATCCCGACAGCCACCTCGTTTACTGTGGCTTTGTCAAAGTCCTCTTCCTCTTATCCTTTGCCTCAATCCATGGGGATTATTTTCTTAATGTAGTAATGACCCTTTGTTCTACTACAATGATGTTATTTCGAATTGGTACAGCTACCCCACAATCCCTTCCTCCTTCCCTATTCTTTCTAATCTCGCAATTTTATTTATTTTTATTAATTATTCCCCTAATTTTATTTTTAAGTTATTTAATGCTTATGTCTACAACTGTATTTGTTCCCTGACTGTTTGTTATCCTTTTTCCTTCCCTGATTTTTATTCTCATCTCCTATTCCTGCCGACTTAGATCATCAGATCCCTCCCCCCTTCTGCAGGGCCTCCTGACCCCTGTGGGTAGAGGGCCTCTCTTGCAGCGTTGACCCCTGCACAAAGCTGGAGTGCTGCGTGCGAGACCCTAGGTGTCCCTCCCCTAGCTTGCTGAACCATTTGTGTTAGTGCTGATTCTATTAGTTCTAGATATTAATTACTGCTAGCTAATAAATAAGCAAAGAGCAGAGATGATAGCAGGGGTAATATGTGGGTACTGTGATATGCAGACGTTTGTGGGCAGTGAGACTGTCCCGGATTGTCACATCTGCAGGAATTCTCTTCGGCTCTTGCTTTCTAAAATGACAGCTTTAAGAGGTGAAGACTGTCACTTGGGAATTATTTTTGTTTATTTCTTTTCAGAAGGCAGTTGAGCTGTAAGGGCTAAATATTGCCTATTTGTAAATTGATTTTTTTAAATTTTAGAAGGCAGTTCCCCTTTAAAGGACCGACACTGCTTTCTAAAATGACAGGCTAGCTTTCAGAGAAGGCTGTTCTCGCTGCAGGGAAGCTATGGCCACACTGCATTGGGCTTCCTGCTGAGACCACTGCCCGAAAACCAGCCTTACTCAGTAAGTTTAGCGCTGGGCTGATGTTAATTAGCAAGCAGCACCAATACAGCGGTACTGCCAGCAGTATTCATTTCAGCGGCCATTTCCTGCGGCCCATGGTGCCACTGGCAGCTTTTCGGTGCTCTGGGAGTTTCAGCCCCCTGAGCCGGAGTGTCTTGAGCCAGAGAGATTTCCTGCAGATGTGACAATCCGGGACAGCCTCATTGCCCACAAACTCCTGCATATCACAGTGCCCCATGTAGTACCTCTGCTGTCATCTCTGCTCTTTGCTTATTTATTAGCTGGCAGTAATTAATATCTAGAACTAATAGAATCACTTGAGGTCTATTATTAATTAGCTGATGGATTCGTTTGATTTGAAATGAATTAGTGATTAATTACTCTCATTATTTACTATTTATGTACACAATCAGAGAATGATACAGCAGAGAAGGAGGCCATTCGGCCCATTGTTCCCGTGCCGGCTCTTTGGAGAACTATCCAATTAATCCCACTCCCCTGGCTCTTTCCCCAAGGCCCTGTAATTGTTTTCCCTTCAAGTATTTATCCAATTCCCTTTTGAAAGTTACTATTGAATCTGCAGCCACCACCCTTTCAGGCCGTGTATTCCAGATCATAAAACTCGCTGTGTAAACAATGTTTCCTCAGGTCGCCTCTGGTTCTTTTGCCGATCACCTTAAATCTGTGTCCTCTGGTTACTGACCGTTCTGCCAATGGAAACTGTTTCTCCTTATTTACTTTATCAAAATCATTCTGAACACCGCGAGCAAATATCCTCTTAACCTTCTCTGTTCTAAGGAGACCAACCCCAGCTCCTGCAGTCTCTCCACGTAACTGAAGTCCCTCATCCCTGGTACCATTCTAGTAAATCTCCTCTGCACCCTCTCCAAGGCCTTGACATCGTTCCTATAGTGTGGTGCCCAGAATTGTACACATTTCTCCTGCTGAGGCCTAACTTGTGTCTTATAAATGTTTAGCATAACTTCTTTGCTTTTGTACTCAATGGGGGAATTTTAACTCCAAAGAGGGGGTGGGTTGGTGTCAGGTGGGAGGTTAAAGTGTCAAAAATCTGAATCCCGACCCCAACTCTCCCACCTGTGGTTTTAATGGAAGTGGGACGGACGGAGGGAGGGGAGGCGAGCTCATAACCCGCTCCGAGAAGGTGGGTTGGCACTTTCAATATTATAATGAGGCTGCGTGGCTAATTGTGAAGCTCCATTTTAAGTTTACCTGTGGCTGGCTAGGTTTCCCCGGGCCATGGCGATTATGGCAGCTAAAGGAAGGTGAGGATTTAAACTAATATGGCAGGGGGATGGGAACCAATGCAGGGAGACAGAGGGAAACAAAAAGGAGGCAAAAGCAAAAGACAGAAAGGAGATGAGGAAAAGTGGAGGGCAGAGAAACCCAAGGCAAAGAACAAAAAGGGCCACTGTACAGCAAAATTCTAAAAGGACAAAGGGTGTTAAAAAAACAAGCCTGAAGGCTTTGTGTCTTAATGCAAGGAGTATCCGCAATAAGGTGGATGAATTAACTGTGCAAATAGATGTTAACAAATATAATGTGATTGGGATTACGGAGACGTGGCTCCAGGATGATCAGGGCTGGGAACTCAACATCCAGGGGTATTCAACATTCAGGAAAGATAGAATAAAAGGAAAAGGAGGTGGGGTAGCATTGCAGGTTAAGGAGCAAATTAAGGCAATAGTTCGGAAGGACATTAGCTTGGATGATGTGGAATCTATATGGGTAGAGCTGCAGAATACCAAAGGGCAAAAAACATTAGTGGGAGTTGTGTACCGACCTCCAAACAGTAGTAGTGATGTTGGGGAGGGCATCAAACATGAAATTAGGGGTGCGTGCAATAAAGGTGCAGCAGTTCTAATGGGTGACTTTAATATGCACATAGATTGGGTTAACCAAACTGGAAGCAATACGGTGGAGGAGGATTTCCTGGAGTGCATGAGGGATGGTTTTTTAGACCAATATGTCGAGGAACCAACTAGGGGGGAGGCCATCTTAGACTGGGTGTTGTGTAATGAGAGAGGATTAATTAGCAATCTCGTTGTGCGAGGCTCCTTGGGGAAGAGTGACCATAATATGGTGGAATTCTGCATTAGGATGGAGAATGAAACAGTTAATTCAGAGACCATGGTCCAGAACTTAAAGAAGGGTAACTTTGAAGGTATGAGGCGTGAATTGGCTAGGATAGATTGGCGAATGATACTGAAGGGGTTGACTGTGGATGGGCAATGGCAGACATTTAGAGACCGCATGGATGAACTACAACAATTGTACATTCCTGTCTGGCGTAAAAATAAAAAAGGGAAGGTGGCTCAACCGTGGCTATCAAGGGAAATCAGGGATAGCATTAAAGCCAAGGAAGTGGCATACAAATTGGCCAGAAATAGCAGCGAACCTGGGGACTGGGAGAAATTTAGAACTCAGCAGAGGAGGACAAAGGGTTTGATTAGGGCAGGGAAAATGGAGTACGAGAAGAAGCTTGCCGGGAACATTAAGACGGATTGCAAAAGTTTCTATAGATATGTAAAGAGAAAAAGGTTAGTAAAGACAAACGTAGGTCCCCTGCAGTCAGAATCAGGGGAAGTCATAACGGGGAACAAAGAAATGGCGGACCAATTGAACAAGTACTTTGGTTCGGTATTCACTGAGGAGGACACAAACAACCTTCCGGATATAAAAGGGGTCAGAGAGTCTAGTAAGGAGGAGGAACTGAGGGAAATCCTTATTAGTCGGGAAATTGTGTTGGGGAAATTGATGGGATTGAAGGCCGATAAATCCCCAGGGCCTGATGGACTGCATCCCAGAGTACTTAAGGAGGTGACCTTGGAAATAGTGGATGCATTGACAGTCATTTTCCAACATTCCATTGACTCTGGATCAGTTCCTATGGAGTGGAGAGTAGCCAATGTAACCCCACTTTTTAAAAAAGGAGGGAGAGAGAAAACAGGGAATTATAGACCGGTCAGCCTGACATCGGTAGTGGGTAAAATGATGGAATCAATTATTAAGGATGTCATAGCAGTGCATTTGGAAAGAGGTAATATGATAGGTCCAAGTCAGCATGGATTTGTGAAAGGGAAATCATGCTTGACAAATCTTCTGGAATTTTTTGAGGATGTTTCCAGTAGAGTGGACAAGGAAGAACCAGTTGATGTGGTATATTTGGACTTTCAGAAGGCTTTCGACAAGGTCCCACACAAGAGGTTAATGTGCAAAGTTAAAGCACATGGGATTGGGAGTAGTGTGCTGACATGGATTGAGAACTGGTTGTCAGACAGGAAGCAAAGAGTAGGAGTAAATGGGGACTTTTCAGAATGGCAGGCAGTGACTAGTGGGGTACCGCAAGGTTCTGTGTTGGGGCCCTAGCTGTTTACACTGTACATTAATGATTTAGACGAGGGGATTAAATGTAGTATCTCCAAATTTGCGGATGACACTCAGTTGGGTGGCAGTGTGAGCTGCGAGGAGGATGCTATGAGGCTGCAGAGCGATTTGGATAGGTTAGGTGAGTGGGCAAATGCATGGCAGATGAAGTATAATGTGGATAAATGTGAGGTTATCCACTTTGGTGGTAAAAACAGAGAGACAGACTATTATCTGAATGGTGACAGATTAGGAAAAGGGGAGGTGCAAAGAGACCTGGGTGTCATGGTACATCAGTCATTGAAGGTTGGCATGCAGGTACAGCAGGCGGTTAAGAAAGCAAATGGCATGTTGGCCTTCATAGCGAGGGGATTTGAGTACAGGGGCAGGGAGGTGTTGCTACAATTGTACAGGGCCTTGGTGAGGCCACACCTGGAGTATTGTGTACAGTTTTGGTCTCCTAACCTGAGGAAGGACATTCTTGCTATTGAGGGAGTGCAGCGAAGGTTCACCAGACTGATTCCCGGGATGGCGGGACTGACCTATCAAGAAAGACTGGATCAACTGGGCTTGTATTCACTGGAGTTCAGAAGAATGAGAGGGGACCTCATAGAAACGTTTAAAATTCTGACGGGGTTAGACAGGTTAGATGCAGGAAGAATTTTCCCAATGTTGGGAAAGTCCAGAACCAGGGGACACAGTCTAAGGATAAGGGGGAAGTCATTTAGGACCGAGATGAGGAGGAATTTCTTCACCCAGAGAGTGGTGAACCTGTGGAATTCTCTACCACAGAAAGTTGTTGAGGCCAATTCACTAAATATATTCAAAAAGGAGTTAGATGAAGTCCTTACTACTCGGGGGATCAAGGGGTATGGTGAGAAAGCAGGACTGGGGTACTGAAGTTGCATGTTCAGCCATGAACTCATTGAATGGCGGTGCAGGCTAGAAGGGCCGAATGGCCTACTCCTGCACCTATTTTCTATGTTTCTATGACTGCTGGAACCAAGAGGTAAGTACCTCACCAATCCCCAGTGTTCGGACCCTCCCCTGACCTCCCCGCGCCCCTCCCCCCTTACTGTCCCCTCCCCGACCTCCTTGCACCCCCCCCGGCCTCCCGCCGCCCTACCCCCACCCGACCATCTCCTCCTGACTGACCTCTCCCACGGCCACCCCGCCCCCACCCCCCTGGCTGACCCCCCCGATTGACCCCTCCCCCGACTGCACTCCCGCAACCCTCCCCCCCCCCCCCCGATTCCCCCTCGGCCTCGGATTTCCCTTCCCCTCTGCTTCCGATCTCCGGCCCGAGGCCTTGGATTTCCCCCCCTGCCGATGATCCCACCCCCCTCCCCGATCTCTGACCTCTATCTGGCCTTCCGACCCCTCTCCTGATGATCCCACCCTTTGTCCTCTCTACTCCCCAGGCCCTCCCACCCGTCAGCTCAATCTGGCTGGCTGCAGGTGGGAAACAGATAAGAAAAATTTTAATCAGGTCCTGCTGTTAAATTCGGCAGGGCATGAGAGAAACCCGTTGTAAGAACATAAGAATTAGGAGCAGGAGTAGGCCACACAATACCTTGAGCCTGCTTTGCCATTCAATAAGATCATGGCTGATCATCGACCTCAATTCCACTTTCCTGCCCGATCTCCATATCCCTCGATTCCCCTAGACTCCAAAAATCTATCTGTCAGCCTTGAATATATTCAGAGCCTCAGCATCCACAGCACTCTGGGGCAGAGAATTCCAAAGATCCACAGCCTTCTGAGTGATGAAATTCCTCCTCATCTCTGTCTTAAATGGCCTACCTCTTATCCTGAGACGGTGCCCCCTAGTTCTAGACACTCCAGCCAGGGGAAACAACCTCTCAGTATCTACCCTGTCAATCCCCATCAGAATCTTGTATGTTTCAATGAGATCACCTCTCATTCTTCTAAACTCCAGAGAGTATAGGCCCATTCTACACAATCTTGCATCATAAGACAGCCCTCTCACCCCAGGAATCAATCTAGTGAATCTCCGTTGCACCGCCTCCAAGGCATGTATACCCTTCCTTAGATAAGGAGACCAAAACTGTGTCCAGCTGTAGTCTCACCAAGGCCCTGTACAATTGTAACAAGACTTCCCCACTCTTATACTGCAACCCCCTTGCAATAAAGGACAACATGCCATTTGCCTTCCTTATTGCTTGCTGTACCTGCATGCTAGCTTTCTGTGTTTCTTGCACAAGGATACCCAAATCTCTCTTAACACCAACATTTAAAAGTTTCTCACTAATTATAAAATATTCTGCTTTTCTAATCTTCCTGACATTTCCCCACATTATACTGCATCTGCCACCTTACCGCCCACTCACCTAGTCTATCTAAATCCCTTTACAGGCTCTTTGTGTTCTCCTCACAGCTTACTGTCCCACCTAGCTTTGTATCGTCAGCAAACTTGGATACATTACACTCGGTCCCTTCATCTAGGTCATTAATATAGATTGTAAATAGCTGAGGCCCCAGCACTGATCCTTGCAGCACCCTATTAGTTACAGCCTGCCAACCTGAAAAAGACCCGTTTATCCTTTATCTCTGTTTTGTGTCCCGTAACCAATCCTCTATCCATGCTAATACATTATCTCCAATCCCATGAGCCCTTATCTTGTGTAATAACCTTTTATGAGGCACTTTATCGAATGCCTTTTGGAAATCCAAATATACTACATCCATTGATTCCCCTTTATCTACCCTGCTAGTTACATCCTCAAAAAACTAATAAATTTGTCAAACACCATTTCCCTCTCATAAAACCATGTTGATTCTGCCTAATCAATCTAAGCACTGTGATACAGCTTCCTTAACAATGGATTCCAGCATTTTCCCATTGACTGATGTCAGGCTAACTGACCTGTAATTCCCTGTTTTTTCTCTTCCTCCTTTCTTGAATAGTGGTGTTACATTTGCTACCTTCCAAACCCCTAGAACCGTTCTAGAATCTAGGGAATTTTGAAAGACCAATGCCTCTACCTCTTTTAGAACCGTAGGATGTAGGATTTGTCTGTTTTTAGTCCCATTAGTTTCTCTAGTACTTTTTCTCTACTTATATTAATTACATTAAGTTCTTCACCCTCACTAGACCCTGGTTCCCCACCATTTTAGGTATGCTTTTTGCATCTTCTACATAATAATTTCTTCTGCCTCAGCCTCTAAGCGACCAATGTTTATTTTTGCTACTCTCTTCTTTTTCACATACTTGTAGAAGCTCTTACAATTTGTTTTTATATGTCTTGCTTGTTTTCTCTCATTGTCTATTTTTTTCCCTTTTTATCAATTTTTTGGTCATCCTTTGCTGGTTTCTTAAACTCTCCCAATCCTCAGGCTGAACTCCAAGCCATCGTCAACATCTTCACCGAGGCGTATAAAAGCATGGGCCTTACACTAAACATCTGTAAGAGAAAGGTCCTCCACCAACCTGACCCCGCCACATAGCACTGCCCCCCGGTCATCAAAATCTACGCAGGACCTTGGACAACGTGGACCATTTTCCATACCTCGGGAGCCTCCTACCAGCAAAGGCAGACATCGATGACAAGGTCCAACACTGCCTCCAGTGTACCAGTGCAGCCTTCGGTCGCCTGAGGAAGAGAGTGTTTGAAGATCAGGACCTCAAATCTGGCACCAAGCTTATGGTCTACCCGCCTCCTATATGGCTCAGAGACGTGGACTATATACAGCAATCATCTCAAATCGCTGGAGAAATACTACCACCACTGCCTCCGCAAGATCCTGCAAATTCACTGCGAGCATAGACGCATCAACGTCAGTGTTCTCGATCAGGCCAACATCCCCAGCATCAAAGCACTGACCACACTTGACCAGCTCCGTTGGGCGGGCCACATCGTCCGCATGCCCGACATGAGACTCCCAAAGCAAGCGCTCTACTCGGAACTCCTACACGGCAAGCGAGCCCCAGGTGGGCGGAGGAAATGTTTCAAGGACACCCTCAAAGCCTCCCTCTTAAAGTGCAACATCCCCACCGGCACCTGGGAGTCCCTGGCATCCAGGAGGGCGTTGAGCACCTCGAGTCTCGTCGCTGAGAGCATGCAGAAAACAAGCACTGACAGCGGAAAGAGCGTGCGGCAAACTAGACTCCCCACCCACCCTTTCCCTCAATGATTGTCTGCCCCACCTGTGACAGAGACTGTAATTCCCTTATTAGACTGTATAGCCACCTGAGAACTCACTTTTAGAGTGGAAGCAAGTCTTCGAGCGACTGCCTATGATGATGATTGGAGAACCTTCACCAAACGGACTGCAGTGATTCAAGAAGGCGACTCACCACCACTTTCTCAAGGGCAATTTGGGATGGGCAATAAATGTTGGCCTTGCCAGTGATGCCCACATCACATGAACAAATAAAAAAGAACTGTTGGGACTCAGAAAGATTTAGGAGTCCTTGTACAAGGCACACAGAAAGTTAGCATGCAGGTACAGCAAGCAATTAGGAAGGAAAATGGCATTTTGGCCTTTATTGCCAGGGGGTTGGAGATGTCACGAGATGTACTTCATGGTAACTGTGTGTGGAAGGTAGGGTGGATTTTGGGTGCTGTACCTCAGTCACTGTATACAGAGGGCAAGGGGGTGTTGGGTGCTTGTGATATCTTTAGAAACCACTACACAAGCACACACACTACAAGATGGATCATTAACAGAACTGTGTCTATGACCTTGCCAGATGACCTTTTATTGTTATTACAGCAATAATCCACCAGGTGGAGCTCTATTATAGTGCTGTATCTCACAGTCACGGTATACAGAGGGTAAGGGGGTTGTTGGGTGCTGTACCTCAGTCACTATCTCGAATTACAGTATGCAGATGACGGCTGCGTCTGCGCACACTTGGAGGCTGAACTCCAAGCCGTCGTCAACACCTTCATCGAGGCGTACGACAGTATGGGCCTTACACTAAACATCCGTAAGACAAAGGTCTTCCACCAACCTGTCCCCGTCGCACAGTACTGCCCCCACCGAATATCAAAATCTACGATGAGGTCCAATACCGCCTTCAGTCTGCCAGTGCAGCCTTCAGTCGCCTGAGGAAGAGAGTGTTTACAGACCAGGACCTCAAACCCGGCACCAAGCTCATGGTCTACAGAGCAGTGGTGATACCCGTGGGTATATGCTTCAGAGACATGGACTATGTACAGCAGGCACCTCAAAACACTGGAGAAGTACCACCAACGCTGCCTCCGCAAGATCCTGCAAATCCACTGGGAGGATAGACGCACCAATGTCTGTTCTCGCTCAGGCCAACATCTCCAGCATCGAAGCATTGACCATGCTCGATCAGCTCCGTTGGGAGGGCCACATTGTCCGCATGCCTGACACGAGACTCCCAAAACAAGCGCTCTATTCAGAGCTCCGACACGGCAAGCAAGCCCCAGGTGAGCAGAGAAAATGCTTCAAGGACACCCTCAAAGCCTCCTTGAAAAAGTGTAACATCCCCACCAACAACTGGGAATCCTTGGCCCAAGATTGCCTAAAGTGGAGGAAAAGCATCCGGGAGGACGTCGAACACCTCGAGTCTCTTCGCCGGAAGCAAGCTGAAGCCAAGCACCGACAGCAGAAGGAGCGCGCAGTAACCCAGGCCCCCCACCCACACACCCATTCCTTCAACCACCGTTTGCCCCACCTGTGACAGAGACTATAGGTCCAGCATTGGACTCTTCAGTCACCTGAGAACTCCTATTTAGCGTGGAAGCAAGTCTTCCTCGACCCCGAGTGGTAGCCTAAGAATAAGACTATCTCCTGCACTTGTTTTTGACCAGCTCCATGTTTCGGAGAGGAATTTCCTAGGATTCTGTTCCCCGGAGTGGCCCTTTAAGCTGCTTTCTTAGCCTCTCCAAGGAGATCACCTGACGACTGGAGGCTGGGAGTGCTGAGGGCAGGGCTGCTCAGCTGTAACACGCTCAATGAGGCAGACTCGCTACACCACCCACTCTTTTCCCCAGGCTTGCATTTCTGAGCGTGCTGACAGATACATTCATTGCAAAGTGGTGGCCGGCTATTGAACAGAACCTGTCTGACCCTTTGTAAACAATCCCAGTTTTAATTTGGAGCAGTATAGGGCAGGTAGAAACATTTCTTAATCCTGCCTCAAATTGAAAAGCACAGTCAGTGTATAGGAGGTGTTTAAAATTATGAAGGGACTGATCGGAGTTTTTAGAAACTGTTTCCAGACATTCGACAACAAGGGGACGCAGAAAGAAGATTAAATGTAAAGAATGAGGGCAGGGAGTAGGAAGGACTTAGACTGTTCCTCTCTAGCTTCCTGGCCAGTGTAGTGACTGAAAGGGAAAAAGGAGTTTGTCTTGTGAGGAAATGTAGAGCAGGTTGGGCCTATCCTCATTGGAGTTCAGACGAGAGAGGTGATCTTATTGAAATGTATAAGATTCTGAGGGGGTTTGACAGGGTAGATGCAGAGAAGATGTTTCCCCTAGTGGAGGAATCTAGAACTAGGGGGCATAGTCTCAGAATAAGGGGTCGCCTATTTAAAACAGAGATGAGGAGGAATTTCTTCTCTCTGAGGGTTGTAAATCTGTGGAATTCTCTGCCCAGAGAGCTGTGGAGGCTGGGTCATTGAATATATTTAAAGTGGAGATAGACAGATTTTTGAACGATCGGGAAGTGAAGGGTTATGGGGAAAGGGCAGGGGAATGGAGTTGAGTCCAGGATCAGATCAGCCATGATCTTATTGAATGGCGGAGCAGGCTCGAGGGGTCGAATGGCCTACTCCTGCTCTTATTTCTTCTGTTCTTATGAAACCCATGAACTAATCTGGCTGCTCTTGTATTTCCAGGGTGCTATGGTGGAGAAGAGAATCCTTGCTCGGGTGCACTCACGCTTCATTGTCTCCTTGGCTTACGCCTTTCAGACCAAGGCAGAGCTGTGCCTGGTGATGACCATCATGAATGGAGGGGATTTGAGGTAAGCAGCGGCTTTATAAACAATAGTTCTCTCAAAGATTTCGCAAAGGCATTGCGTTAAAGTCGGCCGACTCATATCCTCGGTCGCCACATCAGCTGATTTTGCTGGTTTTACCGACCCAAATTCAATCCCTTCACCTGTAGTTTGCCAGCCTTATCTGGCTTTCCCCTATCTGAGAAATTGGAGAAAACACTTCCTTCACCGTGAAAATATTTACACAGGAAGAGCGAGAAAACAAACTTGCACTTCCTCGCAACGTCCCAAAGCTTCACAACCAACGAATGCTCTGTAGACAGACGGGGCAGCCAATCAGTGCACAGCAAGGTCCCACAAATAGTCAATGAGATGAATGCGCAGGTAATCTGTTTTGGTGACGTTGGTTGAGAGACGAATGTTGGTCAGGACAGCGGGAGAACTCTGCGCTCTTCTGTGGGATGGTTTCTCTACACCCAAGCAAGGCAGAGGGGACCTCGGTTTAACATCTCATCCAAAAAGGATACCAGTTGTTGTGTATCTGTAAAGTATGCACTCCCATGTTCCGCCACCAGGGAGCTCATCCCCTGAAGTCCCAAGCGATCCCAGCATCCCTTGGGAGCACTGTATATAAGCTGGCCCCTAAGGCCTGTTCCTCACTCTGGAGTGTCTTATTAAAGACTGTGGTCACTGTTACTTTAACCTCCCTGTGTGCAGTCTCATCTGTGTTAAGAACATAATAACTGGCGACGAGTATACGAATCCAACGCAAAGATGCAGCAAACTGTGGGCATCCTGGAGAAGTTTTCAGAGGGTGAGGACTGGGAAGCCTATGTCGAATGGCTAGACCAGTACTTTGTAGCCAACGAGCTGGACGGAGAAGGAAGCACTGCAAAAAGGAGAGCGGTCCTCCTCACAGTCTGCGGGGCACCGACCTACAGCCTCATGAAGAATCTTCTGGCTCTGGTGAAACCCACAGATAAGTCGTATGAGGAGCTGTGTACACTGGTTCGGGAGCATCTTAACCCGAGGGAGAGCGTGCTGATGGCGAGGTATCGGTTCTACACGTGCCAGCGATCTGAAGGTCAGGAAGTGGCGAGCGACGATCGCCGAGCTAAGGCGACTTGCAGGACAAGGTGAGTTTGATGGCTACCTGGAGCAAATGCTCAGAGACTTTTTTGTACTGGGCATTGGCCACGAGACCATCCTATGAAAACTTTTGACTGTAGAGACACTGACCCTCAGTAAGGCGTTTATGTCCACCAGTGATAACACCAAACAAATCTCTCAGCACACAAGTGCTAGCAGTGTTCATAAATTAATTGCAACTGTGTTTGCGAGCAGAAATGTACAGGGCAGAAACCATGAGTCTGCAACTGCCAACATGCCTCAGGTGACCCAGATGACTCAGAGTCCGCAACAAAGGATGAATGCAAGGCAAGTCACACCTTGTTGGCGTTGTGGAGGCTTCCATTCAGCCTATTCATGCCGCTTCAAAGGGTATTTTTGCAAGAGCTGTGGAACAATGGAGCTCCTACAACGAGCTTGCAGATGAGCTGCAAGCTCTGCAAAACCTGCTAACCACCACATGGCAGAGGAAGATCGGTCCATGGTGGATCAAAGCAATTTCGAGCCTCAGGGAGAGGAGGCAGATGCTGAAGTACATGGGGTGCTCACATTTTCGACGAAATGTCCATCTATAATGCTAAACGTAAAATTGAATGGCTTACCCGTAGCCATGAAACTGGACACTGGCGCTAGCCAATCTATCATGAGTAAAAAGATGTTTGAGAGACTGCTGCAACAAGGCACTCAGACCAGCCCTGAGCCCCATCCACACGAAACTGAGAACGTACACCAAAGAGCTTATCACTGTCCTGGGCAGCGCCATGGTCAAGGTCACCTACGAGGGCACGGTGCATGAACTGCCACTCTGGATTGTCCCGGGCGATGGCCCCACACTGCTTGGAAGGAGCTGGCTGGGCAAAATCTGCTGGAACTGGGATGATATCCGAGCGCTATCACATGTTAATGAGGCCTCATGCACCCAGGTTCTTAACAAATTTCCTTCCCTTTTTGAGCCAGGCATTGGAAACTTTTCCGGGGCGAAGGTGCGGATCCACTTGGTCCCAGAGGCAGGACCCATTCACCACAAGGTGCGAGCGGTACCTCACATGATGAAGGAGAGAGTGGAAATCGAGCGGGACAGGCTGCAACGCGAGGGCATCATCTCCCCAGTGGAATTCAGCGAGTGGGCCAGTCCGATTGTTCCAGTACTCAAAAGTGATGCCATGGTCAGGATATGCGGCGATTATAAAGTAACTTATTAATCGTTTCTCGCTACAGGACCAATACCCGCTACCTAAGGCAGACGACCTATTTGCGATGCTGGCAGGAGGCAAGACGTTCACCAAGCTCGACCTGACTTCGGCCTACATGACGCAGGAGCTGGAGGAGTCTTCAAAGGGCCTCACCTGCATCAACATGCACAAGGGACTGTTCATCTACAACAGATGCCCGTTTGGAATTCGGTCGGCTGCAGCGATCTTCCAGAGAAACATGGAGAGCCTACTCAAGTCGGTACCATGCACGGTGCTTTTTCAGGACGACATATTGCTCAAGGGTCGGGACACCAGCGAGCACCTACAAAACCTGGAGGAGGTCCTCCAGCGACTGGATCGCGTAGGGCTGCAGCTGAAGAGGTCGAAATATGTCTTCATGGCAACAGAAGTGGAGTTTTTGGGGAGAAAGATCGCAGCGGGTAGCATTCGGCCCACAGACGCCAAGACTGAGGCTATCAGGAATGCGCCCAGGCCACAGAGCGTCACGGAGCTGCAGTCATTCCTGGGACTCCTCAACTATTTTGGTAACTTCCTGTCAGGGTTAAGCACCCTCTTAGAGCCCCTACATGTTTTATTGCGTAAAGGTGAGAACTGGGTATGGGGGAAAACACAAGTAATTGCTTTTGAGAAAGCCAGAAACATTTTATGCTCCAACAAGCTGCTTGTATTGTATAACCCGTGTAAAAGACTTGTGCTAGCATGTGATGCGTCGTCGTACGGTGTGTCTTACAACAAGCTAACGTTGCGGGTGAAGTTGCAACCTGTCGCCTATGCTTCCAGGAGCTGGTCTAAGGCCGAGAGGGCCTACAGCATGATTGAGAAAGAGGCATTAGCGTGTGTTTTCAGGGTAAAGAAAATGCATCAGTACCTGTTTGGCTTCAAATCTGAGCTGGAAACCGATCACAAGCCCCTCACATCCCTGTTCGCTGAAAACAAGGGGATAAATACTAGTGCCTCAGTCCGCATACAAAGGTGGGCACTCGCGCTATCAGCGTATAACTATACCATCCACCACAGGCCAGGCACCGAGAACTGTGCGGATGCTCTCAGTCGGCTACCATTGCCTACCACGGGGGTGGAAATGGCGCAGCCTGCAAACTCGTTGATGGTGGCGCAGCCCGCAGACTTGTTGATGGTCATGGAAGCGTTTGAAAATGATAAATCACCCGTCACGGCCCGCCAGATTAGGACTTGGACCAGCCAAGATCCTCTGCTGTCCCTATTAAAAACTGTGTACTACATGGGAGCTGGGTCAGCATCCCCGTTGAAATGCAAGAGCTAATCAAGTTGTTCCAGCGGCGAAAGGACGAGCTGTCCATTCAGGTGGACTGCCTGTTGTGGGGTAACCGCGTAGTGCTACCCAAAAAGGGCAGGGAGACGTTCATCTTGATCTCCACAGCACACACCCGGGTATAGTAATGATGAAAGCGATAGCCAGATCCCACGTGCGATGGCCCGGTAATCGACTCTGACTATGCGAGCCCGTTTCTCGGTAAAATGTTCCTGGTGGCGGTGGATGCTTTTTCAAAATTAATTGAACGTGAAATAATGTCGGGAAGCACCGCCACCGCCACCATTGAAAGCCTGAGGGCCATGTTTGCCACCCACGGCCTGCCTGACATACTGGTCAGTGACAACGGGCCATGTTTCACCAGTGCCGAATTTAAAGAATTCATGACCCGCAATGAGATCAAACATGTCACCTCGGCCCCGTTTAAACCAGCCTCCAATGGGCAGGCAGAACGGGCGTACAAACCATCAAACAGAGCCTCAAATGAGTCACAGAAGGCTCACTCCAAACCCGCCTGTCCCGAGTACTGCTCAGCTACCGCACGAGACCCCACTCGCTCACAGGGGTGCCCCCGGCTGAGCTACTCATGAAAAGGACACTTAAAACCAGACTCTCACTGGTTCACCCCAACCTGCATGATCAGGTAGAGAGCAGGCGGCAGCAACAAAATGTAAACGATGGTCACGCCACTGTGTGATGGGAAATTGATCTGAATGACCCTGTGTATGTACTAAACTATGGACATGGTCCCAAGTGGATCACGGGCACGGTGATAGCTAAAGAAGGGAGCAAGGTGTTTGTAGTCAAACTAGACAATGGACAAATTTGCAGAAAGCACCTGGACCAAACGAGGCTGCGGTTCACAGACTGCCCTGAACAACCCACAGCAGACACCACCTTTTTCGAGCCCATAACACACACCCAAAGGGTCAACGACACCACGCCAGACCAGGAAATCAAACCCAACACGCCTAACAGGCCAGCAAAGCCAGGCTCACCCAGCAGCCCTGCAGGGCCAACAACACGCCAGCCCAGCGAGGGCACAGCCAACACACCAGAACAGACATTTGTACCGAGGCAGTCCACCAGGGAAAGAAAGGCTCCCGACCGCCTCACCTTGTAAATAGTTTTCACTTTGACTTTTGGGGGGAGTGATGTTTGTGTATCTGTAAGGCATGCACTTCCATGTTCCACCACCAGGAAATGCATCCCCTGAAGTTCCAACCGATCCCAGCATCCCTTGGGAGCACTGTATATAAGCTGGCCCCTAAGGCCTGTTCCTCACTCTGGAGTGTCTTATTAAAGACTGAGGCCACTGTTACTTTAACCTCCCTGAGTGCAGCCTCATCTGTGTTAGGAACACAATACTAGTAACTTGCTCTGTGGTGTTGTCCATGGTCAGTTGATCTACATAAACTCGGGGAATTTACTTGGGGTCTCACCTGCTCCACCAGCGGAGGTTTGATGGAGACCCCAATTATGGGGCACAACTGGAAGATATTACAGCATTTAAAAAGGCAACAAACAGGGGAAAGAGGGAGGGAGAAACCCCACAACAACCCCACATTCAGGAAAAGGACAGAGAATGACCTGCAGTACAGGAGATGGTGATAAGGTACGTTGGCCTTCATAGCTGAGGGATTTGAGTATAGGAGCAGGGAGGTCTTACTGCAGTTGTACAGGGCCTTGGTGAGGCCTCATCTGGAATATTGTGTTCAGTTTTGGTCTCCTAATCTGAGGAATGACGTTCTTGCTATTGAGGGAGTTCACCAGATTGATTCCCGGGATGGCTAGACTGACATATGAGGAGAGACTGGATCGACTGGGCCTGTGTTCAATGGAGTTTAGAAGAATGAGAGGGGATCTCAAAGAAACATATAAAATTCTGACAGGACTGGACAGGTTAGATGCAGGAAGAATGTTCCCGATGTTGGGGAAGTCCAGAACCAGAGGACACAGTCTAAGGATAAAGGGTAAGCCATTTAGGACTGAGATGAGGATAAATTTCTTCACTCAGAGAGTTGTTAACCTGTGGAATTCCCTGCCGCAGATTGTTGTTGATGCCAGTTCATTGGATATATTCAAGAGGAAGTTAGATATGGCCCTTACGGCTAAAGGGATTAAGGGGTATGGAGAGAAAGCAGGAAAGGGGTACTGAGGTGAATGATCAGCCATGATCTTATTGAATGGTGGTGCAGGCTCGAAGGGCCGAATGGCCTACTCCTGCACCTATTTTCTATGTTTCTATGTCTAGAAGTAATGAGTGCAGAAAATGAAAGAAGACGCAATGAGAGAAATTAGATATACACAAGGCACAAAGTGGGTGCAATTCAACCTGGGCCGTGAGTTTAACAGCTGGGCAATCCAGATAATTCACTACCTCCCACTTTGTGCTCCCACCCAGGTTGAATTTCACCTGCAGAGAGGGTGAGAATCATTGATAGGGGATTGGTAACTGGAAGTGGAAGCTTGAGAAACAGGCAAAGTGGAGCAAATATATTACATCCATTGCATTGCCCTTATCTATCTTTCTGTTACTATTGAGCAAAGTATTTGGATACATCTTGATGGGGTCTGGCGGAGGGAGACTGTAATGTATTTGCTTCATGGGTTCTTTGCTTAAGAATTCATAGCAACACATTGCTGTTAAGAACTAGCTGGTTTATTAGCAAAGCCTTAACACTCACACTACACATTATCGGTTCATCCACCAGGCTCACAACTCCTGCCTCCTATTGATCCCCCGAACCCAACTGGCTGGGGTTTTATTGAGTCTTGTGAACATCACCTGACTGGCTAAGCCACTCCCAACTCAACAGTTCTTCAAACTTGTGAGCATACTCACAGATGCATACATTCATCATCATCATCATAGGCGGTCCCTCGAAACGAAGATGACTTGCTTCCATGCTCAAAAAGGATGAGTTCATAGGTGTTTCAATGAAGGGCCCGAACTACATCCTCAAGGGTGGAAGATGCCTGTGTGTGGATTTTTTTAATGTGCGGTGGCCGTTGTACACCAGGCACCACACGGGCTTGACAGAGCCAGGTCTTGGTCCAGTGGCAAGGGTTAACCAAGACGACTGGAGACCAGCTCTGCTGCACGGACCTCGTGCACACAGATATTTCAGTGTGGGCTGGCCCGTGCTGCCCCTGGGCCCCTGGCCCAAAACTCACACCTCCCTTGGACCCCATCACGTCCCTCTACAGTCTCTCGCCGCTCTTTTGCCCCAACTTCGCCGCTCCTGCTGTATCTGCCCACGCTCCAATCACCGACCTGGACCTTGCTGATGTCACTCTTCGCTGCTGTCGCCCTCCTGTACCAGCTCGCGCTGCTCCCTGGAGTAGTACGCCTCCACGCTGCTCCTGTGGCTTCCATGCTGCATACATTACAGAGACAAGGACAGATCTTTGGTGGGTGTAAAGCGGGCGATATCGGATATACATGGGTCTGAATTTCATTCCCAAAAAGACTTTAAATACCAGTATGATGGATGGCTGATCCGATGACGTTTGTTTTACACTCCCACCGAAGCTGAACATCCCCGCGGCAGGTGCACACCACCCGAACAGCGCAGTGCTCCAACAGGGGGGAGGGTATCCACTCTGAGCAACGACCCACTCCCCCTAAAGCACCAGGAATGGTGATACAGGAAACAGATTGGGAAGCACTGACAGCAAAACGTGACCGAAGATTGTTACCCCAGAAAGAAAGACTCGTGGATAGAACTTGATTAATAATTTGTAGATTGATGGGAAAATTCGGGTTTAATTTGTGCAATTAATTAGAGGACTTGAATGAATTTAGTTCCCTGAGCCATCAAGATGTCTCCAAATACTTCACTCAATAGTAACAGAAAGAGTAGACAAGGGCAATCAGTGGATGTAATATATTTAGATTCTCAAAAAGCCTTCAATAAGGTACCGCATAGTAGACTCATGATTAAGCTCAGAACATGTAGTTAGGGGACGGGTAGTAGAATGGATTGCAAAAGTTGGCTACAAAACAGAAAACAATGTAGGAGTTAAACGTCGTTACTCAGACTGGCAAACGGTGGGTAGTGGTATTCTACAGGGACCGGTGCTAGGACCACTGTTGTTCACCATTTACATAAATGATTTGGACTCGGGAATCGGAAGAACAATATCAAAATTTGCGGATGACACCAAATTGGGGCGGGTGGGGGGGGGGGGGGAATAGTTCATACTACAACAACAACAACAACTTGTATTTATATAGCACTTTTAACGTAGTAAAACAACACAAGGTGCTTCACAGGAGCATTATCAAACAAAATATTGGGGAAGATTCTGACAAGATACAAGAAGACAAAAATAAACTTGCAGTTTGGAGTGTAAATGCCAAATTAGTTTCCATACAGATAATTGTGAGGTGTTACATTTTGATAGGATGGATAAGGAGGGTCCTACTCCCTTGTAAAAAAGAAAGTAAATGGGGTAAATGAAAAGTAGCAACGCAGGTAAATAAAGCCATAAAAAGTGCAAACAAAGCACTTCTAGGGGAATAAAATTCAAAAGCAGAGAAGTTGTGTGAAATCTGTAGAGAACCTTTGTTAGACCTCACTTGGAGTACAGTGAGCGGTTCTAGTCTCTATATTATAAAAAGGATATAGAGGCACCGGGGAAAGTGCATAAAAGATTTACAGGGATGACAGCAGAACTTAGAGGGTTCATCTATCAGGAAAGACTGAAGAGGTTGGGGTCCTTTTCTCTGGAAAAGAGAAGGCTGAGAGGTGACCTGATAGACGTTTTTCATATGATGAAGGAGTTTGATAGAGTAGACATAGTGAATTTCACTTGTAGGGAATTCAGGAATAATGTCTTTACCCAGAGAGTGATGAGAATGTGGAATTCGCTGCCACAGGGAGTGGTTGAGGAGATCCATTTAAGGGAACGCTAGATAAGTAAATGAGGGAGAAAGGAATAGAAGGATATGTTGATAGGATGAGATGAAGTAAGGTTGGAGGAGGTTCGTGTGGAGTATAAAGAATTAAGAGCAGGAGTAGACCATTCGGCCCCTCGAGCTTGCTCCGCCAGTCAATGAGATCCTGACTGATCTTCTATACCTCAACACCACTTCCCTGCACTATCCTCAGATCCCTTGATTCCATTAATATCCAATCTCCCTCTCTCCACAGATACCACATTTACAATGTCGATGAGAACAATCCGGGTTTTGATGAGGAGAGGGCATGTTTCTACTCAGCTCAAATCGTATGTGGCATGGAGCACCTTCACCAATCTCGGATCATCTATCGCGACCTGAAACCGGAGAATGTCCTCCTCGATAACGAGGGTGAGCCGGGGGCTGTTGTTTCCTGCCCAAGGAGGGCGAATCATCGGCTGCTGGGCAAAAGGGGGCATTCTATCCTCCGCTTCCAGATACCACCCCTCCAGTGCCCCACCCAGTCCCCCTCCCCCAGTCCCCCTCCCCCAATCCCCCACCGAGTCACCCGCCCAGTCCCCCCGCCCAGTCACCCACCGTGTCACCCCCCCCAGTCACTCCCCCAGTCACCCACCGTGTCACCCTCCCAGCACCCCCCAGTCCCCCACCCAGTCACCCCCCCCCAGTCACCCACCGAGTCACCCGCCCAGTCCCCCCGCCCAGTCACCCACCGTGTCACCCCCCCAGTCACTCCCCCAGTCACCCACCGTGTCACCCACCCAGCACCCCCCAGTCCCCCACCCAGTCACCCCCCCCAGTCACCCACCGTGTCACCCACCTAGCACCCCCCAGTCCCCCACCCAGTCACCCCCCCCAGTCACCCACCGTGTCACCCACCCAGCACCCCCCAGTCCCCCACCCAGTCACCCCCCCAGTCACCCACCGTGTCACCCACCCAGCACCCCCCCATCACCTCCCCCCCCAGTCACCCACCGTGTCACCCCCCAGTCACCCCCCCCAGTCACCCACCGAGTCACCCACCCAGCCTCCCACAGTCCCCCCCCCCCAGTCACCCACCGTGTCACCCACCCAGCACCCCCCCAGTCACCCACCGTGTCACCCACCCAGCACCCCCCCAATCACCTCCCCCCCCCAGTCACCCACCGTGTCACCCCCCAGTCACCCACCGAGTCACCCACCCAGCCTCCCACAGTCCCCCCCCAGTCACCCACCGTGTCACCCACCCAACACCCCCCAGTCCCCCACCCAGTCACCCCCCCAGTCACCCACCGTGTCACCCACCCAGCACCCCCCCAATCACCTCCCCCCCCAGTCACCCACCGTGTCACCCACCCAACACCCCCCAGTCCCCCCCCCAGTCACCCCCCCAGTCACCCACCGTGTCACCCACCCAGCACCCCCCCAATCACCTCCCCCGCCAGTCACCCACCGTGTCACCCCCCAGTCACCCCCCCAGTCACCCACCGAGTCACCCACCCAGCCTCCCACAGTTCGCCCCCCCCCACCAGTAACCCACCGTGCCACCCACCCAGCACCCCCCCAGTCACCCACCGTGTCACCCCCCCCCAGTGACCCCCCCCAGTCCCCCACCCAGTCACCTCCCCCCCCCCCAGTAACCCACCGTGTCACCCACCCAGACCCCCCCCACGGTCACCCAGCTCCCTGGTACCCAGTGAAAATGAGACAGAGTTTCTGGCATTTTACGAAGGTAACTGCATTCAAACTTTAGAAAGAAGGTCTTGCATTTCTATGGCACCTTTCATGACCTCAGGACGTGCTAAAGTGCTTTACAGCCAATGAAATACTTTTGGAATGTAGTCACTGTTGTGATGTGGGAAATGCTGCAACCAATTTGCGCATAGCAAGCTCCCACAAACAATAATGATTTAGTGACCAGATAATCTGTTATAGGTGTTGGTTCAGGGATAAATATTGGTCAGTACAGCGGGGAGAACTCTCCTGCTCTTCTTCGAAATAGTGGCATGGGAACTTTTATGGAAACTGGGCCAATGTCACAGCCATCTGACAGTCACTCAGAGGAACACAATGCAGGCCTGAAACCAGCTCGGCTTCAGGATTCAGGGGAAATACCTGAAAAAGGGAGGGGAAATCAAATCGTTTTCAAACTTCTATTGTCACCGATTGCATTTCAGGCCACGTCAGAATCTCTGATCTTGGTCTTGCTGTAGAATTGAAAGAGGACCAAACGAAGATCAAAGGATATGCTGGAACTCCAGGTACATCGCATAAATCCCCCACAGGGGGAGAGGGGATGGGAGGGAGAGGAGGGGAGGAGGAGGAAGTGAGGAGGAGGAGGGTGAGGAGGGCGAGAGAGAGAGAGGAAGAGGGTGAGGAGAGGGAGGACGAGGAGGAGGAGGAGGAGGAGAAGAGGAAGAGGAGGAGGATAAGAAAAGGGAGGAGGAGGAGGAGGTGGAGGGGGAGAAGGGGAGAGGGTAGGAGGAGGGAGAGGGGAGGAGGAGGGAGGAGGGGAGGAGGAGGGAGACGGGGAGGAGGACAGGTGTATCTGTGTAGCAATGTATGCGTGGGTGTGTGTGCTAGTGTGTATGTGTGTGT